>NC_142503.1:198788125-199100937 GCF_057876585.1 Rhinolophus sinicus | reverse complement strand
GATGGTATGGGAACAACAAAATAACAGTGAGGGGGTCTGTGGTCTGGGCTCTTGTGGGAGGTTGTGCCCTGAGGGTTCTGCGGAAGGAGATTCCTGTGACATTTCAAAGGTATGTTATCTTAGATGCAAAAAGACAACTGACAGGCTCACTTCAGGTAAAGAGTGACCTTTGTCAAGGGAGCTACAGTCCTAGGATGTGACTACCTGCCACTACCCGCCTTTAGTTAGGAATTTTGATGTTCAGACCATCCTGTGTGGTTACTTTCAGTCTCTGAGTTTGTAGGGCCTGCCAGGCTGGCCTCCCCGGAGCTCATCAGGTTTAGTATGTGGCCCCTTTTTCTTCCACTGTTCCCCCTTTGGGTCATAATTCAATGTGAAGGATGCATTGGTTGGATGGTGTGGTTTTCTGGAGCTAGGAAGGCTCATTCCCTAGGCAGTCTTAGTGTCATCATTTGTCTTGCTAAACGTTGGACCATTGTGGGTGGGGCAAGACTGTAACCTTGGATGGCAGTCGGGGCTGAATTTTTCTCCAAAGGGCAAGGCAGGCACATGGGAGGCAGCCAGGTCTATGCGCCTTCATTAAGAAAAACACCACTCTGTATCATTTCTAAACTACAAGCTGTCATGATCCAAGTTTTGCCGTCTGTCTCACTTTTCTGAATTTTGTGTCTAGTATAACACTTATAGTTTGAGGGTACACCATACACCTCTTCAGTTTTCACCATCTGACCATGAGATGGGTTCCTATTTACTGATTATTATTATTATATTAATATGGCCCAGCTACTTCCCATTGGAAGCACTCAAGTGCCTTTCGTTATTAATCAGATTCCTGCTAGTTGTGCAATTGGGAACCGTAACTTTCAGGTTTAATTGGGGTCAAGGCTGTAAGAACACAATGGTATAAATTACAATGACCATCTGAAAATTCCCAGAGGCCAGGAGGACAGTAAGAGTTTCATAAGTGGACTTCCTGGGCCCCAGCAGCTGTTGCACAGGTTTGGTTTTTTGTTTGTTTCGTTTTGCCACTTAAGCTTCCATATGAATTACAACAATATAGTTAGTAGTCTTTGTTGGGTTAGGTGGTAAGCACGTTCCCATAATTGGGTTCTAGCATTTATACATAAAATTCATTTCTCAATATTCCTTTTCCTCTGACCTTCTACAACTTCTCTTGTCCTTAGTTTTCTCTTTTTACTCATTTAGAAATAACCAACTTATTAGGACAGACTACTTCCTTTTAACTTCGCTCAAACACACACGCATCCCTTTCCTTTCCTTTGCAATAATATTCCTTCTAAATTTCAAGAGAGAAACCATAAAAAGAGTATTATCAATAAGATAAAATTTATATACCTTCAGCAATTATCAACAGTTGAGCTACATAAGAACAAGTTTTGAGAAAAGCCCAAAGAACAAGTGTAACTATTATTATGACTAACATTATTAGCAGACAGGTAAAGACAAATGGTTATTTTTAAAAAGATTTTTATAAAAAATGTAGTTAGCATACAATATTATATTAGTTTCAGGTGTACACCATAGTTATTCAACATTTATATACCTAAAGAAGTGATCACCATGATAAGTCCCTCAACCATCTGACATTGTCACAATTTTATTGACTATATTCCCCACGCTGTACATTACATCCCCATGACTTATTTTATACCTGGAAATTTGGACCATGTATTGCCCTTCACCTTTCCCCCCTTTAAAAATTTTTCAATTACAGTTGACATTCAATATTATTTTACATTAATTTCAGGTGTACAGCACAGTGGTTAGACATTTATAAAATTAACGAAGTTAGCTCTCTGACTAGTGTAGTACCCACCTGGCACTATACATAGTTGTTACAATATTATTGACTATATTCCCTATGCTTTATTTTACATTCCCATGATTATTTTTTAACTACCAATTTGTACTTCTTAATCCCTTCACCTTTTTCATCCTGCTTCGACCCCCCTCCCATCTATAACACTGATAAATCTAGTATACATCTGACATCATAGTTATTACAATATTATTGACTATATTCCTTATGTTACACCCATGACTACTGTATAACAACCAATTTGTACTTCTTAATCCCTTCCCCCTTTCTCACCTAACCCTTAAAACTCCTCTCGTCTGGCAACCATCAAAATGTTTTCTATATGTATAAGTTTGTTTCTGTTTTGTTTGTTTGTTCTTTAGGTTTTACATATAAGCAAAATCACACTGCATGTGTCTTTCTCTGTCTGACACTCCACTCAGCACAATACCCTCCAGATCCGTCCATGCTGCTGCAGATGTCAAGAACCCAGTCCCTTCCCTGGCCGAGCAATATTCCATTGTATGTATGTACCACCTCCTCTTTATCCATTCTTCCATCAGCAGACACACAGGCTGCCTCCACATATTGGTTATGGTAAACAATGCTGCAATGAACATATGGATGCACGTGTCCCCTCAAAGTAGCGTTTTGGGTTTCTTTGGGTGAATACCCTGAAGTGGGATTACTGGGTCCTTCTTTGTCTCTTGTTATACGAGGTGAGACAATTAAGTTCGTGAACTCATCCTAGAAAAAGTGCTATCATGCAGCCTTTTCAGCACTTCCAAATACTAAATTTGGTTAACTGTTTGTCCAGTTGGTACAAATTCATAATGAATAACCCCTCTGATATAAAAAAAGGTTAGCAACATTGTTGCAATAGGTTCGCCAACTTAATTGTCCTATCTTGTAGCCTTTGTTTTAAGTCTATTTTGTATGGTATAAGTACTGTTACCACAGCTTTTTTTTTTCTTTTCATTTTCATGAAATAACTTTTTCCAACCCTTTATTTTCAGTTTGTGTGTGTCTTTCAACGTGACGTGAGTCTCTTGTAGGCAGCATATGTTAAGGTTTTTTTTTTGTTTTTTTTTTCTTATCAATTCTGCCACCCTGTGTTTTTGATTGGAGCATTTAATCCACTTACATTGAAAGCAATTGTTGATAGATATGTAGTTATTGCCATTTTATTATTCATATTTTTAAATCTTTTTTACCCCCATTTTAAAGAGGCCCCTCTAACATTCCTTTTAATACTGGTTTGGTGGTGATGAACTCCTTTAGCTTTTTCTTGTCTGAGAAACTCTTTATCTGTTTTTTTTATTTTTTATTTCAAATGACAGCCTAGCTGGGTAGAATACTCTTGGTTGTAGGTCCTTACTTTTCATCACTTTGAATATTTCCTGCCAAACCCTTCTTGCCTGCAAAGTTTCTATTGAGAAATCAGCTGACAGTCTTATGGGGGCTCCCTTATCAGTTATTAGTTACCTTTCTCTCGTTGCTTTTAGATTCTCTCTTTGTCTTTAATCTTTGCCATTTTAATTGTAATGTGCCTTGGTATGGGCCTGTTTCGTTTCATCTTGTTTGGGACTCTGTGCTTTCTGGGCTTGCATGTCTATTTCTTTTGCCAATTTAGGGAAGTTTTCAGTCATTATTCCTCAAATAGGTTCTCAATCGCTTGCTTTCTCTCTTCTCCTTCTGGTGCCCCTACGATGCAAATGTTGTTATGCTTGATATTGTCCCAAAGGTCTCTTAAACTATCTTCATTTTTTTGGATTCTTTTTTCTTTTTGCTGTTCTGATTGGGCTTTTTTCTGCTACCTTGTCTTCCAAATTGCTGATTTGATTATCTGCTTCATCTAGTCTGTTGGTGATTTCTTGTAGTGCATTCTTCATTTCAGTTATTATAGTCTTCACTTTGGACTGTTCTTTTTTATGGTTTTTATGTCCTTTTTAATGCTTGCTATCTCTCTGCTGAAGTTCTCACAAAGTTTCTTGAGCATCCTTATAACCATTTATTTGAACTCTGGCAGGTTGCTTGCCTCTATATCATTTAGTTTTTTTTTCTGGAGTTCTCTCCTGTTCTTTCATTTGAAATGTATTTCTTTGTTTCCTCATTTTGGCTGCCTCTCCGTGTTTTTTTCTATGTATTAGGTAGAGCTGCTATGTCTCCCAGTCTTGCTGGGTGTCCTTATGTAGTAAGGGTCCTGTGGAACCCAGTGGCACAGTCTCCCTCGTCACCTGAGCCAGGTGCTCCAGGAGTGTCCCTTGTGGGGTTGTGTGTACCTTCCTGTTATAGTTGAGCCTTGATTGCTGTTTGCATGTCAGTGGGTGGTATTGATCCTCAGGGTGACTAGCTATGGGGTTCGTCCATGTCCACAGCTTATGGGCTGCTGTGTGGGGTGCTTACCCCCACAGAGCAGGATTCACCCCAGTGGGCTCTGGTGCCTGTTGAGACCACTCTTTGTATGTGCCACTTGTGGGTCTAATTGGGTGGTGTTCTGCTGTGGTCTGAAGCCAACATCCAAGTATGTTGGTTCTGGGGCCTCTTGGCAGGGGCTCCAGTGCAGGCCCAGGTCAGCCACTACCTGTGAACAGCCAGGGAGTACCTGGTAGAGCTACAAAGTGACCCACAGTTGGTCGCTGCCTGTGTTGTACCTGGAGGCCCATGGGAGAGGCCATTCTGCAAAATGAGGATGGCTGCCACCAGTACCAGGTCTGGGGGTAGCTCCACAAAAAGCCAGGACACTCTGAGGTCTGCTGCCACCTGCTGGTTCCTTTGTTCAGCTACTGACAAAGCCTCTGGCGGTGTGAGAGTTGGGTCAGGGGGGTCTCAGTGAGTCAGCAGGATGGAGCAAGTGTAGCTCACCAGACCAATCAGATTCAGATTTGGCCTGTGGGGGCAGGGTCAACACAGGAAAGATGGCACCCACCTGTTGGCTTCACAGGAGGACTCCTCACAGGGAAAATGGGGACTGTCCCTCCAGTCCTCGCCCCAAAGTTATACAACTCAGTGTCTCCCCATATGCCTCCAACGCCACCAGAGTCACCGTCCACCGCTGGAGCCCAAGGTGAGTGCCTGCAAAGGAGTCTCGGGCTGTTTAAGAGGACGTCTGGGTTTCCTGCAGCCTTCCACCCCACACGGACGGTCGGAATCGCCACTGTTTTTCACAGCTAGAAGTTGTGGTGGCTCCTGTTCCCAGCACCAGTACTCTGGGCTGGGGAGCCTGGTATGGGGGGCCTCTGTGGCTGAGATATCTCTCCCAATTTTTAACCACAACATGGAGGTTTGGGGTCAGCCTGTTTCACGTCTCTGCTCCTCCTACCAGTCTCAACATGACTTCTTTTTTATATCCTTAGTTATAAAACTTCTGTTCAGCCAGACTTTAGATGGTTCTCCCTGTTGATTGTTCTATAATTTAGTTGTAATTTTGATGTGTTCACTAGATGAGGCAAGCACAGCATGTATATACTCCACCATTATGGATCTCCCATAGCTCAAGATTTGGTTTTCTTGAATCTGGTAAGTTATCTGTTATGCAGCCATCTGGTTCTCAGCTTCCAAAATTTTATGTTGTCTTCTTGAGAGTCTCCCTATTCCTGTGGTTTTTATGCCTTTAAAAATATCTGACTGTAGCTCTGCAGGGACTCGGGTGAGAGTCAAAGCAGATGCATGTCGTCAATCCCCCATCTTAACCCACAGTCAAGAAATGGTTATTTTACGTTCAACATCAATTTGTAGGTATACAGGCCTTACCAATGTCTTGGGACAGCTGTCTATCTCTGATGTTGGCGGCTTCTGATTCTCAAGGAGTCTTTGGTGTCAGCTGTAGGCAGGGGTGAGTGTCAGACGGGCAGATGTCCATTCGTGGTTAGGCACCCCCGCCCCTTTTTTAAGTGAGAAATGTGAATCCTTGAGTTAATTAATACCTTTAGGTTTAGCTGCATATAGTTTAGTTGGTAACACCTGATACGTCCCTGCCAATGAGGTTGGAGAGAGTCTTTAATTGACGTCTTGTCCAATGGACAAAATCTGATTGTGAGTTGTGGTTTTTGAAGCCTTCATCTCGTGGGAGTGCACTGTGAAGTAAATCAGTTAGTAATTTATCAGTTTCTTCAAGCTGGTCAATAAGTCCTTGAAAATAATTCAGAATGTCTCCTTTCAGTAAGGTTGGTTCACATATCCCTTCATCAAGACACATAGGGTGACACCAGTGACTGTTTAATGAGGAGAAAGGAGAGCTTTTGGCCAAGAAAGATTGAAACCTGAAAATTTACCCAGTTGAGTTTTAATTGTCCTAGTTGTACGTTCCACCAATCCAGAGGACTGGAGTGATAAGCCCAATGAAAATGCTGTAGAATCGGCCAAATGTTACAGATGGATTGCATTATTTGTCTGAGGAAATGAGTCCCTCGGTAACTATGTAACTCAGAGGGAATTCCCCAGTTGGGTATTTTTTTCCCAGTAATAACTTATCTACCATTAAGGCTGTTGCTCTCCTGTAGGGAATGCGTCAACCCAGTGAAACAACATACAAATCATGATTAACACATATTTGTATCCTTGAGATGGTGGCATTTGGATAAAATCCAATTACCATACCTCAAATGGACCTAAAACAAGTGGGAAACGTCCTTGGGACTCATGGAGTGATTTTCCAGGGTTATATTTTGGACAGACAGGACATCTGCTGTATACTTTATGAGCTACAGTAGCTTATAGAAGGTTTCCAGTAATATCATTTACTCCATGAAATCATCTTTTCAAGACCCCAATGTGCGAGCTCATGTACATGGTGAAGTGTAGGTAACTGAACCCCTACAGGTAAGATCAGATTCTGATTGGGTCCAAGCCACACTTGTTTATCTGGGTCAAAGCTTCCCCCTTTTTGTTGCCATGCCCTTTATTCTTTTGCAGCTGTGTGCTGGAACTGTATGAGAGAGTCTTTTATTGATTTACTAGGGAGAAGAAACATTCTCAGGTCTGGATAATTTGGTTACTTATTGTTCTGGTGTAGCTTCAGTGTTAGCTAAGTTATTTCCTTTTGCTTCCGTGGTGGCGTCTTTAGAATGTCTTGGAATTTTGATAATTGCCAATTGTTTCGGTTGCTGTTTTGGTTGCTGACATCTACTACTTCTGCAACCTGTTTTCCATTCTTCATAGGCTGCCCTGAGGAGGATGAGAAGCCTCAGGGCTTCCACAACATTCCAAAGTCATGAGCTACACCAAATAGCAACTATCAGTGTAAATATTGGCGATTTGATCTTTGGCCATTGACAAGCTTGAATTAGAACAACTGATTCAGCTTGTTGGGCAGATCTTATTCAGGTAAATAAAAAACTTCAATTATCCAGCTTGATAATGTCCCTGCTCATCTTTCAGATAGGAGCCATCTGTAAACCAAATTAAGTCAAGCATCAGCAATAGAAGCTTCCTGTAAAACATTCCTAGGAACAAGAAGGTGGTCAGTAAGCAAAACACAATCATGGGTGTCTTCATCCTGCAAAGAAAGTAGCAAAGTTGCTGGGTTAAGACTGTCACTTCGAGTTAAAGTAATATTGGGCGCAGAAAGCAGAAGTGCTTCATAAGAAGCCAGTCGACTGACAGAGTGTTGAGTGTGATGAGAGTTCAGTAGAGAGTCAGCAGAATGAGGAACTTAAATAGAGGAGCGCCCATAACTATCTCTTCTGTTTGCACAATGTGGCTGTAGCACAGATGGCAGTCATGCAGGGAGGGGGCCCTTTGGCTATGAGTCTAACTGCTGACTATAATATCCTATAGGTCTGTGGTCATCTCTGCGCATTTGAGTTAAAACTCCTAAGGCATTTCCTTTATTTTCACGTATAAAAGGAAGAAAGCTTATAATTAAGGTGTCCCAGGGTGGGAACTTTAAGTCATACTTCCTCTAGAGCAAGAGTGTCAAAACTGTGGCCCGCGGGCCAACTGTGGTCTGCAATCCATTGTTAATTGGCCCGCAGCAAATTCAAAAAATATATTTAGTTTACTTAAATAAACCATGTGAGGCAATAACGTACTTCACCTCGAGTGAGTGGCCCGGCTGTTTGTGTATTTTACCGCATATGGCCCTTGGTGAAAAACGTTGAAAAAAGTTTGGACACCCCTGCTCTAGAGCTTCTGCAGCTTGTTTCCCTTGGGGCTCCATTGACTTGGATCAGGTCGATCTGATTTTAATAAGACATGTTTTCATTAATGAAAAATTTGGAAGCCACTTGTAACAGCATCCAGTCAGACCCAGGAACCCTTGAAGCTGTTTGTTTGTTTTTGGAAGAGGAAAGAAAGGGTACGATTCCTCTGAGGCTTTCAGGTTAATCAGTAGCCCATCTTCAGACATTAGATGACCAAGGTATTTTCCCTGGGGTAAACAGAATCAAAGCTTGTCCTTTGGGACCCTGTGTCCCTTTATGGCTGGCTGTTGTAATGGGTAAATTGTGTCCTCTTGGGAGTCTAATATACCCTAGAGCACAAAGGTAAATCATCCACATATTGGATTAGAGTGGAATCTCTGGGAAATTCAACATCATTCAAATCAGCTTTCAGTATCTGAGAGAAATAGATGGGACTCTCTGTCTACCCCAGGGCATTACTGTCCAAGTAAACTCCGATCTTTCCAGGTGAAAGTAAAGAGGTATTTCCTGTGTTTTTTTTTTTTTTTTTAACAGGAATGCTGAAAAAGGTACTACCTAAATCTATCACTGAAAAGTAATGACAGTACACATAGGAATAGCTGATAGTAGGGTGTGTGGGTTTGGAACCACAGGCTATCTATAGCTCTGAGATCCTGTGCAAATCTCCATCCTTTCCCACTGGGTTTCCTTACTGGGAGGACGGGAGAATGACAGGGGCTCCTGCATGGAATTATAAGCCCTCTTTTTAAGTAATCTCGTATAATGGGCTAATTCCAGCTAGTGCATCAGGCCTCAAAGGATATTGGTGACTATTAGGCAGAGGGAAATATTGTCAGTAGTTATTCTGATAAGAGTGGCTGACAGTCTTGTCAGTATCTGTACTGGAAAAGGCCCAAAGCTGCATTGGAACGTCCCGTAACAAGCGTTCAGTCTCAAGATGAGTTTCTTCTTGTGGAGGGTCCTTTAAAATCATTGCGTTCCCAATTGGTTCAGTCTCTGATTCATTTCGTTCTAAATACGGTTCACCTTCTGGGAGAGGGATATGTGGGCGTCATGGGTTTCAGGAAAGTCTCGCCCTATCAGATGAGTTGGGGCAGATTTGACTAGTAAAAATACATGTTGGCCTGTAATGTCCCCTAGCTGGAAGGAAACAGGTCCTGATTTAAAACAGACATTGGTTGATTAGCCGTCCCTACCGTTTGTACAGAAGCTTTACTCCGAGGGAGAGGGCAGCTGAGTTGGGTGGGTAGGGCTGAGAGCAGACAAAGAAGCCCAGTCCCTACGAGGGCCTCAGTCGTTTCCCTCTTAGGTCCTTTCACTTTGTCCTGAAGTATCGGTAAGGAGATAGTCCTAGGAGCAGCCCTAGGCTGCGTCTGATTCTTTTCTTTCCCCAAATCCCACTTCAGTTTTCTACAATCCTTAAGGTGACCTGACTTTTTGCAGTAAATGCAGACTCCTCTACAGGAGTTCCCAGCAAACCTTACTTAGTGATTCTGTTGCTTTGCTCTCAGAAGCCAGTAGGTGTGTTAACTGGAATAGGTCAGTGTCGTGCAGGGGACCCTGCTCGCTGCACCATTTGTCGTGCGGGACGGCCTGCGGGGTCTCTGGTCCCGCTCCCCATACAAGAACGCAGGACATGGTGAGGCCAAAAAGGAACACCCACGGAGCCATAGGTAGGGGAGTCATACCACTATATTCTCTCTGGCGGCACTATACTCTCACTGGAGGCTGGATCCACACTGTCTTCAAACCGCCATCCACGCTTGCCAGCCCAGCCGCCATCTTCTTGCTAGCCCCATTCTTTCTCTTCTCCCTTCTCTCCTCTCTCCTAGCGTAGCCACAGCAGTTATATTAGTGGCCAATGGCTCACTGGTTACAGCTGACGGCCAACTAGCCACAGCTGATGGCCATCCAATCACAGTTGGCCATTTACTACCTGAGCCTGCACCTGTCTATGTGAGGCCGAGAGCCTGGAAACTACTCTCTGGGGCTCCGCCCCCACACTCCACCCCTACAGGCTCTCGCCTCACAATCTACGCGACAAGCGTCTTCCGCGAGGGGACCTGTGCGAGGAGCCTGGGGGTGAATGCAATATCCTGGACACAGCCAGGCTCTCTGGGCACAGCCAGGGTTTCTCAGGGCACCACCAGTGCTTCTGGGCACGGCCAGACTTCCTGGACTTCTTAGGGTACCACCTGTCTTCCCGGACACAGCCAGGGTTTCTCAGGGCACCACCAGTACTCCTGGGCACTGCCAGACTTCCTGGACTTCTTAGGGTACCACCTGTCTTCCCGGACACAGCCAGGGTTTCTCAGGGCACCACCAGTACTCCTGGGCACTGCCAGACTTCCTGGACTTCTTAGGGTACCACCTGTCTTCCCGGACACAGCCAGGGTTTCTCAGGGCACCACCAGTACTCCTGGGCACAGCCAGACTTCCTGGACTTCTTAGGGTACCACCAGTTTCCCCGGGCACAGCTAGGATTTCTCAGGGCACTGCCACTTTCTCTGGGAACAGGCACACTTCCTGGACACAGCCAGGGCTTCTCAGGGCACCACCACTCTCTGTGGGCACAGCCACACTTCCTGGACACAGCCAGGGCTTCTCAGGGCACCACCACTCTCTGTGGGCACAGCCACACTTCCTGGACACAGCCAGGGCTTCTCAGGGCACCGCCACTCTCCGTGGGCACAGCCACACTTCCTGGACACAGCCAGGGCTCTCAGGGCACCGCCACTCTCTCTGGGAACAGCCCGACTTCCTGGGCACAGCCAGGGTACCTTCAGGGCTCTACTACTCTCTCTGGGAACAGCCCGACTTCCTGGGCACAGCCAGGGTATCTTCAGGGCTCAGCCAGACCTCTCAGCGCACTGCCACTCTCTCTGTGCCTCTCAGGGTACCCCGCTGGAACAACAGCGACTCACAATCAAGGTGCTTACATATTCTCAATGGCGGCCAGTCAAGAGACAAAAGCAAATATCCCCCAGTTCCACTAACAACAGTTCCCAAACAAACAGTCAAGCGGTCCATTAAATTAGGGATGGAAGGCAATTCCCCATAGTCCATAGTCATTCGCCAGGGCTGTCCTGGGGGTGAGGGACGACCTTGACCTCACCCTCATCTCCCACGGAGGACTCAGCAAGCGTTACCTCCTGGAACTATAAGTCCTGCATCCGGGCTGCCTGAGCAGGAACTTCCCTGGCCCACAGGGCTGCAACGACCTTTGCTTTCTCCGGCCTGTGCTGGTTGGGGAACCGTCCACATCTTTCCACCTCTCCACAGGGCTCCATCTCTGCAGCAGCTGCATGGCTTTTCCTGTGCTGGTGGGAGAACCGTCCACGTCCTCCCACCCCTCCACGGGGGTCCAGCTCTCCGGCAGCTGCTCCTCCTGGTCTTCCTGAGATTCAGTGTTCATACACACAAACTGCTCCACCACTCTTGGGAGAGCCTTGGCCGGCACCATACCCTGCTCGCTGCGCCATTTGTCGTGCAGGGGACCCTGCTCGCTGCACCATTTGTCGTGCGGGACGGCCTGCGGGGTCTCTGGTCCCGCTCCCCATACAAGAACGCAGGACATGGTGAGGCCAAAAAGGAACACCCACGGAGCCATAGGTAGGGGAGTCATACCACTATATTCTCTCTGGCGGCACTATACTCTCACTGGAGGCTGGATCCACACTGTCTTCAAACCGCCATCCACGCTTGCCAGCCCAGCCGCCATCTTCTTGCTAGCCCCATTCTTTCTCTTCTCCCTTCTCTCCTCTCTCCTAGCGTAGCCACAGCAGTTATATTAGTGGCCAATGGCTCACTGGTTACAGCTGACGGCCAACTAGCCACAGCTGATGGCCATCCAATCACAGTTGGCCATTTACTACCTGAGCCTGCACCTGTCTATGTGAGGCCGAGAGCCTGGAAACTACTCTCTGGGGCTCCGCCCCCACAGTCAGGATAGCCAGGATCATATGTTCTAGCTGTTAAATCAAATTCCTCTGTGAACCCCCCAGGGTGGTCAGGAAATCTTTACTTAGATTCCTTAATTCTGTCCTAGTACAAGGAGAGATTACGGCTGCTTCTCCTTGTCCTGAGACTGGCCTTTCTCTACAGGGAGCTGCCAGGATTTGGTTTTGTTCCTAGTCTGTCCTGGTCTGGTTTTCTATTCTGAGTCTCCCCTCAGTCAGGAGGGTGCTGTGGTGGAGGAGGTGTGGGGAGAGAGAGGAAGGGCGAGGAGGAAAGGACAGTAAGTCCAGACAATGGAGTAAAGGGTACAGCGGGCGGTTGGAGAAGAGGGAAAGTGGGGTGTTGGCCTGGAGCAGCTCCGGAAATCTTTAGTTCAGAGACAGCCCCTGCAATGCTCTTCCTAACTTCCTGGAGAGAAGACCGTCTCTCTGGGCTCCATTCCACAGGCTTCTGTTTGCCAGTTGAGGTGAGGCTTCCATCCGTTCCGTCTGATTTTAGAGCTGACCTTTTTTCTAGTAATTAGTTTAGGTGTCAAGAGAGCTCCATTTCGCCCATCTTCTGTTGATACCACTTCTAGTTCAATCTTCCAGTTCCTGTAAATACGGGTACTTGCGAGTACAGGCTCCCTGCAAACTGTATATCTGCAGGAATATTGATGGGGGTTGGGGGCTTGTTGGCCTGGGAGGCATGATTTCCCGTGTTAATTTTAGTTTCCTTTTGAGATCAGCAGATTCTGAACCAACTTCTAGGGATATTGTGTGGTGGGTTGGAATGTGCTGCTTATGGGTTGAGCTCCAAGGGGCTGTCACCTCCCGAGTGACTCCAACCCTCTTACTTCTCGGTTTCTCTCCCTGGCTGTCTAGTCCAACCAAGAGGGCTTGGTGCGCTAGGGAACCAACCGGCCTTTATGTGCGCGTCCCCAGATGAGTCAAATTTAGTGACAGTGGTGTTGGGTTCCCTGTGGGACTGTGCTTGTCTTGAGGGGTGGGCACCCCTGACACCTCCACAGAGATTCTTAGTCACCCAAGAATACCCAGTATTCGGGGTGGAGGGAGTAAATGCCCCTTGTCTTCAGAGCGGAATGAGTTCAGACTCATTTATCCAGCAAAAGCTTTTGTTCAGACTCGCAGTCAGCAATCCCAATTGAAAAGCCCAAATTAAAAACCAGCCACCCATTTGTTTTCCCTCCTGTCCCTGAGTTATCTCAACCTGTATTCTTAGCCTGGGTTATCTCAACCCTTAACCTTTAATGCCACCTCGAGGATTTTATTTTTTTATCTTTAGAACAGCTCCAATAAAGTCAGGGCCTCCTACTGTAAAACAAGGAGGCCCGGAATTCCAAGAAAAACTCACCCATCTTCACCTGACGTCACAAGGGCCCCCCGGACCTCGCACCGGGGCCAGGTCTGCAGGGGGTCCTGGGGGGCTTCTTTGGAAGCCTGCCAACTGTGCCAAGTAAATGGCGATGCAAGAAACGCCCCAACCTCTAGAGAATTTTATGAGTTTATTTGAGCCAGACTGACGACAATTGCCAGGAAATGGGATCGCAATGGATTGAGAAAATGCTCCCGAGTACGGCAGTTTTGTAGCTTATTTTATACATTAGAATTAAAGGAGGAGACATAAGGGGGATTACATGGAATCCATGGGTGGTAGGTTAAGGCCCCGGGAGAAAGCAAAGCGGGGAGATCTCTGGGGTTGGATAAAAAGTAAAACGGAGAGACACACGCTTCCTTTACACGGGTGGGTACAGGACAGACAACAATTAACACTTAAGCACGTGGAGATGGTATGGGAACAACAAAGTAACAGTGAGGGGGTCTGTGGTCTGGGCTCTGGTGGGAGGTTGTGCCCTGAGGGTTCTGCGGAAGGAGATTCCTCTGACATTTCAAAGGTATGTTATCTTAGATGCAAAAAGACAACTGACAGGCTCACTTCAGGTAAAGAGTGACCTTTGTCACAGGCTAGGACGTGACTACCCACCATGATCCATCTTTAGTCAGGAATTTTTATGTTTGGACCATCCTGTGTGGCCACTTTTTGTCTCTGAATGTGTAAGGTCTGCCATGCAGGCCTCCCCTGAGCTCATCAGGTTTAGTACGTGTCCCCTTTTTGGTCCTCACTTGTGAATATCCTCACTGCACCCATGGGGAAACAGTCTTGGCGAAAGGGGCTCCCTGACCCTCAGGGCAGAGCCAGGAGCCAGCTCTCCACTGTCTGCTGACTCTCGCTGGTTCTTGCTTCTGCCCCAGCGCAGGCTGGAGCAGGCCCCTTGCAGGCAGGGGGAGGGTGGTGGAGGTCTGGACAAATCCAGAGCCAGCCAACGCCCCTGGCTGGCTTCCTATGGCTTTGCTTCTCCCCATCAACAAAGCTGCACTTGCTCTTTGTAGAAAATGTGGAAGGTTGAAAAAAGAAAAAAGAGCGAGAAGAGCAAAGCAGGCAGTGAGTAAGACTCCATAATCCCATCCCCATAGGCACGCAGAAGGGCCTGAGCTTTACCCCCCTGGTTGTTGAAAGGGTGAGGCCCCTATTTAGAGGGTCTGGAGGGGGTGCCACCTCTCTCCTCTGCTCCCCTAACCTTGGCACCTCCCATTCTGGGAGGGCAGGGCTGGGGTCTTCCCTGCATTGCCCGCAGAAAAACGTAAGAGATCGCGGCCCACCCAGGGCCATCCCTCTGGTTTGCACCCCTTATGGGTAATATGGAAAACTACCAGCAGGCCCCCATCCCCCAATAACCAGGCATTTGGGTGCATATCCATCTGGGATCTTTTCCACGTGCATGCTCGAAAGAGGGAGGAGATCTTCCCCCACATGCAGTTTCCTGTCTTGATTCTTTTCAGAGGTTTTATTTTGGGCATTTCCCCAGGTCACCCAGTCGTCCTTCCAACCCCTGAGTTTGCACAGCTGTGTAATATTCCGCAGTAGAGACCGCCTGGCTGGGGCTGAGCTCCGTCTCTGTAGGGACTTTCCTCTCTGTGGTCGATACTACGACGGCCATTCTGGGGGAATCCTTGATTACCTCCTTAGGGTCTATTCCTAGAAGTGGAATTACTGGGTCAGAGAGCACAAGTGCCCTGAGGCTGATGGCTCCCTCTGCCAACGTGCCTGCTTGCAGGTCACGCCCATGCACACTCCCAGGGCCTGGCACGGCCATCGCACCATGACACCCATCGCACCTTGCCAAGGCAGACATGCTCTCTGACAAGCTCTTTGCAGCACTCACACGTTCACGGTGCTGCCGAACTTGTCCTTTCACCAGATCACCATGGGAATCTGGCAATATGTGCGTAGAAAGGCTGGTTGTGCTCTCACTATTTCCTACATGGAGAGACTGAGGCCGCTAAGCTCAAGTGCATTTGGCTCACAAGATTTGACAGTCTCTTTAGATCTCAGGGGACATTAAAGCCTCCTTGTGTTTCAGATGCTAGGGAAGACTCAGTGAAATGTCTCAGGGAGAGCACTGTCTCTGGAGTCCATCTCTTTACCCACCCACCCACCCTCTCATTCACCCAGGAACTCATCTGCCTAACCTTGCATTCATTCACCAATCCACTTATTCATCCATTTACCCCACCCGCCCTCCACTTATCCACACTTCCACCCACCCATCCATCCATCCACTCACCCATTCAATAACTTTCTACTGAGGACCTGCTGTGACTTGGGCCTGCGTGCAGGGAATTTTGCACGAAGGCTCTGGATCTTGCAGAGAAGGCAGACTGTAAAGAAATGACCACAAGTGTGATGAATTATCTGCAAGGTGAGGGTTAGGCTGTTCCAGGAGCACATGACAGAGAAGCTGGAGCTAGTGGGGTCAGGGGACAGGGGACCCTTCCCGAAGAGCATGAATCCTGACGCCCACTGGCACTCCCTGTCTGTGTGACCTTGGGTGAGTCCCCACGCCTCCCACCCTTCTTCCTACTTCCAGGAGAGACAAGCCCTAATTCACGTGTGTACTGGGAGGTTGGATTATTTAGGACAATGAGGATGAAGGGACAGGTCAGGGAGGCATAGCCCCTGTGCTGACATCTCTCAGGGGTCTCAAAAGGTTAGGAGAACTAGCTAGGGTCATTGGCAGGGACCATCTTGCTCAATCCACACAGCCATGTGCTCTCCATTATTTATTATTATTATTATAACTGTTATTACTACCACCTTCTGAGATTTTATCATGGGCCAGGCACTATGCTAAGCACTTTCATATATCAATTCATTTAAGCCCTATCAGGTAGGTAGAGATTGCTACACCCACTTTAAAGATGAGAACACTGAGGCACAGAGCAGTTATGTAGCTGGCCCAGGGTCACACATCAGTAGGGGGGATCTGAAATTTGAACTGGGCAGCTCGGCGACAGAGCACATGCTGTTGACCCTGCAGTGATGCGTGCTCTTAGTCTCTTTCTTATCACAGGAATCTAGGTTTTATAGGTGGAGAAACTGGGGACTCAGGGAATCTGACTTTCCCCGGGACCCAGTGAACAGTTCAGGCCTGTGGCCCCCTCAGGCTGGCTCCTTGCAGGCCTGCCCTGCCCTGTGTCCCGGAATAGCACTAGTGGGAATCTCCCCGCCTCCTGCAGCAGGAGATGATGATTTCCCTCACCCCACAGGCCCTGAGCCCCATGAGGGGAGGAGGGGAGGTCCAGATGGACTCAGGGGCAGAGTTTGAGCTGTGTGGCTTTGCTCACATCTCTCACCCTCTCTGAGCCTCCTATTCCTGGGGAGTGATTCAGGGAAACCATGGATGTGAAAGAATGCTATGGATGGGAAAGTCTAGGAACACAGATGAGATTGCCATTCATTTGTTCATGCGTTCATTCATTCATTCATTCATTCATTCAGTGAATATGTATTCTGCCCTACTCTGTGGCAAGTCCCTTCTAGGCACTGGGGTCCCAGCAGTGAATAAGAAGGTCAAAACCCTGACCGCATGGCTCTGACAGTCTAGAGAGGGAGGTAGCTAGTGAACAAACAAATAATGACCTAATACAATGTGGTAGGTATGACTAAGTGGTATGGAGACAATTGGGTGAGAGGACTGAGAATAATGGGGAGGTAGGTCCCTGAGGAGCCGAAGAGGTGATATTTAAACAGAATGAATAGAGGGGGCAGTCACAGGACTGCCTCAGGAGAGAACATGTCAGGCAAGGAGCAGCAAGTGCAAAGGCCCTGAGGCAGGCTTAGCTTAGTGAATTTGAAGAATAGGAGGAGGCCAGTGGAGGGGAAAGAAAGTGAGAGGAGATGAAGTTGGGGGGGGGCAGGGTTAGAGGCTGGATCTGGTGTGGGCCTGGGGTGAGGACTGGGGTTAAGCTGGGATGTTGCTGGTGGGTTTTGAGTAGAGCAGTGACGGGTTTTAACTAAGGATTTTGGGATGCTTCTGGGTGCCAAGGAACAGGTAGTGGGGTGGTGGGTGAGGACAGTGGTGGCTGAGACCAGGATGTTGGCTGTGCAGGTGGGGACTGGCTGAATTTGGGGTAAACTTTGGATGTGGAGGAGAAAACAGAACTATATGATGGGTTGGATATTGGGGTGACTCCCAAGTTTGAGTCTGAGCCCTGGAAGAAAGGGTACCTGTCATGCGGGGTGTCATGCGGGCTCTCTAGTCCTGCTCCCCACATAAGAACGCAGGACATGGTGAGGCCAAAAAGGAACACCAACAGAAACATAGATAGGGGAGTCACACCACTGTATTGTCACTAGCGGCTGGGTTGGAGACACAGGAATCAGGAGCCACACGATCCGCAACCCGCCGTCCACTTGTCTCTGCCAACCAGCCAACCTCACTTGCTAGCTGCAATCCACTGTGCTAAGTGCAATCCACACTTAGCCCTTGCCGGCCACCATCTGCTTGCTTGCCCCATTTTCTGTTAGCGTAGCCACAGCAGTTATATTAGTGGCCAGTGGTTCACTGGTTACAGCTGACGGCCAACTAGCCACAGCTGATGGCCATCCAATCACAGTTGATGGCCATTTACTACCTGAGCCAGCACCTTTCCATGTGAGGCTGAGAGCCTGGAAACTGCACTCCTGGCTCTGTCCCCACAGTGCCATTTGCTGAGATGGGGAAGATGGGAATGAAGCAGGTTGGGAGGAGACAGGGAGCTGGGGGTGCCAGGTTAGGCTAGAGCTGCCCACTCACCATGCCACCGGCTGTCTGGTAGGCAGCTGGACACGTGACTCTGGAGCTGGGGGGTGGGGCCATCTTAGTGAAGAAAAACAGGAGCTTTTCCCAGAGCAAGGAACAGACCTTCCCAGGAGCAGGGACCTCCCAGGGGCAGGGACCCTGTACCCCTGACCAGAGGAAGGGGGCCTGGGTTTTGTGCAGTATTCCTGATGCTGTCATCTGATGAATGGTCAGGACTGTCCATCCAGGAAACAGCCCAAGAGTCTCAAGAGGCATAAAACTGGTGTCCGGGGCAGCCCACTGCCGTCCACAGAGGATTCAGACTGCGTGAGGGGATGGGGTGATTGGCTTGAGCAAGGCCCCGAGTCGGACACGTGGGCTCTGGCCTTTCCATCTGGCTAAGGTTCCCATCACCGAGCACGTGGACGGCACATTCAGCTGTTTGTGCTTTAGCTGGAATTAACTCTTCCGTCCATGTTGTGCCCGTGCACCTTCCTTTCCTGCGTGTAGGCCCTGGGGCTCTCCCATCGAGGTGTTTCACGGCCCTGAACCTGCACAGAAATGAAGACAGCCCTGCCACAACGACATGCTGCTCTGCGGCAGAGGCGCTGTCTCAAGGGCAGCTCACCCCAGGCCCCTGATTCTGAGCTCGGCATCTCCAGCCCTGGCTCAGGAGCATTTTGGATGTGAACAATGCAAATTGTGATTCACACTGGCTCAACTCATTCCAGGAATGCATAGGTCAAGAAGCTGAAAAATCTAGAGGAAATGTGCAGGAGCCAGAGGGAACTAAAAGGAAGGCCAAGGTGAGGGTGGCTCAAGGCCCTAGGGGGTGGCCTTTGGGGTGTGGCCTGGGACCTTTACCCTCCATGGGGTCACCACCCTGGCCCTTACCTCCCCCAGAAGCTGTATCTTTGCCTGCAAACCCCTAGGGGGTGACTTGTGTCCCTCAGGCTCTCTGAGGCCCAGCCTCAGGCTGCCAGGCCTGCCTCCATTTCCAGCTTCCTGGAAAGTATGTTCTAGTCCCCAAAACTGGCCTCAGCATCTGTCTCTGATTTCAACCATCCAAGTTGAGAGGACAGGCACATTCAGAGACTCTCAAGCACACACAGGAAGAGCTGTGTGTGTGTAGGGAGGCAGTGTAGGCTGGCTGGGTCATTTGGTTCAAATTAAGAGCTCTCTCGGGCTGGGCCTATTCTGCCCACCGACCCGCTACCCCTAGGCCTGGTGGCCCCAGCTGCTGACTGTCCAGCCTGTGCTGGGTATTGGGAACTAGTCCAGACCCACCTTCAGGGGCACCGTGTCTTCTGCAAGCCCCTGCTTGGGCCTCAGGAAATCCTTTCTCCTAGCTGCCCACAGCCCATCTCGCTTCTCCACTCAGCTGGCTGTCTGAAGCCCTTAAGTCCCTGAGGAGGTGGTCCTGTTGCTGCTGTGCACAGAGCTCTGAAGCACAGGTGGCACCTTTCTCCTTGAGGTGCTGTCCTTTTCTCTATATGTCCCCTGACCTGTCCCCCTGAGTGAGGGGATGGAAGGACTTGGGGCTCCCTCCACCCCAAGGGGTCTGCCTTCCTGACTTTGCTTGTTTTTTCCACCCTGAGTTTCCTGTCTGGACGAAGCTCCAGCCTTCTGCAGCCCCAGCCTTGGGTCTCAGCCTTCCAGACTCTCCTGCTCAAGTCAGCCAGAGAGAGTGTCATGTTGCGTAAACAAACATGACACCTGCCAGACAGATGGTTCTACTTCCTCTCCAATCTTTATGCCTTTTATTTCATTTTTCTTTCCTAATTACAATGTCAGGAGTTCCAGTATAAAGTTGAATAGAAGTAGGGAGGACGGACGTCTTGCCCTGTTCTTAGTCTTAGGAGGGAAGGGTCAACACCTCGGCAGTCAGTATGATGTTAGTGTCAGCGTTTCTTACATCAGGTTTAGGAAGAGTCCCTCTATTCTTAGTTTTCTGAGAGTGCTATCAGGTATGAGTGTTGAATTGATCATATGTTTTAATTTTTCTCCTTTTAATATGGTAAATTACATTGGTTTTCAGGGGTTAAAACAATCTATACTCCTGGAATAAATCTGAGCGTTTTTTATATATTGTTGGATTCTATGGGATAATATCTTGTTAAGAATTTTTATGTCTATATTTTCATGAGAGATATTGGTTTGTAATTTTCTTTTTCTTTTGCAATGTCTTTATCAGGGTTTGGTATTTAGGATATACTAGCCCCTAAAATAAGAAGTGTTCTCTTTATTCTCTATTTTCTGAGACATTTGTATAAACTTGGTATTATTTCCTCTTTTATTGTTTGATATAATTCATCAAGGAAAACATCAGGGCCTGGAGTTTTATTATGAAAAAAATTTGATAACAAATTCAATTTTTTTAACAAATGTAGGGCTATTTAGATTTTCTATTTCATCTTGTGTTAGTTTTGGTAAGTTGCAGTTTTCAAGGAATTTGCCCATTTCATCTAAGTTGTTGAATTTGTTGGCATAAAATTGTCTGCAGGATCTGTAGTGAAAACCTCAGTTTCTTGTATTGGTGATTTGTGTTCTTTCTCTTTTTTATGATCGGTCTTGCTACAGGTTTATCAATTTTGTTCCTTTTTTCAAAGAACCAACTTTTGTTAATTTTCTCTCTAGTTTTATACTTTGTTGATTTATGCTCTTTGTTATTGCTTTCCATTCACTTCACTCTACTTAGCTCTTCTGTTTCAGCTTCTTGGAGGGATAACCTTAGGTCACCAATTTTATACTTTTTTCTTTTCTTTATAAACATTGAAAGCTATCAATTTGCCTTTAACCACTGTTTTAGCTGCATCCCATAAATTTTTGACATGTATTTTCATTGTTATTGATAATGAAAATCAGTTCTTGTGATTTCTTTGATCTGTTGATTATTTAGAAATGTATTGTTTAACTCCAAAATATCTGGGGGTTTCCTGGATATCATATTATTATTATTATTTATTATTATTATTATTGGATTTAATTTTATTGTTGTCAGATGTACTCTGTCTGATCTCAGTCCTTTTCAATTTATTGAACATTGTTTTATAGCTCAGTATATGGTCTGTCTCGGTGAATGCCCTTAAAAAGAATGTGGACTCTGTAGCTGTTGGATGTGGTAGTCCATAAACATCAATTAGGTCAAGGTGGTTGGTCATTATTGTTCAGATCATCTATGTCATCTATGTCTGAACTTATTTTTTAATCTATTATTTTATCAATTACTGAGAGAGTAGAGTTAAAATCGCGAATGATGATCAAAGACTTGTGTATTTCTCCTTTTAATTCTGTTAACTTTTGCTTCATATATTTTGAAATTTTATTATTATATGAATACACACTTATGTTTGCTATGTCTTCCTGATGAATTGAAAAACCCTTGATCTTGATATTTCCTTTATCTGGTATTAATATAATGTCTTGCTTTGTGGGTTGAGACTTTGGTATTCTTATAATTGCTATTTTTCTCTGCTCACATACATTTACTTTCTACCAGTCTATGTCTTTATATTTAAAGGTATTGCTTGTAGAAAGCTTAGTTGGTTTCTACTTTTGTATCCATTTTGACAGTCTCTGCCTTTTAATTGTAGTGTTTAGTCCATTTCTCATTTTAGTATTTATTTTCTGATTGGACCTTTTGTTTTTGTTTCCTCTGATTCTCTTTTCTTTTGGATAATTTGAATATCTTTTAGGGTTTTATTTTAATATATCAATTGGCATTTTAGTCATACCTTATTTCATTTAAAAAATTGGTAGTTGTTCTAGGGGTAACAATAGACATTCTTTTGACAGTCTACTTAGAAGAAGCATTTTACCATTTCGTGTAAAATATAGAAATCTTGCAGCCATCTGCATTCATTTGTCACTCTCCCCCTTCTTTATGTTATAGTTGTTATAGGTAATATATAAGTACACATTATAACAACACAGGAAAATGGGGTTTACCTTAAAAGCTCTTCTCTATTTTTAAGAAATAAGAGAAAATTTTAAAAAATTTACCAGACATGTATCATTTTTAAGGCTCTTTATTCCTTCCAGAAGATCTAAATTTCTGTCTGGTATCACTTCCCTTCAGCCTAACGAACTTCCTTTAGGATTTCTTGCAGTGCAGGTGTGCTGGATATGAATTCTCATTGCTTCCTTTGACCTGAAAATGTTATTTCACCTTCATTCTAGAAGGATATTTTCTTTGGATATAGAGTTTTGAGTTGACTTTTCTTTTTCTTTCAGTATTTTCAAAATGTGATTCTACTGTCACTTTATCTCCATAGTTTCTGATGAGAAATCAGCAAGTTTTGGAATTGTTGTCCTACTATATGTAATTGTAGTTTCCTTTGGCTGCTTTTATGACTTTTCTCTTTATTTTTGGTTTTCAACAATTCCACTATTGTGTACTTAAGCACTTTAAAAAAAATTATTCTACTTGGGGTCTGCTGAGCTTCTTGAATCCTTAAATTTTTGCCTTTCACCACATTTGGAAAATCTGGGGTATTATTTCTTTGAATATGCATTCTTCCCCATTTTCTTTTCCTTCTCTTTTTGTGACTCCAATTACACGTATGGTTGGCCTTTTGCTATTGCCCTGAAGCTCTGTTCATTTATTTTTAATCCTATTTTTCTCTGTTCTTCAGATTGGATAATTTCTATTGATCTATTTTGAGGTTACTGACCCTTTCCTCTTTCATTTTGTTACAATTAATGAGCCAATATTGGTATGTTATTACTAAATAATGACTGTCATTCATGCAGACGTCATTAGTTTTTACCCAATGTGTTTTTTGGTCCCAGCATCATATCCCATTTACTTGTCATGTGTCCTTAGGCTCCTCTTGGCAATGAGAGTTTCTCAGACTTTCCTTGTTTTTGATGACCTTGGTACTCTTGAGAGGTACAGGTCAGATATTTTGTAGAATGTACCTCAACTGGGATGTCTGATGTCCTTCTAAGAATGATGCTGGAGTTATGGTTTAGGGAATAAAATCAGAGATGAAGTGCCTTTCACATCACATCTTGACATGATGGACTAGGCTTCCCTAAAAAGACAAAAACAAAACAAAGCAAAGCAAAACCCCTGCAAAAACAAAAACAAAAACAAGACAAAACAAAAATCCCTGCCACAACCCACATAACAGTTAACTCCAGATTACAGAGCTGAGAAATTCTCTTCTCAGCAGGGAGTAGAGGTAGAATTTGGAAAAAAAAAGGTACATAGTATTGCACGAGTTAATCACGGCTGATGCTGATCTTGGTCACACAGCTGAGGTATTTATCCAATTTCTCCACGGTAAAGTTTCCCTTCTCCCTTTCCGTACTGTATTGTTTAGAAGGATGTCACTATGCAGCCCACACTTAAGGAGTGGAGAGTTAAGCTCCCCCTCCTTGAGGGCAGACTACCTATATAAATTATTTGGCATTCTTCTGCAAGGAAGATTTGCCCCTTTCCCTGTGTTTATTTATTTATTCAACCATTGATTTATACCAGTATGCACTCATGGATATTTATTTTATCCTTTGTATTATAATCCAATAGTAATTTATTTTGTTGCTCAAATTGTAGGGTTTTCTTTTCCCCCATTCCCTTGCTTTCTGGCACTATCGTGTTTCCCCAAAAATAAGACCGGGTCTTATATTAATTTTTGCTCCAAAAGATGCATTAGGGCTTATGTTCAGGGGATGTCATCCATGAAAAATCATGCTAGGGCTTATTTTCTGGTTAGGTCTTATTTTGGGGAAAACACGGTATAAGATGTTGCAGGATCATTTTGTATATTCCCTGACCCAGCCCCAGAATCAGTCATTTCTCCAAGAAGCCTTTTACTGGAAAATGGTGTTAAAAACCAAGCCCTACATACTGGATTGCTACTGAATGTTGCTACCTCTAGGCCCCGTCAGCTGACAGAACAAGGGGACACATATGTGTTTAGGAACCTATGTTTCTAATCAATAGGTTCCTAAACGCACGTCAATATTTCTGTAGGTAACTGCCTGTATCTAAACCAACTTGGTTTGTGCCGAGGTCTCCAACTCCATTACCACATGGATCATTCCAGCCTCCTCCCCTTGCTTACCTGTAAACGCCCACTCCCACAGCGACACACCTGAATTCTACCAGCCATCGTCCGTTTCCTTAACACTCCAGTCCGAGTGTACGGTCCAGCAACATCAGAATGAAGGAGCTGTCTCAGCGTGGGACACAACTGCCAACCAGAGCACAGTGTCGATGTGCACTTTCACCTTAGTCTTGCAGACCCCACTCATTTCCAAAATTACTTGGCGCCAGCATCTTTCCCCATTCCCTCCACTGAGGTTGTTTCACGCATTTGTAATACAGTTAGAGTCTCTTGTTACCATCTGCAGTCCTTTCTGGGATCCCCTGACCTCCTAAATGATTTTTTACATTTGCATATATTAGGTTTCATTCTTTGTGCTGTAAAGCTCTATGGGTTTTGACAAATGCACCATATCAGCTATCCGCTGTTACAGTGTCATTCAGAACAGGCCTACTGCTACTGTGCTCTGCCCAGTTTCTTGCCCCCTTATCTGCCTGGCAACCGCTGATCTTTATATTGCCCATGGTCTTACCTTTTCCCGAATGTCATAGAATTGGAATCATATAGTACGCAGCCTTTTCAGGCTGTCTCCTTTCACTTAGTTATATGCACTTACTGTTCCTCTACATCTTCGTGGATAACTGATTTCTTTTTATTGCTGAATAATATTCCACTGTTGGGATGGACCACAGTTTACTTATCCATTCCATTGTTGAAGGACCTCTTGGCTGCTTCCAGCTTTTGGCAATTATGAATAAAGCTGGTGTAAGCATTTGCATACAGGTTTTCATGGAGATATAAATTTTCAAATCACTTGGGTAAATACTTCTGAGTGATTGCTGCTTCACGTGGCAAGACATTGCTGAGATTGGTAAGAAACGTCCACAGCATCTTCCGTGTGGCGATGCCACTTTGCACTTTCACAAGCAATGAAAGAGAGTTCCTGTTTCTCTGCATCCTCACCAGCATTTGGTATTATCAGATTTTTTATATTTTAGTCATTCTAGTAGGTGTGCAGTGTTATCTCATTGTTTTAATTTGTAATTCCCTAATATCAAAAGATTTTCAGCATTTAAAAATTATTTTCCACATGTATATTTTCTTTGGTGAGATGTCTGTTCAGATTTTTTGCCCATTTTAAAATTGGGGTATTTTTTTATTGTTGAGTTTTAAGAGTTCTTTGTATATTTTGGATGCCAGTCCTTTATTAGATATGTATTTTGTGAATATTTTCCCCCAGCCTGAGCCTTGTGTTTTCATTCTCTTAGTAGTGTCATTTGCAGAGAATATGTTTTTAATTCTACAAAGTCCAACTTACCAATTTTTTTCTTTAATGGATTATGCTTTTGGTGTATCTAAAAACTCATTGTCAAACCCAAGGTCACATAGATTTTCTCCTGTATTTTCTTCCAGAAGTTTTATAGTTTTGAATTTTATCTTTAGATTTATGATCCATGTGAGTGATTGTTTTTTTGGTGAAAGGTATAAAGTCTGTTTCTAGATTCTTTTTTATTGCATGAATGTCCAATTGTTTTAATACCATTTGATAAAAGACTATACTTTTTCCACTGAATTGCCTGTTCCTCTGTCAAAGATCAGTTGACTATATTTGTGTGAGTCTATTTCTGGGCTCTCTATTCTGTTGATCTCTTTGTCTATTTTTTCCCCACCAATACCAGGCTGCCTTGATTACTGTAGCTTTATAGAATGTCTTGATGTCAGGTAATGTCAGTCCTCCAACTCCATTCTGCTTCAGTATTGCTTTGGCTATTCTGGGTCATTTCTCTTTTCATATAAACTTTAGAATCATTTCGCTGATATCTATAAAATAGCTTGCTGGGGTTTTGCTTTGGATTGTGTTGAACCTATGAAGTTGGGAAGAATTAACAACTTAAAATTGAGTCCTCCAATCCTTCAACACAGACTATCCCTCCATTTATTTAGATATTATTTGATTTATTTCATCAGAGTTTTATAATTTTCTGCATATAGATGCTGACCATGTTTGGTTAGGTTTATACCTAAGTATTTAATTTTTGGTGCTCTTGTAAATTATATTGTGTCTTTAATTTCAAATTCTAATTGCTCATTGAAGGCTCACAGGAAAGTAACTGATTTTATATATTAAAATTATAACTTGTGATCTTGCTATAATTGCTTGTAGTTCCGAGAGAGAGAGAGAGAGAGAGAGAGAGAGAGAGAGAGAGAGAGAGAGAGAGAGAGAGAATGAGAATGAATTCTGTGGGATTTTCTTTATAGATAATCATGTCGACGGTGAACAAAAAGAGTTTTATTTCTTCCTTCACAATCTGTACATTTTTAAATTTCCATTTCTTAGTGCAATATCTAGAATTGCTGGTATGATGTTGAATAGGGGTGGTGGGAGGGAACATCCTTGCCGTGTTGTCAATCTTAGAGACAAAGTGTCCAATTTCTAACTATGAACTATGATGTTAACTAAATTCTAAATAGATGTTCTTTATCAAGTTGAGGAAGTTCCCCTCTATTCCTAGTTTGTTGATAATTTTTAAATCATGAATGAGTACTGGATTTTGCCGAATACTTTTCCTGCATGAATTGTATGGTTATATGATTTTTCCTATTTAACCGGTTGATGTGGCTTACTACATTAATTGATTTTTCAAACGTTGAACCAGTCTTGCAGACCTGGAATAAATACCACTGGATCATGATGTATGTTTTGTATGTATTATGGACAAATTTGATAATATTATATTGAAGATTTTACCTTTATGTTCACAAGAGATTTGGGTCTGCAGTTTTCCTTTCTTATAATGTACTTATTTGATTAGGTATTAGGATAATGCTGGCCTCAGAGTAAATTAGGAAGTATTCCCTTTGCTTCTGTTTTCTGGAAGACATTATAGAGAATTGGTATCATTTCTTCCTTATATATTTGATAGAATTCACCACTGGAAATCTCTGGGCCCGGTGCTTTCTTTTTTAGAAGATCATTAATTTTTGATTCAATTTCCTGACAGACAGGGCTGTAGAATAGGCCTATTTATTTTTTCAGCTTTATTGAGATATAATTGACAACTAAGAAGAGGACTAAATAGATGATCTTATTCTCCTTATGTGAATTTTGGTAGATGTGTTTTTCAAGGAATTGATCCATTTCATCTAAGTTATCAAATTGATGGGCCTATTATTTAAGTCACACATGAGTATTAGATTTTGCCTAATGATTTTCATAGTGTTTTCATAGTAGTCCTTTAGTATATGTATCTTTTAATGTCTGTGGGACCAATATGATTAACTCTCCTTCATTTATGATATGAGTAGTTTGTATCTTTTCTCATATTGTTTTTTGATCGGCTTTGCTCGAAGTTTATCGATTTTATTGATTTTTCAAAAGAACCAGCTTTTGGTTTCCCCATTTTTCTCCACTGTTTTTGATTCCATTGATTCTGGCTCTAATTTCTATTATTTATTTACTTGTGCTTTTTAGGCTTAAATTGCTCTTCTTTCTCAAGCTTCCTAAAGCGGATACTTAGATTATTGATTTTAGATATTTTCTTTTCTAGTACATTCATTCAGTGCTATACATTTCCCTCTAAGCACTGCTTTCATTGCATCCCACAAATTTTGAAAGTTGTATTTTCATTTTTATTTAGTTAAACATATTTCAAAATTTGTGTTGAGACTTCTTACTTTTCCCATGTGTTATTTAAACATCTGTTGTTTAATCTCCAAATATTTTTAGATATTTCCAGCTATCTTTCTGATTTTGATTTCGTGTTTAACTCCACTGTGGCCTGAGACGATAGTTTGCATGACTCCTTTTACATTTGTTAAGGTGTATTTTATGGTCCAGAATGTGGTCTGTCTTGAATGTTTCATGTGACCTTGAGAAAAGTGTGTATTCTGCTGTTGTTGGGTGGACTGTTCTAAAAATGTCAATTAGATCAAGTTGATTGACAGTGGTATTCAGGTCAACTATATTCTTACTGATTTTCTGCCTGTTTCATCTAGAAATTGCTGAGAAAAGGGTGTTGAAGTCTCCAGCTATAATCATGGATTTGTCTGTTTCTCTGTGCAGTCCTGTCAGTTTCTGCTTCATATATTTTGAAGCCCTGTTGTTAGGTACATACACGTTAAGAATTATTAGATCTTAAAGAATCGACCCCTTTAACATTATGTAATGTTCCTCTTTATCCCTGATCATTTTCCTTGCTCTGATGTCTGTTTTGTCTGAACAAATAAAGCTACTTTGGCTTTTGTATGATTTGTGTTAGCA
Source organism: Rhinolophus sinicus (assembly GCF_057876585.1). Taxonomy (NCBI): domain Eukaryota; kingdom Metazoa; phylum Chordata; class Mammalia; order Chiroptera; family Rhinolophidae; genus Rhinolophus; species Rhinolophus sinicus. Next base: position 199,072,583 of record NC_142503.1, on the reverse strand, counting down.
TGATATATCTTTCTCCATTCCCTTGCTTTTAATCTATATGTGTCATTTTATTTAAAGTGGGTTTCTTGTTAATACCGTGTAGCGGGGTCTTGTTTCCTGAATCCACTCTTCATCGGGGCATTTAGAGCATTCACAATGAAAGTGATTATTGATGGAGTTGGATTACTAGCTATCATGTAATTGTTTTTCTTTTAGTGCCCTTGTTCTTTGTTTCTCTTCGTTTCTCCTCTTTTTCTTCTCTCTCTGGGTTTAATTGAACATTTTTTTTTCATGATTCCATTTTCTCTCCTCACTTAGGCATATCAATTATACTTTAAGAAAATTTTAGTGGTTGTCCTAGAGTTTGCAATATACGTTCATAACTAATTCAAGCAACACTGTCCTCCTTCACAGGTAGTGCAAGTTCCTTACAACAGAGTATTCCCATTCTCTCCCTCCCCTAGCTTTTAAAAGTGCTGTCATTAATTTTACTTATCCATATGCCATAAGCACAAAATACATTATTACTATTATTAGTTTAAACAAACATTCTATATTAATCAAGAATAATAAACAAAAGATTTTATTTTACCTTTTAAAAATTCTTCTCTGACAAGAAATAACAAATGTTGTGGAGGACGTGGAGAAAAGGGAACCCTTGTGCACTGCTGCTGGGATTGTAAATTGGTGCAGCCACTGTGGGAAACAGTATGGAGGTTCCTCAAAAAATTAAAAATAGAGCTACATTATGGCCCAGCAACCCCACTTCTGGGTATATATCCAAAAAAAATCTGTGAATATTTACCTGTAAAGGTATCTGCACCCTTATGTTCATTGCAGCATTATTCATGGTGGCCAAGACATGGAAACAACCAAAGTGTCCTTCGATAGGTGATTGAATAAAGAAGACTGGTATATCTATACAATGGAATATTACTCAGCTATAAGAAAGGGTGAAATAGTGCCATTTGTGACAACAGGGATGGATCTTGAGAGTATCATGCTGAGTGAAATAAGTCAGATGGAAAAGGACAAGAACCATATGATTTTACTCATATATGGGCTATAAAACTGATAGCAACAAATTAACAAAAAAATACAAAGAAACTCAGACACAGAGAACAGCATGGTGATTACCAGAGGGGAAGGGGTCGAAGGAGGATGAAGAGGGTATAGGGGGTCAAATGTATGGTGATGGAAGGGACTAGACTCTGGGTGGTGAGCACACAATACAATATACAGATGATGTATTATGGAATTGTATACTTGAAACCTATATAATGTTATTATTAACCAATGCCACCCCAATAAAAATAAAAAAATTCTCCTTTGATACTTTCATGTTTTTTTTTGTTTTTTTTTTTAATATAGGTTCAAGTTTCTGACCTGTATATATATTTTTCCTTCTTCCTGAAGAACTTTTTAACATTTTTTTCAAGGCAGGTCTGATGATGAAGACTTCCTTCAACTTTTATTTGAGAAAGGTTTTATTTTTCCTTCACTTTTGAAGGATAGTTTTTCCGGATTTAGAATTATAGGTTGGCAGGTTTTTTCTTTCAACACTTTAAATATTGCAGTCCACTCTCTTGCTTGCTTTCGGAAAAGCAGTCTGATGTAATTTGAATCTTTTCCCTCTCTCTGAATAAAGTGTCTTTTCCCTCTTGCTTCTTTCAAAATTTTCTCTTTTTCTCCAGCTTGGATATGATATGCCTTGGTGTGGATCTTTTGGAATTTTTGCCTGCTTGGAGTTTTCTGTGCTTCCTGTGTATTGCAATTATGTGTATGGTACACCTTCTGAAACTGTTTCACCATTCTTGGATGTTTTCTTTCTTAATTCTTCTTTGCATTTCAGCGTGGGAAGTTTCTACTGACACATTTTCAAACTCACTAACTCTTTCCTTGGCTCTGTCCAGTCTACTGATGAGCCCATCAAAGGCATTCTTCATTTCCGTTACAATGTTTTCCATTTCTAGCATTTCCTTTTATTCATCTTCCTGCTTACATTATCTATTATTGCATGTTGTCTACTTTTTCCATTAAAACCCTTAGTATGTGGATCACAGTTATTTTAAATTCCTGATCTGATAGTTCTAGAATCTGTGTCATAGTTACATTTAACAGACTGTGACAGATGAAGACAGTACACTTGCCACATCTAAAACTGACCAGAGATTAATGTCTAGAATATACAAAGAGTTACAAGAAAAACCCTGGAAACCCTCTGGAAAAATTAGCAATCAATAGTAGTTACCATTTATATAGTGATCACTGTGTTCTAAGCTCTTATACAAAAGTCAGAAGAGATGCAGTGAGGCCTATGAGGGTCTTGAGGAGGGAGATCTCATGTCCAGCTTTCAGTGGGTGGAGAAAGGCTATCGAGAAGTGATGGGTTCTGAAGGATCAATAGGAGTTCGCTGGGGGAGGGGGTGTGATAAAGCCATTCTAAGCTGTGGGAACTGCCTGAGCAAATGGGTGGAGAGAGTAACATGCAAGTCAAATTCCCCAGGAATACATGAGACAGCAGCAAGAGATGTAGCCAGAAAGGCAGGCTGAGGAGTAGGCCGCCGTGGATGGTTTCTGAGCAGGTCCACAATGCAATGAAAGTGCTAGTTGGACAGTCAGTGTGGGGGTGGACGGAGGAGAAGATCTGGGAGACATGGTCAGATGGAGGTGTCTTCAGGCCAGAGAGAGGGTTGTGGTGGCATGGAAGGAGGTAGAACAACTAAGACTTTGTGACTTGGGATGAAGGCAGAGGGAGAAGTTGGGGGCTATGCCTGGGCCTCTGGCTCAGCGTACTGGGCAGATGGAGCTGCTGGTCACCAAGAGGGTGGAAGGGCAGGTGGGAGGGATGAAGAGAACAGGTGTGGGAGGGTCTGAGGTGTCATGGGCAGCCAGGGGCTTGGGAGGGGAGTGGCGGCTGCTGTCCCTGAGGCAGGCACTGGAGAGCGGGAGGGAGGCCCTTTGGGGCCTGGCCCGAGGGTCACGTACACTTAGTGGGTGACTGGAGGCTGGGGATCCAGGAAGCAGAGGAGCAGGTGTGGCTGGAGGCGCAGACCCCGTGTCCTGGCACCTTGGCCCCCTCAGCTCCATGCACTGGGGTTCTGGCCTCTCTGCGGTGACCAGACCTGATGTCAGTACAGTTCTCCCCCACTTTCTGGGCCTGGGGTGGGGGTCCTGTCTGGGCCAGAGATCTGGGGCACTAAGCAGAAGCAAGGTTTGGGCAGAGGAAGCTGGGGATGGAGGCCCCCCAGGACCACCCCTCCTGAAAGAGAGGGGAGCAAGGGCTCCATCTCAGAGTCTTCACTACCACCCCTCATTCTCAGAGGGACGGGGTCTGGGCTCAGCTCCAGGTATCCTCCAGGTCCCCGCAACCCCCAGGGGTGGTGGCTGGGGGTGTCCCCCAAACCCAGCTGTGTGAGACACAGGATTTATGCCGTGGTCTCTGTCCTCCCCACCTGAGCCCATCCCTTCCGCAAACCTCAGCACCCCCAGACCCCCACCCAGCACTTCCCTTGTTCTATTTTCTCTGTTCTGGAATGAGCCGGCCCACTCTTGTGATTTGCACATTTGACTCTCAATGTAGACCCACCTTTCCTGCCTCTTCAACCTGCCCTCCCACCTCTGCTGCTCTCGCCCAGCTTGTCAGACTCTGGACCTTTGTCCCTGGCGTTCCCACTGCCAGAAGCGCCCTCCCCTCAAACTGCCTGTGGATTTTCCCGTCTCACTTTGGCTTAGAAGAGACTATTATCGTCACACATACCCTGTGCTTTCCCTTTCAGCTTTATGTTTATTTGCAGGTTCTCTTGTTGGCCTGTTGGATGAGTGTTGGTGTGTGGCTGGGCCTTGACCTTGCAGTCACTATGTCTGTGGAATAAAACAAATGAAAGATTTAACTTAAAAAGACCCCTGGAGGGGTCTTGAATTTTGGGACATGAATCGCACAGTGAGTTTAAGCAGTAAAACCATAAGGTCACATGGTCTCATACCTTCTCCGCCAAATGTATGTTTTGATTGAGAAATTGGGTTTATGTTCTCTGTTTCAAACAAGAGCCACAGACAAAACTTCACTGCGAATCTTTTTAAACATGATATTGGAGGCCATACTAGTAGGAGAGTTTCTGAGACAAGTCAGTAAGGGAGGCTGGAAAAGTGACAAGTGTTTAAACCTTCAGGGACACGCCGACCTGATGTGGTATCTGTGGCCCTGTGGACAGAGCCAGGGTTGGGGTGAGGGTCGGGCCGTTACCCATCAGGTTTAGCTGGGCTGAGGGAAAACCGTCCATCTGTGAGGAATGAGTCAAAGACCATGAGCCTCCAGGCCCCTGGAGTTCTGAGGTCTTTGCCACTGAGGAGGGAATGGAGAGGGGTCTGCAGAGGAGGGGTGCAGGAGGTTGGAAGGCCTTACAGCCCTCGGTTGGGTGGGGTGGCCAGCAAGACCTCACACCTGAGACTTACGATTTGCAGCTTTTGTAGGCTGGCCTCAGGGCCTTGGATGTCAGAGCTGGTGGGCTGGGGCCCTCCTGGGGGGATCACAGCACTGTCCCTCATCCTCGAGCATCTGAGTCCCCCACCTCCCGAACCAACAGTCTGAAACTTCCTTCTTCATAGGGTTCCCTGACTCCCTTTTCTCCCCAGAAGAAATTGTAGCTGGAAGCCCATATTACAGGTTAGATGCGGGGCTTTCTGGTGGGCTGGGAGGGAGAAGAGCTTCTTACATTGCTTTTCCATAGGGCAGCCCTTCCACAAGTCTCTGCAGTGGAGCCCTGCACTTCAGAGCTGGCCCAGAATAAAGGCCCTTCCCTGTCGGCCCAGGGGCTAAAGATCTCCTCGATCCCTAGACTCCCCTATGCCTAGCCTTATCATCCGGCCTTACCCAACATGCCCTTTCTTACCTCTTGTGCCTTTCTACTTCAACTGTCTAATCCCTTTATGCCTAGGATGAACTCTTACACATCCTTTAAAGCCCAGCCGCGTTTCTCCCTCTCTGGGAAGCCTTCCCTGGCTCCTATGCGTTATTTTTCATTCTTTTCCTGAGATCCCCCTACACTGGATACACAGCTCTCTTACAGCAGGCATTGCCCTGTGTTATCATTATGTGCTGATGTGTCTGTTGTCAGCAAAGGACCATGTTAATACCTCTCTGTGTGTCCCTGGTGCCCTGAAGCTGCTGGGGCCAGGAGGGTCTGACATGAGCAGTTGATTAGAGAGTATTTATTGATTCAACACATAGATGGGTGGCTGTCTGGCTGTCTGGCTGGGAGGGTGGATGCATGGGTGGATGGATGGATGGATGGATTGCTGGATTCCCTGGCTGACCTCAGGCAGTGGGCCCAGAACGGTGAGTTCCTAGAGCACAGATTTCTGCCCATCTGCCTCCCCAGGGGCATGACCAGGCAGAGGACAGCAGTTACTTGGTAGGAATTTTCCTACCACAGGTGTGGCCTACCTTGGGGTTGGGGTCTGGGGATGTGGCAGGGGCAGGGGGCATGCACCAGGCCCCAGGCCTACCTGCCCTGGTTACTAGGGAACCTCCCTGCCCTCTAGGAGTAAAGAGAAGAGGTGGCAAGGTGTTTCCAGAGAGGGGTCAAAAGCTGATCAGTCCCCGCTGAGTCCCGTCCTCTTGGGAAGGAGGAGCCCCAGGAAGCACCGAGTGTGAGAACGAAGCACACAGCGTCCTGGGGTCTCCCTAGGCCAGGTCTGCAGGAGGAGGGGTCTGCTTTGGTCCTGGGTCTCCAGCTGCTCTCCAAGGGCCCTCAGGGTTGGGAGGGGCTCCCCAACTCCCCCCCGTTCCCCTCCCTCCCCCTCCTGCCCTCCTCCTTCTCCTCTCTCTCTCCTCCCTCCCCTTCCTCTTCCCTTCTCCTCCTCTCTCTGCCCAGTAGGCCCTGCCATGAGGTCAGACACCCAGGGTTCAGTGGTTCAGTGCCTGCAGATGAGGCTGGAGGACCCCCTGTTGGGAGAATCAGCCCTAAGGCAGGGCAGAAGCAGTGAGGGGGGGGGGGCTGCATGGGGTGGGCCTCAGATGGCCTCTGTTCCCTTCCTGAGCCCATAGTCAATTCGATTTGGCAAGAGAGCTGCAGGAGAATGCATGGTGCTTGAAGATCCCTAGTCACCTTGGTCCTTAGGTGGCCCTGCTGGGTCACTGCCTTCAGGGCCTGGTGTCCCCATCTGTACATGGGGATGAGTCCACCTCTTTCCTTCCCCGCTGCCCCCTCCTGCCTCCCTCCCAGGTCCTGCATCTGGGCACCTGGAGGCCTGTGGACCACATCCGCTCCTAAAGTGATGGGTGTGTGGGGGGGAGGTGTGATCGCCCCCCTGTACAGAGGCAGATCCCGGCTTGGAAGGAGGGGCCTCATTAGAATGTGTCCAGCAAATAAACCGCAGAGTCTGATTGCACCCCAGGAGGTCACCGATGCTGTGACATTGGAGTCCCTCACCCCCACCCCAAGGAAGCAGCACAGCTTTGAGGAGGGCTCTCTAGGACTCGCTACTCTCCTGGAACTTGTGCCCCACGCCTGCACCCCAGCCTCCTTCCTTTCACCTCCCCAGGGCCTGGGAGCCACGAGGCTGCTGGGGGCTGCTTCCAGCTTTTGGTCCGCCCCTCTGAGATCCTCAGCAAGGGTTGGGGGTGGGAGATGGTCAGGGATGGGGCCAGAGTGAGAGCCACCCTTGGCAGCAGGTGCTGTGTAGAGGCCTGCCCAGGCCACGGGGCACTCCCAAACCTGGGTCATTCTTGGGCAGGGCCTGCTGTCCCCACGTCACAGCTGGGGAAACTGAGGCCCCAGGGGCAAGGGTTTCCTGGAACTCTGAGCTGTGAGGAGCAGCTGAGAGGTGGTGGGGTCTGTCTGAGACTCTTTTGACAGTCACCGCCCCAGACAGAGGCTGGGAGAGCTGGGGCTGTGCTCCAGACCAGTTCCCAGAGGCCCTTAGTGCAGGCCCTCCCATCGCGGGGCCTCTCTGCCACCTCCTGCCCACCCCTCGCTTCCAGGACTCTCACATGGGGTGGGAGCACCCAGAGCACCTGGCCAGGAGGGCGCGGAGGGCGTGCACACCCACTGTTTGAGCATGACGCCATGGGGCCCGGTGCAAGTCTGAGCAGGAGCCTGCAGCCCAGCGAGTGGGGCCTTTTGGGGCTTAGAGGCTCCATGGGGAGAGCTTCATGTGGAGTGGGAGTTGCCAGGCCCATGCTCTCTGTGCACCACCCTCCAGCTGTGCCCTGCAGGGCCTTTGCACTCAGGGTGCCCTTCCTGGAGGCAGGTGGGGTGCACAGGAGCTGCCAGCCATGACCATGACCTTTGTAAGAACCTGCCCATGCCCAGGCCCCCTCCATCTCATCTGAGCTGCACAGTGATTGTGTGCAGAGCTACCCTCCCTGTGACATGTGGGGAAACTGAGGTTCAGAGAGCTGATAGGACTCACCCAAGTTTGTGCAGAAGGAAGGGACGGAGCACTGACCCTATGTGCAGCCTGGCGCTCTCCACGTGCAGACCCGTAATTGGCTGGGGTTGGGCCACTTGAAAGAATCGAGGGCAGTGAGGTGAGAGAGGACTCCCGCTTCTGCTCTCTTGGCTGCTCCCCAGCTATGCACCCCGACAAGTCACCTCGCCTCCCTGAGCCTTCTATGCCATGTAATGTCACTGAGTGAGTGCTCCCACTTCCCCGCCCACCACAGAATGTGGCCGCAGTCCTGGAAGGCAGGGGTCCTGTGTAGGCTTAGGCCTCATGGCTCCTCAGTTAGATGACTTGGGAGGTGAGTAGACTAGCAAGATGGATGGCTTGGGTTCAAGTTCCAGCTCCAGGGATCCCTGACTGGGGTGTCCCTGACAACCACGGGAGCCTCAGGCTCCTCACCTATAAAATGGGTGTGCGGCCCTTCCCCCACTGGGCTCTTGGTGTCTGGCAGGAGGCTCAGCATAGAGCTAAGCCCATGCTAGGAAGCGGCAAGGGTGGGAGTGGGGTGGTCAGTGTGGGTTAGGGCGGCTATGGGGTGGGTGGGCATGGGCCAGGCCACCAGGGGCCTTAAAACTCACGGTGAGGTACCTGCCTTTGCCCTGAGGTAATGGGGAGCCATTAAGCAGGGTGGCGATGCCCCCAGATTGCCTTTGAATGTCACTCAGCCTGAGGTGTGGAAGCCACATTGATGGTGTAGGGGTTCAGAATGAGTCACCCTAAGAGGTGCCTCTGTGGTATGTGGATTATTTTGAACTAAAGGCAACTGAGACCTGGTGGGCTTAAGAGAAGCTTCTGCCACCACCTTTCCCTGAACTACCTGGGAGAATTTGAATTAGGGGCCTTGCTCAGAATAAGACATTATCAGAGATACCTTTTTTGGACCTCTACACGGCCAGGCAAACTTCTACTTACTGAACATCTACTCTGCTTATCCTGCAACGACCCTCTGAAGCTCCAGGTGCCTTATCTCGTCCTCAGCTCAGAATGTCACACAGACTTCATTTCCCCTTTCTGTCTCTGACCCTCTCGTGTATACGGGGTGTCTGACTCTCATGCATGTGGAGTTCCCGTGTGCACGAACTTAAATTTGATTTTCTCTTGCCCATCTGTTTCACGTCAATTTGATAATTTAACCAGCCAAAAGAACCAGAAGAGGGAAGGGGAAATTTTCTGCTTTCCCCACACTGGGTTGGGAGAGGAGGCCATGAGATGGGAGGGGTCTGTGGTGGCCGCGCCCAGGGCAGTGGCGGGGCAATGGAGAGACGGGAGCTTTGAGGGAGCTGCAGAAAAGGAGACACTAGGAGAATGGATTTTCCAGTCTGGTGATCTCTGAATAGTGGATTTGTCAGTGACTAAGCTGTGTGATCTTGGCAAGTTGCTTAACCTTTCTGAGTCTCAGCTTTTTTCAACTGTAAAGCTGGAGTCATGATGCTATCTTCTTGGGTTGTCATAAGAGGTCCATGAAGAAATACAGGTGAGGAAGCTCAGTGTGCCTAGCAAACACTCAGGAATTGGCAGCTGTGGTTATTTTTAATGCATCGGGCTTAATTATTGAGACCTCCCAGGTTTCTGGCCTGGGATGTGGGGTGATATAGTGGCCATTCATTGAGACTGTTTCTTAGTTAGGATGTAGGTTGGGCTGTGTGTAACAGACTCAAAATAACTGTAGACAAAAAACAGGTAGACATTTATTTATCTCCCATAGAAATCTGGGTTGTGAGGCCAGCTGTGCTCTGGGAACTGTCACGGTCCCTGCCATCCCTGGTGTCTTGCCCTGATTTGCATGGTATAAGATGGTGGTGAGTGTGGGGGCACTAAGTTAATTTTGGGCTGGGGTCAGTTTGGGGAGGACATAATTCACTCCCAAGGTCTCTGGGGCTGCACCATTATACCCCCGTCCCCCCCATGACGCTCTTTTCTCTTGACCTTCTTGCACATGCAAACTCTTGCATCACACGTCACATGTCAACCAGTGGCTGCATAACACGCTCCTGCGGCCAAGTTAATCTGCCCTAGCAAAGACCACATCTGGCCCAGCCACAGCACCCGGGTTATTCCTCAGTGGGGCCTGTGGTAGTTTCCATCATCATCCAGGATCCTCTAGGTTTCTGCAGGGGCCAGACTGGTGAATTAACCAGAGACCAGATGCAGACCAACACTTGCATCCTTATCTCTTAGAGGTGGCACTAGTCTCTGTCGTCCCCTTTCCTGGGAGGTAACACTGCTTCTAATTTATTACATTGGTCAAGGAGGGGTTGCTTTCAAAGACTTCCATTTGGCTTTCCCACTGTGATGGCTCACACCCCACAGACCAAGGACCTGATGTGGGAAGTACACCAATAACTAAGTCTGGCAATTGCCACTATTCATTTGGGGATTGCAGAAATCGCTTCTAGGTGGGCCTGCGGGCCCCGTGGCTTCAGGTAAGGTGGGCCTTGGACAGGACTCTGTTTATTACCTGGCCTCCATCGGCCCCCAGTGTGGTAGGAGCCCTGAGGATGCTTTAGGTCTCTGGCATCGAAGTCAGTTCAGGCCCGATGATGGGCAGTTCTCAAAATATTTGGGTGTTCTCCTTTCCCTGTTGCATTAGCAGCTGAGTCAGTGGCCAGAGGTCCCTTTGAAGGAAAAGTCGGGGAAAGATTACCTTTTGTATTTGCTACTACATTGTATACTTGCTTCTGCCTTGGGCCTCAGCCACCTCTTCCGGAAATGAGTTCTGTGTCTAAAGACTGACTCAGGAATGGAAATCGGGCAAGAGACTGTGACTCTTTATTTCTGGGACCTCCCTCAGCCTTGGGTTCACTCGTGGTTGACGTCTTCTGTTGGCACAAACGAAGAAATGCCCTTGTCTGTTCTGTCTCCTCCGACCCTCGGGTCATAGCTCTCTGCGGCCGCGCTTCCACGGTTGCCCTCCCACCTGGCCGGTCATCACCGCAGTCTCCTGGTGGTAAAGCTGTCACCTGGCCTTTATTGCTTGGGTCCTACATACATCCTGTTATCAGCAGCCTGGTTCTGTCACAGCCTTTCTGCCACCAACCCTGGCTCCCTTCCAGAGGATGCAGCACCAGCTGTTTTAGTGACGCTGCTGCCCTTGCGACCTTGACGTGTCCTCTAGGCTTTTCCCTGAACAATCACCTGGGGCCTCTCTGGCCTGACATAGTGTGTCTACTCCAGGTGCCCACTCCCTGAGCCTTAGAGTCCCATCCTCATTGTCTGCCATGGCAGTCCTGGCATTTCCGCTCCAATCAGAGTGGCCAGCACTGGTTCAGGCTCCTGGGATCCACCCCCAGTGCCTCTGATCCAGCTGGGGTCCCTGCCCGAGTTAATCCCGTGTCTCAAATGCCTCCCAGGCAGGTCTGTGTTCCAGTCTCTGCTCGCAGGAGCAGAGCCCACCCACTCCCTCGGGCCTAGCTGGATGCGTCCTGCAGGCCCTTTGGCTACAGTCCCTTTACTCCCTGCCAGGCCCAGCCAGCCTAACCCTAGACAGGAACCTAGTGTGGGGGAGGGGCAGGTCCCAAGGGGGCAGGTGTTGCCTTGAGCAGCACAGCCCTGCAGGTCACCTGCCTGCAGGAGGGTGGTCAGTCCTCCCTGAAAGGAGTCACTAGGCTCCTGGGGAGTGAGAGCCTGCAGGCACCTGCTCCAGCCCCTAAGTCCATTTTCCACCTTGGCTGGGCATTTAGTCTTCCTTGAACCTCAGCCACTGGGACTGCTGTGTCCTGGGCTTGGTCTCTGCTTTCTCCGCCCTGCCCTTGCAGGAGAGGAGCCCCTGCGAGAGGCCCTCGGGCTTCACACGGGCTTTCCGTGGCCTGCTTCTCAGCAGCAGCTGCTGTCACCTTTCCGTGGTGCCTAGCAACAGCCACCATTCCTGGGAGCCTCATGTCTCCTGCGTCCTCCACGTGTCTCAGATGCGTGATCCATGACAGACTTAGCGCTTCCTCCCACCACTGCCCCTCCTCATGCTTCCTGGTGACAGCCTAACACCTGAACTGTTGTGCTCCTGCCACTGGCCGGTGCCAAGCCACCCACCTCTCTGCCTTCTCCATGTGCGCTCGGTGCCAACTGTCTCGGGTTGGCTTGTCTGGGAGTAGATGTTGAGATGTGTTTGGGATACAGGATTGTTATCAGGGTCGACACCTGTGGAAAGGAGTGGGAATTAGTGGAATTGGACAGAGGAAGAAGCCAGAGCTCAGAGGCCTCTACCACGGCCTCGTGCCGTCCTGGATGTGGGCCTGGCAAGGTGGGCAGGGGAGCAGCAGCTGGAGGCCTCTGCTGACCACAGGACAGGTGCTCAGTCCTCCCTGAAAGGGGTCTGGGGACAGCGTGTTGCAGAGGTCCTGCCTGTGGGCCCCAGCACACAGCACCACAGAGCTCCACCTCAACCCCCCTACCTCGACCTCTCTGCCACAGATCTGTCTCCATTCCTCCCAAACAGTCTCTTCTCTCCACCCCTGGCCTTTGTCACACTCTTCCCTCTGCACACCCCTCCCCATGTCAACTGGCAACCCCTTCTCTTCTGGTCCTGCGCACATGGCGGGGTGCTCTCCTGACCCCATGCAGCGAGTCCTCCCCATAGCAGCACGGCTGCCCTGAGCCGTAGGTGCTGGCTTCCGTTTATCTTCCGGGTGGCCTGACTTCTGCAAGTGCATGCATCCTGGTGCTCTTGTGGCTTCTGTTTCCCAGCAGTGGGCACAGGGCCTGGTATAGGAATACACACAAAGATGCTCCATCCAACAGGGAACACCCCCTTCCCCGGCTCAGTCACTGCCTCGCATCTGACCCCAAAGGCTGGGTGCTCTCGGGCCAGTGTGCCTCCTCCAGCCACTCTTTGGGTCTCCAAGGGAAGAAGACGAGGCTTGCTTCCAGGGTCTCTGTGGACGCTACCCGGCCCTCCCACGTTCTCGGTTCCCTCCCTGTGAGAGCTTGGGCAAGCTCAGACACCCCCACCTTTGTGTCTCTGCAGTCCCATCTGTAAACCAGGCTAATAATGCCCATCCCTCTGAGACAATGAATGTCAAGGTGATTCCCAGCACACAGTTGGTGCCAAGCTATAAGCGTCCCCCTTGAAAGAGGGAAAACGATGCTGTTCTCTGCAGGGGGAAAGTGGTTTGTATGGGAAGTGGGTGGCTGCTCTTTACCTTGAAGGTGGAAGAAGGTGCCGAGTGCTGGGTCCCTGCTTTTGGAGGGGGACTGGGCAGATAGGAGCCTGCTGTGGGTTAAGCATTGCCCTCTCTGCACTTTAAAATGCACCCTCCACCCTCAGCAGGCCCAGGTAGAATGGTCAGAGGGCAATGACATGACCCAAGGCAGGCAGCCAGGCAGGTAGGCAGACAGGCGGCCACTGGGTGCTGTCCTCACTGTGGGTGGCTCACCCAGTGGCCTTGGGCAAGTCACTTCTCCTGCCAGGCCCTCATTTTCTCTCTTGGGAACCTGGGGGTACAGCAGAGAGGGCTGGAAGCCGTGGATAAGGCCCTAACCTTTACAAAGCTTCATTTCCTCAGCTGTAAAATGTGGACATGAAAGTACATGCCTTCTATGGCTGTTGTGCTGGTTAAAGGAGATGGTGCATGTGCCGGCATATAGTGCTCTCAGTATGTGCTAGCTGGTCTAGTCATGACTTCCGTTGTAATTGCACACGTCACTTTGCAAACGGAAGGCCAGCATGGGTGCAGACATTCAATACAGGGCTGCTCCCGGCCTCCACATGGGCGTGCAGACTCATGCAGCCATTCTACAGACATCAGGCAAATGACCTTTGTGCGATGACCCACTCCTGGAAATATCCCAGTGGTGCTTGGAGCTGCCCCACAAGGGGCAGGTAGCAGGACACCCATCTCAGGGCAGTTGGTGGGAGCGGGGCTGGGTGGGTCAGATGTGTCCTGTGGAAATCGAGCAAGCGCTCGAACCAAATAGACACAGCAACACAGGTGGATCTTAGAAACACTGAGCAGCATAGAAAGAGAAAGCACGCTAGTTACCACCCAGAGCTGTTCATGTAAATTGAAACGACCTGCAGACCAGAGAGAACCAGGCTGCAGGAGCACACAGGGCCCAGCAAAGGCACCCTGCTCTGTTGCGGGTGGGGGAGGAGAGGGCTTAAAACAATAGCCGAAGGCTGTGCAACCCACCCCAGGGATGCGGTGAAGTGGGGCTTCCGATGAGCTCAACTGAGCTTCAAAGAAAAATGAAAAGAGAAAGAGGGGAATGGGGGAGGGAGGAAGGAAGGCAGGAAAGGAAGGCGAGAGGGAGGGAGGGAGGAAGGAAGTGGGGGAGGAAGGAAGAAAGGGAGGGAGGAAGGAAGGAAATCCAAAACGGACAGATACTGTGTTTCCCTGAAAATAAGACCTAGCTGGACAATCAGCTCAAATGCATCTTTTGGAGCAAAAATTAATAAAAGACCCGGTATTATATTACATTATATTATATTATGTTATGTTATGTTATGTTATATTATATTATTATATTATATATTACTACGTAAGACCAAGTCTTATATTACAGTAAAATAAGACTGGGTCTTATATTAATTTTTGCTTCAAAAGATGCATTAGAGCTGATTGTCCAGCTAGGTCTTATTTTTGGGGAAACACAGTAAGCACCCAACCATGTTGTGTTGGGGCCGGGAAGGGATTTGAGCCCAGGGGTGAGGTGGGGTAGCAACTAAGGCGCCCCAGAGAGCCCCAGAGGTCCTGCAGATGACATTGCCGCCATCACTGGGAAAATGCATCAACCGGCTTTTTACAATGACAGCTCTTTCCCTTTGTGTCCCGTCTCTAGGGACAGGGATGCTTACTGGAATTACTGACCCATTTTACAGAAGACGAAGTCGAGGTCAGGGTGGTTGGGGTGACCCAAGGTTAAGCACCACTGAGGGCAGGAAGGGGAAGGAGCCCCAGCCCAGCACTGACTCAGAAACGATGCTGCTTGCCCACAGTCGCAGAGCTGGTGGGTTCGCTTCAGGCCTTGCCAGCTCTGTGTCCTCTCGATTCTGCCTGCACCCCCTTGGAGCCCAGAGCATTCATAGGAATCTAAGCAACCAGCATGCCCAACAAAGCCCGACAACACACGCATGTGTGTCTCGGCAGCTCACCGTACAGGGACAATGGGTATTTACAGTGGCCAGCCTCACAGGAGCCTCCAGGCCTTTGCATCAGCTGAGGACAGTTTAGATGCAAGGGTGTTTATCGTGTTAGCGTTCTGGGAAATGCAAATCATTACCTAAAGCAGCCCCATCCTGAGCCCAGTGCCCGGCCCCCCAGCTCGATAATCCCCGCGATTCTTCCAAAGTCCACCGGTGCCCCTGCCTGACTCCAACTCCTACAGGCCTAATTTTGAACCCTTGGCCTGCAAGAGGACATCCGGGGTCTTCAACTGAAGCCCTTGCACTGGCCCAGGTCTACAGGCTGTCATGTCATCTCCCCCAGCCCCTTCTGTCCCGTAGGTCCCAGGCCAGCGGTTCCTAGAATGGGGAGGATGGGCTCACACCCTCCTCTTGCCCCGGGGCCTTGGCTCTAGTTGTTCCCAGTCACTTTTATGGATCAACTCAGACACTTCCCTTTGGGCAGAATTGGCAGGTGTATCCAGGTGCCTTGGTCACCCAGCTTGGCGTAGGCTAGTTTAGAACAGTCACCCCATAGACTGACTTCCCAGGAGAATGAGGAGGCCCCTTACCTGTCGAACTTGTTTCAGGGACACTCAGCTGAAGAGGAGAAACCCTGTGTGGGTTTTTTTCAGGGGACAGGGACAGCCTGGGCACAGCCAGGCAGACACGCTTCAGTGATACCAGTATAGGATGGGGTAGCCAGGTCTGTGCCTTGAGCAGGCCCCCCAAGGAAAGCCTGAGACACAGCTTGGCTTTACTTAGAAAGTGGCCCAGGGGCGGGAGTGGGGTTGGGGGAGAAACAGGAAGGAGGGAGCCCCCAGCGTGGGAAGCCCTGGTTATATCTTAGGATCATGTGCCAAGCAAGGGGAAGAAGTCCCTAGCTCTGTCCTGCGGTGGGCAGAGGTCACCCACAGGTGCTCACGACTTCTCACTCTGGTTGACACAGGTGAGAAAGCCCAGGGTGGGGCAGGAAGAGACTGAGTTTTCCCGAGTTCACGCGTCATCAGGTGGCCCCAACGCAGGGAAGCTGAGGTCTGTGCGGGGCTTGTGACCACAGCTGTGGCCAAAAAAAGAGGTGCCCCGAGAGGCGTCAGGTGTTGTCCAAGATGGGTCCCAATGGTGGGCCTCGTGCTTCTTTATTTACTTAAAAAAATAACTTACTCTCTCATAGAAAATTTGGAAAATATAAAGAATATAAAAAAGCAAATAATTACCTGCCATTCTACACACCAGAGAGAACAACAGTTAATGCTTTATTGTATTTCCTTTCAAACTTTTTTCTCCGCGTATGCATGCTTCACGCATTGCCTTACGTGTGCAGCTGAGACCATGTAAATTTTGTGCTGTTTATCATAGATTTTATGCAACTTGATTTTCTTTTGATATTAATTTCCATTTCTGGTTCCACTTTCTCTTTGCTTGCCTTGGAGGCTCCTTGGGTGACCTTGGCACCTCCTGGCCATCCGTCAGCACTGGCAGCTCTCCTCTCTGAGAACTTGCCACCAGCCAGCCCTGCAGTGACACTGAAGTTATTGCTCATCATGAGCAAGAATCTCCCTCTGCTGGTTTCCGCGTCTGCCCCTTCATCCCACTGGACCGCACGCTTTCAGTGGCTGGGGGCTGTAACAAATACGCGACAATGTATGAAAGAGTCAAGAACCATTCTTGGCACAGAGTGGGTGCCAGAGCTGTTAGCTCACCCCCGTGAGAAAGGAAAAAGATGGCAATTGTTTGGATGGGGCAAAGTGGGTCCCACTCATCTATCTGTCACAGTTCCCAGCCTGGACCTTGGCATACAGTCGGCACGCAGTGAATGTCTATTGACTGAGTAAGCACAGCCACAGTGTATCAGAGAGATGATTGCAAACAACAGAAACAGAATTCAGACGAGTTGACGCAAAAAATGGCTTCCACAACAGGGACGTTCATGTTCAGCTCTGGGACCAGGTACAGCTGAATCCAGGAGCTCAGCCTGTGTCATTGGCATGTGCTTTGCCCCTCTTCCATCTCACTGCTTGCCTCTGTCTTGGCTCTCTGCCCAGAGGGGACATCTTTGTTACAGTTTATGATCATAGCTAAAGGGGACAGACCTCCCAAGGGTCCAGTGAGCAAATCTCCAGGAACTTTGAAAGGCTGGGCCTGGATCTGGGCCTTATCCTCTGGCTGGCTGGGGTCAGCCCTCTTGGGCCACATTGGATGCTTTTCCTACAGGAAAAGGGGTTCATTAGGAAGGAGGGGGAAGGGTATTGGACAAAATAAAGAACAGTCCACTTCCTAAGGGTCACTTAAAATGTGGAGTGTAGGACACAGATTATTGGGCTAGGACAGCAATAGATGTCACTGAGGTGTCTGTAATGGCGACTCCCAAACCCGTGCTTTCCTCCATGAAGTGAGTCATCAACCATCCCAACGTTCTGCCAGCAGGTGATGGGTTCTGGAAAGTCGCATGACCCAGTCTTGCTGGGGGCATCTGGGGTTTCCTCACTGCTGAGAGTACACTGGGAAGACATGCTCCCTTTTCTTCCTCTTCTTCCTTGACCAATTGTTAGGCCTGGGTATGACACCAGAACAGCTGCCACCATTTTGTCACCAGCTCTGAGGGCAAAAGCTCAGGGAGAGAAGGAAAGCATGTGGGTCCTCCAGGACCCCCACTCCTGAGGCCTTCTCATCGCGCCTGGAGCCCTCCCTGTTCCTGGCTAACCACCAGGAAACCTGTTTGAATCAGAGTCAGCGTGACTTGAGGCAGAAACCACCCTAATTGATAACAGCTGTCATGTTTTCTGTGGCACTGAGCTGAACTGAGACGTATGTTTCACAATTTACTAGCTGAGTTCATAAGCTTTTCACAGCTCTCTCTCATTTCCGGAAGTTATAAAAATGTTTCTCATGTGGGAATGGGGCCTGCACATGTGCCCCACCCTACAACCTGGGTAAAGAAGAGGTTTTGCTGCACAGATGGGGTCCCCAAGACATATAAATTATATTTATGTCAAAAGAACCTCATTTCCTTATTGATTCTCATAGAATTTCACAGATGCTGAAAACAGCAGACCTGAGAGAACTGCAGTTCACCCTTCTCCAGGAGGCACCAAGAGGCTGGGTGACATCTGAGAGCTTGGATAAGGGGTGTTACCACATTGGGCTTGTTAATTATTTGAGTCCCAGAACTTAGCCTAGAGAAATGGGGTCACTGAAATACTTGAGCTGATGCTCTTCCCAACTGTTCTCAATTGGATTGTTGAACTGGGTGGCTGGATAGACGGATGGATGGATGGATGGATGGATGGATGGATGGATGGATGGATGGGTGGGTGGGTGGATGGATGGATGGATGGATAAGTGGATGAATAGATGGATGATGGATGTGTAGATGTTTGGGGGATGGATGGATGGATGGATGGTGTCGTGCGGGGCGGCCTGCGGGGTCTCTGGTCCCGCTCCCCACATAAGAATGCAGGATATGGTGAGGCCAAAAAGGAACACCCACGGAGCCATAGGTAGGGGAGTCATACCACTATGGTCTCACTGGAGGCTGGGTTCACCAGACGTGTGACCTGGTGTCCGTTTTTCTGCCAACCGACCGATGACTCTCCTCCACTCTCCTCGACTCTGCTCCTCTGCTCTCCTCCA
The DNA here is from genome assembly GCF_057876585.1 of Rhinolophus sinicus. NCBI lineage: Eukaryota > Metazoa > Chordata > Mammalia > Chiroptera > Rhinolophidae > Rhinolophus > Rhinolophus sinicus. The sequence continues at coordinate 199,054,426 of NC_142503.1, read as the reverse complement.
TAGCCGCAGCAGTTATATTAGCGGCTAATTGGCTAACTGGCTACAGCTGACGGCCATCTACTACCTGAGCCAGCACCCTTCCACTGAGGCTGAGAGCCTGTAAACTACTTTCTGGGGCTCTGTCCCCACAGATGGATAATTGGATGGATGGATAGATGGATGGATAAATGGGTGGATGGGTGGATGGATGAATGAGTGGATGGATGGTGGATTTTGGGTAGTTGGACAGATAAGTGAAACTTCTTGAGACAAAGTATCTGATTTGGGAAGCAGGTGTTCAGACCTGGCATTGGCTCTTCCATGGAAGCCCAACACTTTCATCTCTAGTCAAGGAAGGCATGTCCCCTCACCCACACCCCAAGCTCTGACTCCTCTCAAAGAGGGGCAGGTGAGGATTCAGTTTGATAGCTCAGGGCCCGACAACCTCACCCAGATACTCCCCAGGCTCTGTTGTGGACGGCTGGGGAGGAGGGAGAAGAGAGGAGAGGAGGGTGAGGGGCAGGGAGGCAGTGCCTGGGCAGGTCCCCCACCCACCCTCATGCCCATTAAGATCCAAGCTTCCAATCCCAGGAGTGAGTTTCAAGAGAGGGACTGGAAATCAGGGAGTTGTTTGTGAGGCTAGGATCGAAAAACATAGGTAGACTTGGGACATAGTGGTGGACAATGCCAAGCAGGATATTTGGAGTGAGAAACTGGACTCCATGGTTATGACATTAGGAAATGTGCCTCCAGGGTCCCCAGGGTCTGAGCATCGCATAACTCCAGGGATACCCTTCACACTGGGCTCTATGGGAGGGGCTCCTCCCAGGTGGTGCTGTGAATTACCTGGCGGAACCTGTCTGAGGGAACCTTCCAGGACTGTCACCCTTGGAGGAAGCTGAGCGTGAGAGTCTGGAGCTGTGTCGGTATGTGCATGTGTGTGCATTAGGATGTGCACATGTGTGTCTGGGTCTCTGTGTGACTCTCCCATGTGCCTATTTTAGGTCTGTTCTATACTCTCTTCGGGGCTCTGAATGCCGTACGTCTCAGATCCACTTGCATTAAATAACCAGAGTTCTCTGTGTCCTGCAGGCAGCCCACAGCTGTTTCTGAATTTCTTGAAAATAATAAGCCACACTGTACACAGCTACAAGTCACCCAGACCACAGAGGAAGGCTATTTTGGGATGGAGGATGGGGGTGTCTCTGCAGACTGGCCCAAGCTTGGGGAGGGGGTGGTAGTCCTCTGGTCTGGAAGCCTTTGCCATTGGCTATAGCACTGGTACAGGTCCCCTCACACACTGGGGGGTGGGGTGGGCGGGGGGACAGGAGTCAGTCCAGGGCTCTGATTCATCTCTCTACCTTGGATTCTGGGTATCACCTTCCTCATGGACCCTATAAAGCCTACCCTATTTCCTATGATTCTCTTGGAGTCCTGGCTCTCCCTGACTCAGTTTCCCCTAGACTCTAGGCCATGGCTAGGCATATAGGCCTCTGTGCAGAGGCCAGACACCTGTCACAGACTGCCACCCCTCTCTACCTGCCTTCCCTGATGGCAGCCAGAATGAACCTCCTAACAGGTTTTGTTAAAACCCCATTTAGATGCCAGGACGCCTTGCTAAGAGGCCAAGGCAAGATCTCCAGCATAGCAGGAGTGGGAAACATTTAATGAGCACTTGCTATGTTCCGGTGCCTACCTGCATTGTCTCATATAATACCCACAACCACCTTAGCCGTGCGGTGCACTTTCAACCCCATTTCCCAGGGAAGACATCAAAGCATAGAGAGGTTAAGTAACTTGCCAGGGCCACACAGTTACAAGTAGGAGAGCATAGACTTGCACCAATCTCCAGGATCTGGGCTCAGAAAAACCCAGCTATGCCCCCAATCTCCGGTCCTGCCCCCATATTGCCCTCCTAGTTTTTCCACATCTTGCAGAAGTGTTCCCTGACTATCCCACGGGGTGAAGCCATCAAGCGCTGGCCCACCAGGGCCCCAGGTGAGGACTACTCTGACCGAGGATTTCTCTACGTGTCCTGTCTAAGGGAGGCATTCACACTAGCTCTTCCAGCCCAACTCGGCAGGTGGCCAACACCCAGCCCTGGGCCAGGAGCAGGCATCCAGGAAACAAGTGCAGGACTGGGCTGACCCTGAGTGGTTACAAATGAAAGGAGTGCAGTGGGATAGAGAAATGGTGCCCCATGCCCACCTTCATGCCCTTAACCCTGTGTGCTTGGCAGCCTTTGCTTAATCTGCCTCTGCCCCACCTGGCCTGGGACACAGGGTCTGAGAACCTCAGAAGCTGCCAGGCTTATCTGTTTATTGGTGGGAGGGACATTTCTCCATGAACACAGATAAATTATGGCCATGGAAACAAAGTTGGAATGTAAAGCAAACCCCTGTATCCCTCCACGAGCGAGGGGAGAGAACCACCCGCTATGGCTCCGCTCACAGGCCCAGAATTTTGGAAAATGCTGTCTCCACTCCCATTACACTCGCGGACCATGCTGAACTTCTGGAAGGATGCAGCCGGGAGTGCCTTCTTTGGCCTCCTCCCACCCCTGCAGCTTTAGAAAATCCCACTTATTTATGATTTTCTCTTATGAGTGCTGCTGCCAGCTGGGGGCTGCAGCAATGGGATCTGGGGGGGGCGGTGCCAGGAACCAGGGTTGCTTTCAGTCCCCAACCACGGGAAGCTGGGCAACTCTGTCCCTCCCTCTCAGATGAGGGGTGTCTCAGATGAGGGGCTGGCATAAATTTCTCTCCATCCTCTTTCTGCTCAGGCATCCAGAGACTATTTATAACTCCAGGAGTTATTTGCTGACACCCGCCGGCTGCTTTTCCTTCTCAAGTGGCCTGAGCAATATCTGAGAGAATGAAAGGCGATAAAAAAAAAAAAAAAAGATTCCTTCTGTAAATGATTTATTTTCTAGATGTGTCATGGCAATTGCAAACGCTTATGACATCTGGAAGCTTTTAGACCTGGACCATATGGTTCAAATTGGGTGTCACTGAGGAGATCCGAGATTTATTTGGAGTGGGGGGAAGGGGTCCATGAGGGTGATAGTCCTAACAGCACCACAGTAACGACAGCCGACATGTGTCCAGTGCCTTGTGTCCAGGCGCTGTCATCCGCATCTTACTTTATCAACTCCATCCGTCCTCACAGTAACCCTAGGATGTAGATGCTACTACTAGTATTATTGTTTTACAGCGAAAATAATTTTTTACAAATAAGGTCTTTTTTTTCCTTTTACAAATAGAAAATTTCCTTTAACAAATAAGTCAGTGGAGACAGGGAGGCAACGATTCGTCCTCAGTCACACGGTTCCTAAGTGGAAGGTCAAGGACTCTGGCCCAGAGGCCGTGTGTGCTGGTGACTGTATTCTTTACCTCTGAAAGACTTGGGCTCCAAGTCCTGAGTTCAAATCGTGCCTCTGCTGCTTCCTGGCAGCATGAGCCCCGTACTTTGCATCTAGAAGCCCCCGCTGCAGGAATCCTGCCTCCAGGGGCCCTGTTGCTGAGCAGGGCCAGCTGTGGGGTGGTCTGCAGGGCAGTGGCCCTGGGTCCAGGACCTGGGACATTCTTCCCATGCAGTTGGGGCTGTCTTTGTTATCTCCTAAACAAGGGAAATTGAGCTCCAGGACCCAGCTCTCTGGGTCTTGGAGCTTCCTGCAACTGTGCCCCAGGCAACAGGCTGTGGAACCAAGAGCACATGTTTCCAGCTGGGAGCCTCTTAGGGGACAGAGCAGTGGGGCCAGGGCTCTAGGTCCAGGAAGGGGGAATAGGCTTGTGGCCTCAGGGCAGGTTCTGGGCAGGAATGTTGGCTCCTCTGGCTCCAGGCTGCCCATCCACCCTTTGCACAGATGGGGACACGCAGCCCAGGGAAGGAGGGAGCTGGCCACCCTGATGCTAGTGGCAGCAAAAGGTTGAGAGCCCAGGCCAGGTCTCTCTTCGCTCAGTGATGGAGATATCTAGAACTATCACCGCCAGCCACCATTCACTGGGCTCCCAGGCCTTTTACAGGCCCCAGCTGGCTCAGTTCTCACACATCTAGCCAGGCAGGCAGTACACCCCCATTTCACAGAGAAGGACCCCCAGGGTCCCAGGAGACTATAACTACTTGTGCCCTGCACTTTTCTCTCAGAGCTCTTAGCAGATGTCCTGGGAGCTTCCCAAAGCTGAAGGTCTTGTTTCACTTTGTCCCCCACCCACTGCTCATCCCTGCTGCCTGCCCAGCACCCAGCTCCCAGCTGGAGTCCTGAACCCCAGAAGCCTTTCCCTTGGGGGATGGGTGCAGCTTCATTCGCACGCGGCAGAGGCTGAAGCAGAGGCTGAAGCAGAGGCTGAAGCAGAGGCTGAAGCAGAGGCTGAAGCAGAGGCTGAAGCAGAGGCTGAAGCAGAGGCTGAAGCAGAGGCTGAAGCAGTGGAAGCTCACAGCGCAGCTCGGGGTTCAGTCTCCCTGCGCCCAGGTGCAGAGAAGTGGTTTGAAACTCCTCCTTACCCATGTCTGCGTGTGATGTCACCCGAGTGCAGGGCACCCTGTCACAGTGCAGAGCTGCCTGGGTGGAGTGACAGGGCGGCTGTGGAGCCAACTTCAGGACCTTACCTGGGCCCCCCGATGGTTATGGTGATTCATCTCTAATTGCTGCTGCTTCCTTTGGCTCATCGCAGGGCGGTGCTGGAAATTTGTAGAAACAAAGCACAGGCAGTGGGTTGGCGGAAGGCGGTACCTATTCTGGAAAGGAAGTGCAGCCCTTGGGGTTCCGGTGCAGCCCAGCACAGGGTCACTCACGGGGGCTTGACTGGGAAATGGTCCCTGTGCATTAATTAGGCAGAGAAGTAAATGCAGTTCAGCCCACCTTCGGGAGCCAGACTGCCTGGGGTGGGATCTCAGCTTGGCAGAGCTGGGTAATGTAACCTCATGTGCCTCAGTTTCCTCATCTGTAAAATGGGAATTATAATCGGGCCTTCTTCAGAGCGTTGCTGCAAAGATTCATCCAGTGTGAAACAGCACCTAGTGGAAAGTATCATGTGCCAGCTCTTATGGGGTGAATTTGAACCCCCACCCTAAGACCAACTGGATAAAGAGGGTCCCTCCGATGGGTCACATATGAGCCACGTGACTGCCTCGGAGCCAGGAGGGGCCTCCGAGAGCTGAGGACTTTTTTCTCCTGTTTTGGGAGGTGAAGTGGAGTAGGACAGGGTGACGGTGCTCTGTTCTTCATGTGAAATTATGAAAAATTTCAAACATACAGAAGAGGACCGAGGAGAATAAAACTGTGACCATGGCCACTACCCAGTTTCAACGCATAGCAACATTTGTTTTCGATTTTTCAACATGAAATCAATATTAGCTACGGCTGGAGCCTCCTGTCTTCTTTCAAAACACGCTCCCCCATCTCTCCCCAGTGGAGGCAGCCTTTGGAGGTCGCTTTCCATCTCCTCGCATCTGCTTCTATGTTTTCGCTGTGTGTGTGCATACTTGTAAATATATTCCAGATAATTTGTGCACTTTTCGTTCTGTACACATCTTTCTGCAACATATCTTTCCCACGCTACATAATTCTCTGTTATTGAGGTGAAATTCACATAACAAAAAATTAACCATTTGAAAGTGCACCTTTGAGTGGCACTCAGTGAATTCACCGAGCTGTACAGCTACCACCCTTCTCTACTTCCAAAACATTTTCACGGCCCCAAAGGAGACCTCACACCCATTGAGCAGTCACTCTCCACCCCTCTCTGGCCACCACCAGTCTCTCTGTCCGGGGGGTTCGGAGAGAGTTGCCTCTTCTGGGTGTTCCATACAGATGGAGACATAGAGGATACCTACGTCCTGCTTTGGAGGTTCTCCCCTGGGGAGGTGTGTAGCTCTGGTTCATTAATTCCAGCGTCGGTAAGGGGTCCATTGCTTCACAACTCACCTACCTACGCCCCTGCCACATGGCGTTACAGTGCTTTGCCTTTGGGGGGGCCTCCCTGTGCTCCTGGAGGCCCCCACCTAATGTTCTCTTTTCCTAATGGTGCATAACAGGGCACCCAGCATGTAGTGCTTAAGATAAAGGATTTATCATTTTCCTGCTTCTGGGCTCAGCCGGGCAGTCCTTCTGCTGGTCTCACTTACAGTTGCTCCTGCAGTGAGCTAGCAGCTAAGAGGGCACCGGGAGGGCCGGGCCTCTTTCCTTCCCCAGCAGGGTAGCCTAACCCTTGCCTGGTGGCTCCAGACCCCAAAGGCACAAGAGTCAAAGCTGCCAGACCTCCCGTAGGCCTAGACGCAGACGCCCAGACTGCCCCTTCTGCTGATTAAAGCCAGGGACAGACCAGCCCAGAGGCAGGGTGGGGGGTCCACACCAGGAGTGGTTGCTGAGGGCCAGCCCCCACACTGGGTGGTAGGCTGGGAGTGAGCCGTGGAGTTCTCTAGAACTCCTCTGCTGTCAGGCACTCCCAACAGGAAGGATGGTGGTCCTGGTCTCCATGCTGGCCACTTACGCCTGCCAACCTAGGAGGGAAGCGGCAAGTGGCACGGCATCGCTGTTTTCGTTTGCACCTCCCTGATTCCTAGTGGAGGTGTAATGGATTCCTATACCCACTGGGACAAATTACCACGACTTAGTAGCTTAAATGACAGAAATTTGTTCCCTTAGAGTTCTGGAAGTCAGAAATCTCACACGGGCCCCACTGGGCTTCAGTCAAGGTGTGGCAGGGCCGCACTCCTGGAGGCTCCAGGAGAGAATCTTTCTTTTCCCTTTTTCAGCTTCTAGAGACACGTGCCCTCCTTGGGTTGTGGTCCATTCCTCCCTCCCTCTTCAAAGTCAGCAGCATAGCATCTTCTGATTTCTCTGACCCTCCTGTGTCCCTCTTATTAGGACCTTGTGATGACACTGAACCCACTGGGAAAATCCAGTCTCATCTCCCATCTCAAGGTCTTTAACTTCATCACATCTGCAAAGTCCCTTTGCTGTGTCAGGCAACATACTCACAAGGTCCGGGGATTAGGATGCAGACATCTTTGGGGGCCATTATTCTGCCCACCACAGAAGGTGGGTGGCCTCACAGGTCCACTGCCACCTTCCTTTCCACCTCGGGCAATCAGTTGTTTCCACTCTGCCCATCTCTGTACCATGTGTGGGCTTCATGGTCTGTATGAGTCACAAATATGCTTCCTGTCTCTGCTTTGACCTTTTTTAACAGCTAGAGTGTCACTCTCAAATCGTGTATTTGAAGAGAGTTTAATAAAGGGACTATTTGTCAAGGTGCAAAGGAACCAACAGGGGCAGTGCAGCCCAGGCTGGAGAAGATGCCAGGGCCAGTGCCACCCCTAGGCCCTAAGGGGAGCACAGAGGGAGAGTTACTGGACGGGAGATGGAGGGTTGGGTGGAGAAAGCCCCTGACAGGAGCTGTGGTCTTAGGCACACAGCTTTCCCCAGCCCCATGGCACCACTGCCCAGGGATTGGGGGAATACATTTCTGGCCTCAGCCCCCTGCCATCCTCCAGGGTCCTCCCAGGGCCTCTCCTTGGCCATACCCACCCGGCAGAGCCCTTGGAAGAGGTCTGTAGATGGAGACCCCAGGCAGGCCCGCTGAGAGCCGCTGTGTTGGGTGGTGAGGGACTGGGGATAGGATGAGTGTCAGCTGTGCTTATAGCGTCTTTGGTTACCGAGAAAATTATAATTTTGTGATATAGCAATATTTCCTTTATGTCTGCCTTTTCTTTCTTTCTTTTTTTTTTTTTTATTGGGGAATATTGGGGAACAGTGTGTTTCTCCAGGGCCCATCAGCTCCAAGTCGTTGGACTTTAATCTAGTTGTGGAGGATGCAGCTCAGCTCCAAGTCCAGTCTCTGTTTTCAATCTTTAGTTGCAGGGGGTGCAGCCCACCATCCCATGTAGGAATTGAACCAGCAGCCTTGTTGTTGAGAGCTCCCACTCTAACCAACTGAGCCATCCGGTTGCCTCTGCCTTTTGTTTTTTAAATAGGAAAATTCCCCTCTCCCAAGAACAAGAGATATTCTTTGTTTTAAAAAATCTTGTGTGTATATGTATTTTAAAATTGTGATAAAATACACATAACATAAAATTGACCATTTTAACCATTTTCAAGTGTATACTTCAGCGGCATTAAGTACATTCACATTGTTTTGCAGCCATCACCATCGTCCATCTTTTCATCTTGCACAACTGAAACTCTGTCCCCATTAAACACTAACTCCCATTCTCCACCCCCACTCCCAGCCTCTGACAACCATCGTTCTGCTTCCTGTCTGTGAATTACATTGCTGTAAGGATGTCATAGAAGTGGAATTATATAGTATCTGTCCTTTTGTGTCTGGCTTACTTCTCTTTGCATAATGTCCTCAAGCAAGGTTCATCCTTGTAGCACGTTTCCTTCCTTCTTCAGGCTGAAAAATATTCCATTTTAGTGTAGACCACATTTTGTTTAGCCATCCATCCGTCCATGGACATTGGGGCTGCTTCCATTCTTGGCTACTGGGAGGAATGCTACTGTGGACATGGGTGCAGATATCTCCCTAAGACCCTGCTTTCTGTTCTTTGGGGTGTATACTGAGAAGTGGAATTGCTGGATCATGTGATTTTATATTAAATTTTTTGAGGAATGGCCACACTGTTTCCCATAGTGGCTGGACCATTTTGCATTCCCACCAGCAGAGCACAAACTTCCAATTTCTCCACATCTTCGCCAACATTTGTTATCTTCTGCTTTTCCTGTTTTCTAGTAGCCGTCCCAATGGGTATGAGGTGGGAACTCTTTGTGGCATAGACCTATTGTTCTGCGTATCCTTCTAAAAGTTGTAACAGTTTGCTTTCCATATTCAGGTCTTTATCCCACTGGCAAATTTTGGTGTGTGTTATGTGAGCCAGGATTCAATGTGATTTTCTCCTTCTCGGTCCTCGTGCTGTTTACTGACCAGCCCTGCACCCCTACTGGCTGCTGACACCCCTGCATTACCCATGGGTTCCCACACAGCATGAGTCTCTCTGTGTTCTGTGCTCTCTGTCTCTCCTGGGCCGTCACCTTACTTTTCCATTACCACTTGTTAGTCGCTCTGTTTCCTTACCCTGGCCATGGTAGGATGTTGTTTTCCAAAGATAGCAGCCATGATGTAGCCTGTTCCCTGAGTGTGACCTTGGCATGCCTTCCATGGAGGGGTAGGGGCCTATGTCCCCTCCCCTCCAGCAGGCACATGTCTGTGACTACGTGGACAGAGTTTGCACAAGTGATGCTATGTCACTCCCTGCGTCGTAACACTGCCATCCATTTCTGCCTTGTTCTCTTTGGGCATGTGCTCTTGGAGCTTGGCTGACATTCCCCACTGAAGCCCAAGTCACATGGAGAGATCCCAGTTGGTATTTCGGCCACAGATCCAAGAAGTTCCCAGCTCAGCATAAACACCAGAAATGTGTGTATAGAAGCTTTCAAGATGACACCAGCCCCAGCTCCCATCTGAGTGCAACTGCCTGAGAGACCCCCAGCTCGGACCACCGGGGAGAGCCCAGTCAGCCTCCGACCTGAGAAGTGATGAGAACATAACGTTGTTTTAAGCCCCTGGGTTTTGGGCTGATCCAGTCCACAGCAATGGATCACTGAAACACGGACCTCAGTTTTCTTCATAGCCTTTTTTACTACTCAATACTGATTGGTTGATTGTTACCATTCAGAGTTTATCTGTATATTATTATTGTTCTCCCAAGCTAAGTGTGAGCTCCGCGTGGGCCAGACTTTGAAGGTTCTGTCTCCGTGGAGCAGGAATCGTGGCTGGCTTATTTCAGGCTGGGAATGAATATATGTCAAAGGAATGAATGGCTGCATGGTGTCTCCCCCAGTTCTTCTCCCCACATTCTCGTGGCCAGGCCTGGTCCCACTCTTCCATGTGAATGCTGGGATAAACTCGAGCATAGCCCGCTGGGGGTTTTGTGTGGCACTGCCCTGGATTTACAGCCGCATCTGGGAAGACCAGCAGTATTCAGACTCTTGACCTAGTAGGAATTTGTTTAGGTGGGGTCGTCCTTGAAGCCCCAGCTGAGTCCGCAGGAGACTGTGCTTTGTACTTTCCATGTTGTCTCCAGAGGAGAATGGGTCCCCACTGCAGACTGCTGTGTGGGTCAGGATGCAAACATGGGGGTGGGAGGGAGTGGGGGGGCTGCTGCTGGTGGTGGTATGGGGGTGAGAGAGGGCTCCAGCACTTTCTCTGGGAAAGGGGTCATGAGGTTCGGGAGCTTGGGCTGCTCTCACCTCTGAGCTTGGCAGCCTCAGGCTCTGCCCTGAGCAGTGTGGTTGGGTCCAGCCTTCCCAGAGGGTGGAGTGGCCGGGCAGAGGGAGGGAGCTCAGGTCAGAGAGCGCAGGGCCATGGCCTAGACAGGCAGGAGCCCAGCATATTCCTTTAGGTGATCAGGCCGCCATTAGGGACAGACACTCTGGATGGAGCCACTCCCTCTGCTTGAAGGGTACTTTCCTGCCTCTCACCAGGGTCTTCAGCATAAAATGCCACCTCCATAAAGGGCCTTCCAGCCTTAGCTTTCATCCCTGCCTGCCCCTGCTGCACTTTACTGCCGTTGCCCAGACCTGCCGGGATGTGCTTGCTGCCAAGGCTCTGCACACATCATTCTTTCCATCCCTGAGGCCCTTCCCACCTGGCTCCCAATCCTTCGTGCATGCCTCCTCCAGGAAGCCCTCCCTGACTGCCTGCCTTGGGTTCCCCACCTCCTGGTCTTTCTGCCTTGTTGGTTTCTATCTCTGCAACTAGCCCAATTGCTCTGTGAAGTTGGGACCAGGGCTCCCTGGTGACTAGTACAGGCCCAGTGGGCATTAGGGGCTCAGTGAAGGTCTGGAGAGTGAAGTTACATGGTATATCCTGATACAGGCTCATAACTTGCTTTCACATACACTCACACATGCTCACATACACACCAGCTCTGCATTTCTGGCTGAAGGACGAGCTGTGCTGTTTCTTGGCCTTTGTACCTCCCTCTGCTCAGCACCTCCCCTCCTGACCTGTGGCTTTGCCTCTGTCCATGGTCTCCACGAGCAAGCAGAGTCTAGTGCATTGAGCTAGCAAGCATCCACCTGCCATTGTCACAGCTCCTGGCCCTGGGACAAGCAAATGGCCAGTAAGGGGTTGTCCCTGAGAGGGGCCAAGTACGGAGGGAAGAGCCACGGGCATGGCCTTGGAGGCCTAAATCACGCGTTCTGGAGACGTTAGCTGACATCACTGAGCTCCATCTCCTCCCTGGAGAACTGGGAGCAGCCGTAATTCGGCCCAGTGGGGGGACCGGCCGGGAGAGCCAACCCCACTCCCGAGACTCACAGCATGTGTGTCTGAGTGTGTGTATGTGGTACGTGTGTGCCTGCGTGTGTGAGTGTGTGGGCTGTGTGCATGGGATGTGTGTAGGACTGGACTGGGGTGTGAGGAGGAGGCTTGCCTAGGTGGTCCGAGGGCCCGTGGCCCTGGCAGTCAGCGCTGGGTTCACTGCTGGGCAGTGGTCCAGGGCCACTTGCCCAAAGGGCCCCAGGTTGATTTAATGCTCTGCTGTCACTGTCTTGAAATGCTTCCTAATTTTTGTCTTTGCACTTGGGTTTTGTAAGTGAATTTAGATAGGACACTGGAGCATGTGTGTGGGCAGAGTAGATGGGGGTATGCATGGCCCTGACCTGTCACCTCATTCACAAGTGGCAGTCATGGTGTCCTGTGAGCAGAGGCTGCCAGGGGACCTGCGACATGGGGGTACAGAGAGACTCAGAGTTGAGTACAAGGTCGGTGTGTGTGGAAGCCGTCTCCCTGAAAATGCTGGCAAAGAAGGCGAGGGAGAGATGGGGCTCCCGACAGTTCCTTTTCTTTCCGTCCTTCTTCCTCAGCAGCAAACTGAGAGTGTTGGTGAAATGTGCCTGTACCAGGAAGTGAAATAATAACAGGTGAGTCAATTTTGCTCAGCATTTCCATTATTCTGGTGAAAATAAAATACACGTGTGGGTACGAACTATGAAATACGAATTGTGAAATTTCAATGATCCATGTAGAAATTAAAGGCTCTTATATTGCATTTAAAGCTGGAAAGATGAATGGTAAAATTCAGGCTAATAATTTGTGATGGTTAATTTTATGTGTTAGCTTGCTTGGCTGCGGGTGCCCAGACATTTGGTCAAACGTTATTCTGGGTGTGTCTGTGAGGGTATTTCTGGGTAAGGTTAACATTTAAATTGGTAACATTTACATGAGTAAAGCAGATTGCTCTCCATAATGTGGGTGGGCCTCATCTAATCTGTCGAAGGCCTGAATAAAATAAAAGGCCGAATGAGGAAGGGAGAATTCACTCTGTCTGCCTGACTGTCTTGGGATGGAACATCGGTCTTCTCCTGCCTCCAGGCTCAGATTCCAACTGGAATCACACCATTGGCTCTCCTGGGTCTCTGGCTTGCCAACTGCAACTTTGGACGTCTTAGCCTCCATAATCGTGTGATTATAGTAAATCCTCCTTATGGTAAACCTCTCGGTAGATATCCCATTGGCTCTGTTTCTCTGGAGAACGCTGATGAATACATAATTTAAAATGTTAATTTTTCTTTTTTTCGAATGGTATTAAATAGCAAATAAACAGCATGGCAAGTTGAGGGGCCACGGAAGAGCTTTGTATTTTATCTTACTGGCACTTTGTCCCTCGCTTTTTGAACGAGGGGCCCTACATTTTCATTTTGCGCTGGGAGCTGCACATTGTGCAGCTGGCTGTGCTGGGGGGCATTTCCTCCTTGGCTCCAAGTCACGAGAGACAGACTCTGGAGAGCCTGGGGGCCTCTGGTCGCGGGGTCCCCGTGTCTCTGGAAGATGGAACTGAATATCTAAGAGACAATGTCTCCACGTTTCCCAGCCTTGGTGTTTTGCGCGCTGAGGCTGCCCATACCTGGGCCTCAGAGAGACTGCGTTGTCTCCTCTGCCTCCCACTTGGGATTGTCAAAATTGGAAAAGCAAACAACCAACCCAGGGTGTCCAGTGAAATTTGAATTTCAGATAAACAACGAATTCATTTTTTAATATAAGTATATCCATGCAATATTTGGGACATACTTATGCTAAAAGATTATTTGTTGATTATCTGAAATTCACATGTAACTGGTGTCCTTTATTTTATTCAGCAGCCCTATCCCCTTGCTCCCTCCCAAATGTCCCTCATTTTAGCACTCATACCCGCCAATGCCCCCCGCCCCCTCCTACCCCTAGGCCTGGTCCAGAATTCACCATCTCCAGCCAGACCCTCAGTCTGTCCTGGCCTCCCTGCTTCTAGGATTCTACGTGCCACAGCCACTGTTTTTTGCTGTTTTTAGTTTTATTTTTCTGTCATAAGAGCAATACGTGTTCACTACAGAAAAATCACAGGCTACAGACAAGCAAGCAGGAGAAAGTAAGAAAACACTCTAATCCCACCCACACAGAGACAGCTACTGTGAATTCCTCGGGGAGATTTTTCTAGAGCTGCATGTGTGTGTGTCTTTGCAGATATTACAAAAGAGCAAACACACTCACCGCCCAGTTCAGACTCACCGTCCTGTGAGCTGCATTTTCATGAGACTACAGAGGGAGGAACTGGTCTGTGTTGGGGAGTCTCAGCACCCTGATTTGTTTTAGCCGCCATTAGAGGGACACTGTATAGCCTGATGTTAAACCCCAGTGCTAGGGTCAGAGAGGCCTGTGGGCAAGGGATGATCTTGTGTCTCAGTTTCCTAGGGCTGCCCTCACAAAATACCACAGACTGGGGGCTTAAACAACAGAAAATGATTTCCTCACAGCTCTGGAGGGTTGGCTTCTCCCGAGGTCTCTCTCTGAGGCTTGCAGATGGCTGCCGTCTCCCTGTGTCTTCACATGGTCTTTCCTCTGTGTGTGTCTATGTCATCTCTTCTTATGAGGACCCCAGTCATACTGGATTAAGGACCACACCAGTGACCTTATACTAACTTAATTACCTCTTTAAAGGTCCTATTTCCAAATCAGGCCACATTCTGAGGTAGTAGGGGTTAGGACTTCATCATATAAATTTTGGAGGAGGACACAATTCAGCCTATAACACCTTGGGCCAGCTTACTCCAACCACGTCAAACCTCAGTTTTTTCATCAATGAAATGGGGCCAATGATCACATTTATCTGAGGGATATTAGGATGACCAAATCCAATACTCCCCATGAAGAACTGTGCCCAGCGCCTGGCCCCAGAGCAAACATGCAGATGTCATTTCTTACTATTCCATGCGTGGGTGGCCCCATGGTTTAGAATATTGTTTCTCTGCAGACGGATGTATGAATACTATAAAGGGGAAGCCATGCCCCTCTTGGTGACTACCTACCTCTTTGCCCAGTCGTTTGAGTATTTCCTTCAGGCAAGTACCTAGAGGACAGTTGCTGGCTCCAAAGCGGGGGTACCAGCGTGTCCCCTGAAAGTGCAGTTGTCCCACCAACCCTCATCCCCAGACTTCCCCCACCCCTTCGCCTCTCCCTTTGACTTCCCGGCTTCCCTGTCTGAGGGTCCCATCCCTGTGGCTCAGCAGAGACCCTGGGCTGGTGCTCAAGGTGCCCGACATTCCTCTCTTCCCTCCCCCCCCACCACCCTCCTGCTTTGCAGTCACACTGGGGGCTACTTGCCTTCTGAACACAATTTATACCTTCAGGCCTCCATGGCTTTGCACTGGCAGCGCCCTCCACAAGGATGTTCTCTCCATGTCTTCCTGGAGGAGGCACTGCCTTCAAGGGCAAATAAGACCTTCTCTGTGAACTTATTTAATGCCTTTCCTTCCTCTCCCTGCTTAAGGCTAAACCTCGTGCTAAGCCATCCTGGACCTTAAAAATACTAATGACTAGGATGATGATGAGGGTAGCGACAAGAACAATGGTTGTCTCACCCCCCACAACTGACCCCGCGTTCCTGGAGGGCAGAGATGAGCTCCTCCTGGGGGGGGGGGGCATGGAGCTCAGACATCTGCTGGTGCCTGCACAAGTCATGCTGCAGGCACGGACCTGTTCAGACTAGATGTATGGATGGGTAAAGGTGCCGAGATGGGGACTGGCAGGAGAAAAGTGTGTGAGATGGGTGGGGCAATCATCAAACACAGCGCACTGTGGTCCTGACTACGGAACCTGTATCTGAGAATGTTAATGGGTGAAGTAGAGTCTGGAAGGAAACACCCCACAGTTCACAGGGGCTGTCCCAGACGAGGGAAGAATGGAGACTCTACAGTAGTGGCTTTGAAGCATTTCCAAACATTTTTGATCCCTCAGGAGAAATACATTTCACATCAGCCACCTTGTACACACACACACACACACACACACACACACACACAGAAACAAGTTTCAGAAAACTGTTGTTACCCTAAGTGGGATGTACACTGGTATTTATACTGTACTGATTTTATTTCAGTTCTTCAGAATGCTGGGCTCCAGCTGATGAGTTGCCTTCATGGTCGGCTGCTGGGTCTGGCCTTGCATTTTGAAAGATCCTGCGCCAAGTGAGGCTTGGCACTTTCTGCTCTAGGTTCTCCTTTATTTAAAATTTAACATTGAGAATCAATTTGTGTATCATTTTCACATTTTTCACTTAAAAATAAAGAAGCAACAGCACCGGGAAAATGTAAAACAACAAAATCAAATAGACTTTCCGGAAGGCAGTTTAGCAAAATATGGCAGAGCAGACATCTTTAAAGGCTTGCAGGCTCCTTGACCTGGCAATTTCACTTAAGAAATGTGCTAGCGGGGAAAGGGTGCAGAGCTGTGAGCTGGGGCTGCAGGAACCCTTCCTTTGTGGTAATGAGATCTCCCTCACACCTGGGGCGCAGGGAGCATGCCCGGCGTCGATTGGACAATGTGGCCTGGTGGCATTCAAAGACACTTACTGACATGGAACGACAGCTTCCAGAAGTAAAAAGTTAGTATCAGGCTAGAAAAGGCTACCCGGCTCTTGTTTTTAAAATATATCTTTGGAAGTGTGGGAGACTGGGGAGACAGGCAAGTTTGAAAGGGCACACGCAATGAACAAGCATTATTTGTATAAGGAGGGGAGATTTATAGGAAAAGAAAGAGAAAGGAAGAAACAAGAAAAGGAAGGAAAAGGAAGAGAGAAAGAAACGGAAAGATGAAGGGGAGGAAGGGAGAGGGAGGAGGAAACGAGAGGAGAAATGTGTTTCTGGTGGTGGTGGTGTGCAGGAAGCCCCTGGGGCGCCCAGCACGCCGGCCGCGTGGGCAGTGGCAGGAGCCGCACGTCCCGGCTCCCAGCGCTCGGAGTTTTGGTCCCGGGAGCCCGGGGAGGCCTAGGAGCGCAGCTCCGCGAGGACAGGAGGTCGTTCTGCGCGTCCAACTGTACTCCGAAGCGGCGGGCGGGTCCGGGGAGCGCCGGAGCGCCGTGTGACTCCCCTCGGTGGCCCCCTCGCTGTCCTGTGCCGTCCTCTGCTTCCTCCCAGCCGGCAAACCCCTACCCGGGCCAGCGCGGGCTGGAGCTCGGGACCGGCCCTCCCCTGCACCGCGTCGCGTCCCTGCCGGTTGCTCTGTTCCTCTTGGGGATAACCCGGAGAGAAGCGGCGCGCGGGGAGGAGGGAGAGGGGAGATGCAGAAATACCATCTGTGCCAATTTTTTCTTAAAAGTTATTTTTCAATTTAAATACTTCTAAAGCAAAAAAAAAAAAAAAAAAAAAAAGTTTTTTCCCCCAGCTCAAGGTGTCAGTTTCAAAAAGTTTTCACCGAGGAGCAGCGTGGGGGCTGGGCGCGGAATTGGAGGCGACGTAGGTGGAACGGGCCTCTCTTCCCTCCCGCCTGCTGTGACCCCACTCACTCGCTCAGACACCTCCTAAGTGCACGCGCGCTCACACCCAGACGCTCACCGACACTCCCCCGTCTTCCCCCCCACGGACGGTCCTGGGTTCCCGGGCTCGGGCTGTTTGGCTGCCCAGCTCCCCGAACTCCGGGTCCGGGGACTCCTGCCTCAGCGCTCTTTTCCTCTGTCTCCCCCCCACCCACTCTTCTGCTCCAGGTGTCACTAGCCCCCACCCAGGGAGCAGCAGGGGAGAGAGTGAGACTGGAATTGCTTGGGGCACCCAGTCTGGACTGCGGGCGGGGATCTCTGCTAAACGCCGCGACCCCCGCCTCCCCCAGCTCCAGTCCCGGCAACGGCCACGCCCCTCTTTCTCCGTTCGTCCTCCCGGTTTTCCTTCGCTTCCCAGCCCCGAGCACTTTGAGGATGGTGGAGGCTTGGCTGGAACTTGGGGAAGCTAAGGAGGCGCAGGAGGAGGGGGATCCATCGGAGGGGGGCGCACTCCGCCCCACCCCCGCCCCGCAGTAGGTGCTGCTGCTAGAGTGATGGCGCTGCACGGCTGCCCTCCCTCTCCACCACACCTCCCTCCGCCACTGTGCGCTTTGCAGTAGGGCCTCCTGCAGACCCCAGCAGCGCGGCATGGGATTGGGAGATGGGGGTGGGGAGACGATTTTGCAGGTGTGGAAAGGGGGCGAGGGAGAAGCCAGGTGCTGGAAGGGAGCTAGGGAGGAGCCAGGTGTGCAGAGGCGCCCGCGGCGTCAGGGAGCTCAGCACTACCTAGTCCAAAGCCCCCGTGGCCCCCCCACACCACCTCCCTCCCTACACGGTCGGACATTCGGAGAAGTTAGACGCGCGGCTGCAGGGGCAGCTGTAACGTGTGTGTGTGCGCGTGTATGTGCGTGCGTGCGTGCGCGCGCGCGCCAAGTGAGGACCCCCATGTTTCTCCCGCCTCCCTCCAGGACCCCTCCAGACTCGGCTTCCTCGCTCTTCTTCCGACCCCAAATTCTCCACTACTAGTGTGTGCATGCGCGTGTGTGCGCCCCCAGTACCGCCACAGGCCCTTTCCCTCTTCGTCCCCCTCCCGCGCCCCAGCCTGCTTCGGTTCCTTCCAGCCACCCTTCCCCCCAGGGTCACTATGGGGACAAGAGGGAGAGATTTGTGTTTAATTCTCGCGGCTATTCAGGGGGAAGGAAAAATAAAGGGACCAAAGGCAACCCGAAAGCAGTTTACTTCAGGCCTTTATTATCGTAAAAGAAGTTTATATACAGGGACTATTTCCAGCAAAACACTCACCAAATGGCCTTCAAGTCAGAGGCCCCCACCTCTCGGCACAACAATCAGCAGCTCTGCCTAGGAGGCCCCTCACTCGGGGTCCCCAGGCTCTCCCGCCATTCCCGTCCCCCTGGACTCTGCCACCCAAACCCCGTTTACCCGGAGGCTCAGCCTCTTCCTTGTTCCTGGGGCGCTGTGAACCTCGCCAATGGCTCTCTAGCCGTCCTTCTCTGGTCCTGAAGCAGTTCCCAATCTCCCTCTCCCACCCTGTTTATGGTGGTTTCCTCATGGAAACCCAGAGCACTTTCCCCCCCACTGGGTTTAGGCGCTGCTGCGACCCCCTGCATTTCAGAAGCAGCTCGTGGTCGAGACCAGTTAGAGACAGTTCGTCATCAGCAGAGGAGCTCATGAGCACCCAAAATAAGGGGGGAAAATACCCTGCCCACCTTTCCCCATCCCACCCCCTCCCCCAACTTAGAGACAAGACATAGACACAAAAACAACAGGGCATCCCCTCCCCGCGCGACAGGTGTGGGTGCAATGCAACTAGGGCGAGCTGCACAAGGTGCATGGCTGCTGGAACCCAGCTGCAATCAGGGCGCGAGAATGCAGCCAGAGTCGTTGCGTGGGGGTCGCTGAGCCTGCCAAAAGGCACGCTGGCTTTTATCTGGGGAGGAGATGCGAGAGAGCACAGCAGGGACCTCTGCAGGACAAGAACAGGGGCACACAGGGAAAGGGTGGCGCCGCACCCGCACTCATAAGGAGATTTAGAGCCAGCCAGGCAGGTATAGGCGAAGTACAGTCACAGAAGCAGAGTGGGGGTGGGGGAAAGTCTTCAGGTAGTTTGGCTGAGGACGGCAGACCCAGCCTGCGATCTGTGGCTCAGCACAGCTGTGTCACTGGGCCCTTGCCAAATCTGACTTCGTTTGGGGCGTTTGCACGTGGGCTTAGAAGGCTCGAAGGCAGGGCCTGCCAAGTTCAGTCAATTGTCCGTTGGTTGTCTACACTCGACGAGGCTGAGCGCTGTGCAGCTGTTCATCGTAGCGCTCCAACCAGGTGCGCAGCTCGGAGACCTGGTAGCCATCCGGGCCACGGCCACCCTGGTACATAATGATGCCACTTTGGATGACATAAAGGCGCTCGAAATAGGCGCCATAGGCCGAGCTGCTGGAGTTGGCCATGGTGTCCAGGACGAGAGCGCAGCTGGGCGCACCTTGCTGCAGCACCCGCGCCGCACTGACCCGGTCTTCCAGGCTCTGGTGCTGCGGGATGCTATAGGGGGAATCCGTGGTGACCCAGCCGTCGGAGGGGTGCGCCTCCTCGATGTAGATGATGAGAAAGTCCACGTCGCGCTGGTACTTGGTGACCAGGCGCTGGAAGGCGCTCATGCGCGCCATGAATGGTGGTCAGGTGCAGCTGCCGAAATTGAGCACCAGTGGGCGGTTTCCTCGCGCGTAATCGAGGATGTGTTGGCTCTGAAAGCCGTCCGGCAGGACCACCTCGGAATTGGGCGCTGGACCGCCCTCGTGAGCCTGCTTGAAGAAATCCAATTTCTGGCCGTGCCACACCGCCTTCAGCGACGCTAGGGTGCACAGGCGGTTGTCGTCGGACACGCAGATAGGCGGGTCGTCAGGGGGCACCTCCTCGCCGTCACTGTTGAGCTCCACTTCAGGTTCGGGCTGACCCCGGCGGCGGCGGCCCAGGAAATGCTTGCGGATGCACAGGAAGTCGAGGAGCCAGAGCATGAAGGCCGTGCCGAGGAAGCGCGGGAAGAGCACGAGGCACGAGGCTGTCTGGGCGCAGAGCCTCAGGGAGTGAAGCAGCAGGGAGCGGAGCATGCTGGCTGCAGCCCCCGAAACCCCCTGGGACCCGTCGCCGTCTCCAACCACCAACCGCGGGGCGGCCTGGCGAGGCATCTGGGCTTCGGCTGTGCGGGAAGCTCGATTTATAGCGGAGGCTTCAATTGGCGGGAGACTCCACCTCCGGCCAGGGCCCGCCCCCTTGCAACTTGAGCCCGGAGGGATCCCCCAGCCGCGCGACCAATGCCTTAGAAATCATGGGCCGGGGGCGGGCGCCCGCGGCCGGAGGGCGGGGCGGTCGGGCCAGGGGCCGGAACGCGAGGCCAGCTCTCCGGGGCGGTGGACCCCGGCTGGGGATGTCGCCCGGGACGGCGAGCTGGACCAGGGACCCAGGCGTCCGCTGTGGAGGTCCTCCAGCTAGTGCGAGCGCTGGCGCGGCCCTGGTCCTGGCAGCCTGGCCCCGGCCCGCACCGCTCTCGCCGCTCACCTGAGCGGAGCTCCTCCGCGGCTGCCGAACCTCGCCGCAGCTCGGGTTCGCTTCCCGCGCGCCGCCGCCGCCAACGCCGCCCCCGCCGCTGCTGCTCGTGAGGGGCCGCTGCCCAGGTGCCGCGGGAGCCCGGGTCCGCGGCCGCGGCTTCCCTGGCCCCGGCTCCCGCCCGCGGGGGACGCGGGCTCGCGAGGAGGCAACTTTGGGTCTCCGCCGCCTTCCTCGTTCGCCCGCGGGCGCCGCTCGCCTCCCGGAGCCCGCCCGCCCGCTCGTCTCCCGCGCGCGCTCACACTCGCGCCTCGCACACGGCCGCCCCCCGCACCGCACCGCCACGCACACGGCGCTCGGCGTCCCCCGCTGCTGCCCGTGGCCGCCGCGCGCCGCCCGGGCCGCGGCCGCCCCGTCCCATCGCGTCCCTGCCCTGCGCCGCTGTTCTCGGGTCAGCGGCCTGGGGCCCAGCGGGGAGGTGCGGAGGGCAGGGCCCGCGGGCGGGTGAGCATCGGGCGCTGGAAACGGGGTGGGTTGGGGAAAGCAGCGCAGTCCCTGCGCCCAGCAGACCCGGGGGCACGGGGCGCGGGGCGCGGGGCATCCGCGCGGGGCAGTGGCGGCCCCGGCGGCTCTCCCACTAGGGGTAGCTGTTGCCTGAACGGCGGAGCGCTCCCCTCTCGCGGCTTGCCTCGCTGGGCGCAGCCCTGGCCGCCGGGCGCACCCGTCCCGTGCGTCCCCGGACGTTGCTCTCTGCCCCGGGAACGTCGAGACTGGAGCGCCCGAGCTGAGCCACCCTCGTCGACCGCGAGCGCAGCTGCTCGACTCACCGCGGAGGCGCCAGGACCCAGAAAGTGCGTACTCTCAATCGGGAATGTGTGTTGAAGCTTTTAGGGGTGCGGGGGCAACTCCCCAATTCCGTGGGGCCCTGGCCCGCCCTACTGCCGCGTCCTTCTGATTGCTCGCTGCGCGCAGCGCGGGGCAACCAACTTGATCTCAGGGGCGGCGGGGCGGGGAAGTGCCTTGACCTGGGGTACCCGAAGCCGGAGCAAGTCCCGCTTCTCCTCGGCCCGCCTTGTCCTTCGGGGGCGCGGCCTGCGCTCAGTCGCGAGCGATTTGTACCCGTCTGGGGAGTCGAACCCCCACGGGATGCCCTCGGAGTCGCGGGGACTTTCTAGGGCGGCGGTAGCAGAGCCCGAGTCTGGCGCCACCGCTGCCTGCGTCCCGTGTGCCGGCTGCCCTGGGACCAGCCGCCTAACTTCTTCCCGGGACGCAGACCGCGCTCGCGCCCGGGCGGAGGTGGGAGCTCGCTGGGCCGGAGAAGGCGAGGGCAAATCGCCAGCCTCAGCGGCGATGGTGGCGAGGGAACAAGACCCGAGAAGTGAACCACAGGGCAAGGAGCTCCCACCCAGGACCCAGAGGGACCCAGCGGGCGCAGGAGTAGCCGACTTGGGTCCTCCCCTCCAGTTTTCATGGCCTTGGCGGGACCCTCTGCCCCCTGAGCTTCCCGCTGGCTCCAGTAGATCAAGACCCCGAGTGGAAGAAGGGGGCGCGTGAATGTAGCCCCTGTTCTCTTTCTCCCAACCTGGTGATTTCTCTGCCGCCTGGGACAGGGGTGTTGGGGGCTGCACAGCCCAGGAACTGCCCACCCAGAGGGAAGCCAGCTTCATCCCCCTACTTCCTAGCACCTGCACTGGGCCCTCACCACCCTGGGTAGGGGCCTTTCAGGTGGGCTAGGGAATTTTTCCTGAGCCAGACCTGGCTGGGGCAGCTCAGGGGGGTGGTGGCCACTTTTCTGCTGCCCTTCCACAGGGCTCCTTTTCATTAGCATATTGTTTCCTTTCCTTGCCTTTCTGTTTTGGGGGTAGGTATTGGGAGAGAAGATTCCTACTTGGCAGGTCTCTTGAGAGGTTTGGGGGCTTGGGGGTGCCCACTCCTGGGCAGGGGCAAGGGGAGTCCAGCTTTTGTTGGACAAACTCTTAAGCCCTGATTCCTTGATTTCTGGGGAGTGCCAGTCAGGGATCTGTCCAGCCCCCACCCACACAGGAGCTGGGACAGTCCCCTCTCCACCCCTCACCCCCCCACCCCCTTCCACGCTTAGTCTCAGAAAATGAAAAGCCACCTTGGGCTGGGAGAGCCTCTTCTGCCGCCTGTGATCTGGTGGGGGTGGGGGTGTGTGTGGGAGTGGTCTGGGGCAAATGTAAGACTGGCTCCTCTGGTCCCCTTTTCGGGCCAGCCCAGCCCAGCCCACAGCGGGGACACACACCCTCCAGCCCCAGGGAGGCTGGGAGCAGGAGCACAGTCAGTGCTGTCAGGTGCTGTGGGGATCTGCTCTGTTTCTTGTGCTGACAGGTTACACTCCGCACCTCAGGATTCCAGAACACTGGACATGGTGCTCAGGCCCACCTGGCTCCCACAGCCCCTTGTGCAGGTAAGGGCAGACCCAAGGTTGCGGGGTACTGGCCTTTGGGACACAGATCCTGGTTTAGTGACTCTTACTGCAGTGCTCTATCCCCCAACCGCTCCTCCCTTCTTCTCCTTTTTCTCTCCCAAACCCTCTCTCCTCCCCAAGCAGCCCCTTACCCCACCCTTCCCTGCAGCCCAGGGCAGCACCCCAGCTCACCTTAGACCTGGCCCTTCCTACCAGCTTTCCATCCTGTCCTCACCTGTCCTAGGGGTCAGCAGCGAGAGTCTTGGCCCAAGGCCAAGATCCAATGGGACGTGGGGGAGCTCCGGGCCTCACCGGAGGCCTGGCCCCAGTGGGCTTGGCAGGTCTGCCCTGTGGGGTGGGGGACGCTGTTGGAGCTAGGGCTGTTCCCCATGCCACTGAGCCTGGTTAGGCCTGCCCCCTTCCTTCCTGCCCTCTCACAGCTCCAGCAGGGGGCGGGCAGGGGAAAGAAAAGGAGGGACAAGTTGAACTGGACCCGTTTGGTATCCAGGAGCAACTTGGCAAGGGCCCTGGGCCAGAGGAGGGCTGGGTTTCAGGCGGCCTCCCTGCTTCCGGACTGTCCTCACTGGGGCTGTCTCTCTGTGGAAGGGAGGGCTCAGAGGTGTGCCAGACCCCGGTCCCTCCCCCTGTCGTGTGTGGGGCTTGGTGGGTGGGTGTGGGGTGGGCCTGAGAGTACCCAGAGAGGTTGGTGCTGAGACTGCCATGGGCAAGGACGGCCTCCTGAGGCCTCTGGGAGGAAATGGGCCCGCCGCATACCTGGTGAAGAGTCACAGAGTCACAGGTATGTGCAGGCTGTGCCCTTGCTCCGCCTCATCGTGTCCTGGCTGCCTGGGCCTGAGCCTTCCTTGGCCACTGACCCTGTCTGGCTCCCCCTCCATTGGCCTCGATGCTCTGGGACTTCCCCGACACTGATCTGCCTCTGAGCCTCCACTCATGCTGTTCCCTCAGCCCTTCTGTGTCCCCTAGCGACTCTCATTCCTCTTCTCCCACCTTCACCTCCACCTGGGCCCAACCTGCCCAGCTCCCCCGCCACCCCCCAGGGAGCGGAGCCCTTCCTCCATTCCCTCCTGTGCTCTCCCATCCCTCCTGCAGCCTCAGCAGGGGTGGCTTTCAGCAACCATGTCTGTGTCTGCTGCTGCCCTGGCCCAGTTTCTCCCAGGATGGCCCAGCTGGGTCCTTTATGGTGACTACTCTGAACTCGCCCGGCACCTGGGAGAGGACCAATAAACCTCTGTGAAATGAGTAAATGAATGCAGTGTGGACTTACTGAAAACTTATTTCAGGAGAATTTCAGGATGTTTCATTCTGCCCTTTTGCACACCAGCAGCAGTGCGTAAGGTAGGACCTGTTGGCAGCCGGGGCTGAGTGAGGTCTTACAGGACCCGCGGCCGAGAGCAGTCCTTGGGCAATCCCCCGTGGGTGTGGCGTCTGAGGGGTCCACCCGTCCCCTGGCCGCTGGGCTAAGCAGGCCCTCCCAGGAGTGCTGGGCCCTCCCACAGATGTGCTCACACTTCTCATTAACTTTAAGAATGAGTTCTTCTTTCCAAGCTTCTGTCCACCTCTCCTAACTCCAGCTTGGCTAGACTGAACAGGTGGACACCCTGCAGGGGGCGGTGGCTGAGGGCTCCGGGGTGTGGTCTTCAAGGTGTCCTCAAGACAGCAGGTCTCTGTCCCTCTTCAGGCCCCAGCCAGAGGCCCTCCCAGTAGTGTGAGCCCAGAAAGGGACAGATGGTGGGGCCCTGGGATGGTTGGGCAGCCTGGGAGCTAAGCCAGGAGAGCTTGTTGGGGCTCTAGGGCCTGGATGGAGCAGCTGTTTGGGCAGCATTGTGGGGGTGGAGGAGGCCTGGGGCTCCTGGTCGAGGAGAGGAGCAAGCCTGGAGGTGATGCCAGGTAACCTGCTGTCACCTGGACACATCCTGTCCCTCCCTTGGGCCTCTTCTGATGGCAGTTTCCAATGCTTTCCCATGCTGCCTCTCCACACTCCATAGGGTTCTAGGAAGTCCTGCAGGCCCTGCCGTGCTCCTGTGTGCTGTTGTGGGGCTGGTGAGACCCCCACCTGAGACCCCCTCTGACCTCCTGTCCTCATTTCTTGCTCCCAGTACCACCTTTCCTCTCCCTGTTTCTGCCACAGCTCTGAGGCCTGATCCCAATGCTCAGACCCAGCGTGGGCTCTGACTTGCTCCAGCTCCAAATGCAGACACAGCGAAGCCCCCACCAGTGCTCCCCGGGGCTCAGGCAGGCCCCTCTGGAGGTGGGAGACTACCTGGGGCCGCCTGGGGACTACCTGGGACTGGTGGGGTATTGGGATGCTGCGCCATATGTGTAAAAGGCATATCCTGCTCTAAACCCCAACACTGGCTGGAGGGCCACCTTTGGGTCCGTCCTGTCCATCTCCTACCCTCTCTGGGAAAAGGCAGGGTACAACCAGCCAGAAGAAGGCACCCCAAGTTCCTGTGCTTCTCCAAGCCTCAGATTTCTCAACTGAGAGATGAACCTGACGTTGTGTTCTCTGTGTCATGCAAGGCAATGCCAGGTGTACACGTGTGTGTGTGTCTATTTATACCCAGCCTTGTTCCAAAATGTACTTCAGGTCCCTTGTAGAAAGCCATGGACCACCAGGAGGTACCACAGTGAGAAGGACAAGTGAAAACAAGAGGGAGGACCCGGTGGTAAAATCTGGCTGGTGATGGTCCCCAGGGTCCAAAAGATAAACAATGACCGTCCAGCTGCACCTCACACATGGCTGCGTGTGTGGCTGTGCTTGCCTCAGTCTCCATCTGAATCTCGGATCATCAGTGCGAATGAGAGGAGACGAAGAGTGTGGCTCGCTGACAGGAGAGGGACCCTCATGTGGCACTGCCCATGGCTCAGACCAGTAAAGAGGTGACAGGATGTGCTCACTGATGAGACTTCACCACAGCCCCTGGCTATTCTGTGATGGGAGTGTCCTCCTGAACCAGCTGTCCTTTTGTACACCCCTGTCCGCCTTCCACAGGGGTCCTGGGCGCACACAGAGAGAATCAGGCACATTGCCTGCCCTGGAGGAGTGCCCGGTCTGGCCAGGCCCTGGGAGGGGGTAGGCGTGCTGACAGAGGGAGCGCTCTGGACCTCCCTCCTCACTCCTGTACAGGGTTCCTAGTCTTCCATAGGACCTCCTAGAGCAGGTGGGGGACGTGAAAGCCTGGGAAGGCTGGGTCTATGAGGCTCTGTCATCATGGCCAAGCTCTGTGACCTCGGGCACATTACCTGAACTCTCTGTGCCTCCATCTCGTCATCTGTGAAATGGGCAGCATATTCAACCCCACCTCTCAGCAAGGTTATTGTGAAAAAATGTTTGGTCATTCATGCACAGCCCCTGGAATAGTCCAGTGCGTGGAAGTGCTGTGTAAATAATAGTGACAGCTGGCACAAGCCCCACCAAATGCCAGGTACCACGACAAGTGTCATAACCCTGTTCTCCGGGAGCTCCTGCTCAGGGGCACACCAGCTTGCTCCATTCCTTTCTCACAAAAGGTCCTGCTGGGGCCCTGCCAGGGCACTGCCATGTCATTAAGTTGGGGGCGTCCCTGTTACAGAAGACCATCCCTGTGCAGCCCATTGGTCCCCAGGCACCTCCCCGACCCCAATAATTATGTTTTGTTAGGACCCTTTAGGTTTATACATGGTAGACACTCAGTCCAAACTAACTGTAGCTAAGAAGGAATTGGCTGGCTGCAGTTAGTGGAAAGTCCAGGAGAAACCACACCTTCAGGCACAGGTGTATCCAGGTGTTCAGGACGCTGCCAACGCCTTGCCTCTTGGGCTATCAGCTCCATCTCTGCTGCACCCACTTGCTTCTCAGGTGGCTCTCTCCACACGTGGGCAACATGGCCCCAGGAGGTCAATGCAACATGTGTCCTAGCCTCCCGGAGAAGAGAGCACAATTTACTCATGGCAGAAATCTAGTGGGGACCCAGGGGTCAGCTCCTTTGGTAAGATGTGGGTCCTGTGCCTGTCTCTGTCAGAGAGGGTTCCCAACTCAAGTGAACTATGTGGATCCTTCTAGATAGGGGAGGGGAGGGAGAGGTGCTAGTGGACCCATATATGTCTAGCACATTAACTGTAAAATTCATGATGACAGTAACAACTGGCCTTCCCGGGCAGTTACACATACCACGTAATTAATGAGGTACAGACTTTTATTATCCCCGCTTCACAGATGAAAAGACTGAGACTCAGAGAGATGAAGTGATTTGACTGAGGACACGTAGCTGAGGTCTGACTCACACCGTCTAGTTAATGAGAGGGACGTAATCATGGAGGGGCCCACCTGAGAGGGAGGGGAAGGGTGTAGGGAGACCAGGAGGGGCTGTGTGGTGACCTGGGGACGAGGAGGTCTGTGGGGGAGGCTGCTGAGTTTGTGGGGACATGCAGAGTCACAGGTGCCCGTGGGCCTCAGGACAAGATGTCCAGAATTGGTGGGCAAGCCTCACATCGTGGGAATAATAAGACCTGCTTGCTTTGCTTTTGGGATTCACGGAGTGTGTGTGGGGGGGTGACAGGGAGAGGGAGAGGATGGCTGCTGACAAGACAAGCCAGAGTGAGAACGGTGGGAGGGTGAAAGCCACAGCCCCCACCCTGGGGAAGAGTCCACTGAATCCTGCCCTGCGGCAGCCTCCACGGCTGGCGACATGGGGCCAAAACCTTTGTAGCCGAAATTGTTTCAGTGTAAACGCTTGTCTGACAATGGCCATTCCAGGGCCCTCAGGCTATGACCAGTGCAAATGACCATCAGCGGAAGCCATCATCCGGTAAGGACCAGACCTTCCCACGTGAAGGACGCTTGACCTTTGGAATCTCACAGCCTTGGTGCACATCCTGACTCAGCCTCCTGGAGGCTGAGTGGCCTTGGGCGTCTCCTGAACCCCTCTGGCTACCATTGCTCATCCGTGGAGGAGGGTGCTGTACCCGCTGCTCATGGGTTTATGGAGAGCCCAGGAGACAGAGGATGTCGCATACCTGGCACACGGGCTGGAGGAGCAGTGTGTATATGACTGCCTCGCCTTGGTCAGTGTCTGATGGGTCTGACGGAAGGGGTGCAGCAGTCCGGCTCTACAAGGGGAGAAATGCACCCACACTCTCAGCATCACAGGGTGTCATGGGCAGGGAGGGGGAGGAGGTGGTGGTGGCCCTTGGCCAGAGTGGACTAAGAGAGTGTCTAGCTTTTTCTCGATGGCTGTCTCTCCCCAAGACCCCTGGCCCCAGCCCTGGACCAGAAGTTTCTTCACAGATCACCAGGTCCATCCCCATTGTAGAGGTGAGGACACAGAGGTCCAAAGGGACAGGAGCGTGCCCCAGGTCTCACACACGCGGCAGTGTCCAAGCGGGAAGCTGGACCGTCCCCGGAAGGACTTGTCAAGTGCATCAGTGAGCCCCCAGAGGAGACTAAGCTCCTGCTGGTCCCTCCACCAGGAAGACCTTCCCCGCTTCCTCGTTCTCCTTCAGGGCCTGGCACAAGTGCCCCGCTTACATCCTGAATCAGCCAGAGTGATCTGGTTACCACTGGCCCCTCACTGACCATGGGGCCCCCTGAGAGCAGACTCACCTATCTGCCAGGCCAGCACAAAGGGGTCGTGGGTCCCAGGAGAGCTTCTGGATTTGCACCCTCTCCTCGTGTGACCTTAAAGAATCCCTTGGCCTCTCTGAGCCTCAGTTTGAGGGGGTGTACGGAGCATCTCAGAGCAGGAGGTGTTACCTGGTGAGTTAGGGACTCTATCTGCCACCTATTGGCAGACAGAGTAATAATGCCGGCTAACAAATAGCCACACAGCACTAAAGGGTTGCTTCTCACGTGCCGTGGGGTCCAGCTGGTCCAGGTATTGGCAGGCTCCCTGGCCTGCCCGGGTGTTGGCTGGTGTCAGCTGACCTGGATGGCCCCGGTTGGGAGGGTGGCTCTGCTCTACTCTGTCCTCTGGCGGGCTTGCCCAGGCCTGATCTCACTGGGTGGCAGAGGCATGGGAAGGAGGCAGCCCTGATGTATGAACTCCTTGAAACCACTGCTTGTTCCGTGTCTGCTCACATCCCATCGATTCAAGGAGGTAGTGGGTGAGCTCCCGTGTAGGAGTGAGGGCCCTGAACAGCTATTCGGCAAAGCCCTGGGCATTGGAGCCGTGGGCAATTATCTGCCCCAGGGCTGCACCCTCAGCCCTGCCCTCCTCTGCCCAGCTGCACCAGCCCCGGCTATTGACTCTGAAGCCCAGTCTTGAGGAAAGATGCATTTCTGTAAGGTCTAGAGTCCTGCCTCACCCCTTCCCCATCACAGCCACAAGCACGGCTAGAGGACCCGCCAGCACCTGGAAGGCAGCTTCGTGGACAGGTAGGGAGGTGGGTTGCCCTTCGTGGACGTCCCCATGTCCCATGATCCAAATAGCACTGGGGGCTCACTGATGCACTTGACAAGTCCTTTGGGGAACAGTCCAGCTTCCCACTTGGACACTGCCCTGTGTGTGACCTGGGGCACGCTCCTGCCCCTTTGGGCCTCTGTGTCCTCACCTCTACAATGGGGATGGACCTGGTGATGTGTGAAGGAACTTCCGGTCCAGAGCTGGGGTCAAGGGTCTTGGGGAGAGAGAGCCATTGAGAAAGAGCTACACACACACACACACACACACACACACACACACACACACACACACACACACAGAAGGCTGGGGGCTGACTTAGTCCCTGCCTCTGATATTATTTACAGGCTCCTGTCAGTGGAGGTGGGGGTGGAGGACATAGGGGGGTTGGGTGTGTGAGGACCGCACCATTTCTCTGCCAGTTCACCTGCTGGGCAAGTCCTTGGGGGGAGGAGAGGTCCCTCTGAACCAGGACCTGTAGCCTTGCCTCCCTTCCCTGCCTGGGGCTGGCTCCTGAGGGGAGGTGGATTTGTCTGGGACAGGAGCCTGTCACGGTGAAGCTGTTCAGCATGCTGGAAACACGGTCCCCAGCATGACTGTGGAAAATCTGTTCTGTCTTATCTCTCAGGAGCAGAGCACAGCCACGCTGACTACTCTGCCTGGTACACCGAGGGGCAGGGACGCGTCACAACCTTAATCAGGTCCCTCCTGTGGGCCAAATGCCAGGGGGAGGGTTTCCACATGTCAGTCCTGCGGGAGGGGTGGCTGAGCCCTCTGCACAGTGTGATGCAGGCCCAGCGAGGGAGCCCACAGTGGCTCAGGGCTGGTGCGGAATGGCGCCTCCTTCTGTCCTGACCCGTTTACTGCCCGGTTGGGCGGGAGCCACAGCACAGCAGCTGCTCTGAAGACCCAAACCAGCCTCTGTGCTGGAGGGACTCCTGGTAGAGGGGAGGCGAATGCTGGGCCACCAGGACAATTTGGGTGTTGGCCTGGGGCTGGTCCTGTACAGCGGGCTGCCTGCTCATGTCCCCAGATTGGCTGTCCTCATATACCTGTGGAGAGCCTGGCCTTTACTCTGTGGTCACTAGGACAAGATGCCCATGCTGACAGCAGAGGAACAGACGCTGGCCCGCAGGGACCCGGCTTCTGTGACCAACAAAGAACTAACTGCTGATGTTTCAGGGTGGCTTGTTCGGGGACGTGAGAAATGGAGGGTTCAGGTTGGAGGGTGGAGGGGGACAGGCAGAGCAAGCACATGGCTGCCCTAGGGGGAGGTTCCCAAACCGGCCTCTGAACTTCCTCACCCTCTGTCCCCTCCTGTCCTCAGGCCGACGTGCTTCCTGTCCTGAAGGCTAACCCGGGGTGCTGTGGGGGCCTGGGTGATGCGCTGTGCATGGCTTAGCCTTGCTGGTTCTGGGCATAAGCCCAGGGAACCCACCAGCCCCCGTATCTAGGACTGGGCTCTAGGAACAGTAGGAATTGCTCCCCAAAACCCCAGGCCTGCAATGGGTCCCTGTTAGGGGCCTGCATCAGACAGGGAGACCCTAGGGGAGGGACCAGAGCCACAGGAATGCTGCCTGTGCAATGGGCAGAGACCAGGATGGGGAGGGAAATGCCAGATCCTCTTCTAGAACAAATCCTGATAGGGCAGGCTGGGCAGGTGTGAGTGCGGTGGGAGAGGGCCTGGCCGGGGAGGACCGTGCACAGGTGGGGAAGCCCAGCCACCCCAACATTCTGCCCCTCCCCCCCCTCCTCACCCTCTCCCACCTCTTCCTTTTTGTCCCTTCCCCCATCTCCCCTGCAACCCCTCCACACCTGTGCCCTCCCTCCCTCTCCTTCTTTTCTTGCTCAGCCAGCCACCCCACCCCCTGAGCCCAAGACCCTGATCCCTGGGTCAGAAGATGCTTCATGCGTTAGCAAGAGACTTCTGTGACCAAGAGTTCTGTGACTGTCATGGGCCCAGCTGTCACCCAGAGGGGAACAGTCTGGTGGAGGCAGAGTGGAATCTGCCCCGGGCATGTCCTCCGGGCAGGAGGGCTCAGTAATTGCCCTGCTGCCAGCAGCCCGGCTGACAGCAAATGAGCATCTTCTGAGGTTGAGGCTGGAGGTCTCTGACGTGTCCTGAGCTCTCAATGGCTCAGGATCGATAGTCACCTCCTGAGACCCTGTGCTGGGCCCACTGCTGGGGCCATGCCATCCTCCAAGGGCAGCTGGGACCGGCCTGGCTGGTGGTCGCCCCAGGGGGATTCTCGGGGCACCTCTGTCCTCAAGAAGTGCTCTTTGGAGAGGGAAAAAGAACACATTTCAACACCTCCAGATTCTGAAAATGGATTTCTCCCGGGAAACAGAGACTCAGAGTGTGTTCTCCTCCCTGAGAGAGCGCCAGGAACGCGGCAGGGAGTGTCGGGGGAGGGGAGAGAGGCCCTGCGTCAAGCAGGAGGAGCGTGGGAACCAAGACTTGGAGTCTCAGAGACCTGGATGCAAATCCTGCCCGGCCACCAATCAGCCATGTGACCGGGGCAGCACTTCACCTCCTTGGCCTCAGTCTGCCTTTCTGTAACTCCCTGTCTCGTAAGGGATGCCTTGAGGACACGCTGTAGACAGAGCACTGCTTGATCTCTATCCCTTGTTCAGGATGAAAAGCCTTCCTGAGTGCAGGATGGTAATTGCAGAGTATTTCTGAAGGACATCCCAAAGTCCCAGGAAGGTCCCACAGTGCCAGGTGCTCTGGGTCTGACTGCTGTGTGGCCTCAGTGAGATGATCAGTCCTCTCTGGGCTCCACTTTTCTCTTCTGTAAAGTGGGAGCAAAATTCTCCACGTTGCGAAATCACTGGGAGGATTGGCTGGGATGTGGGTGCAGTGCCAGGCACAGCTCCTGTTCACAGGCAGGGAGGGGTGTGGGGTCTCTGAGTAGTTGGGGTAGGGGCAGCTCTAGACAGGGGCAGGAGCTGTCTGCCTTGAGTATGGCCCAGCTTTGGCTTGTCCCTCCTTCCCTTGCTGGTCCCCTCCAGGGCAAGTCCTCCCCCTTCATCTGCTTTGGCTGGCACAGCTTCAGAGCTGCCTCCTCCAGGCAGTCTTCCCAAATGCCTGGTCAGGATTGAGGGGTTCCCTGGCTTCAGCAGGTCCATGCCAGGTTGTCTCTCTCTGTGGACGTTGTAGCGGCCTCCTGTTGGGTTTCTGCACCTCGGATCTCACCTCCTCTCAGTCTTTCAGAGTCAGGTTTCAAGAGCTGCTCTCTGCTCAGAATGCTGCCCTGCCATGCTGCTGCCCACGACTGCTGAGTAACATCTAATCTGCTTGGCCTCTGAAGCCTCCAGGTGGGACCTCCGCTTCCCTCTGCAGCTCCATCTCTTGCCCCTGGCCAACATTGACCCAGTGCTGCAGCTGTGAAACATGGCAGCCATGACTGTACCAAATGCAAGGCCCTTCCACAGCACCTGCCTCCTCAGCAGGTCTGTGAGGAGGTGTGACAGAGACCATCAGTCTTCCAGTGAGGGAGCAAACAAGTCTCAGGGAGACTGGGTGCCTTGCTGTGCGCCTCAGTGTCAGGACTTGAACCGAGGGCTTCTGGCTCCAAGTTCACGCTTTTCACATGGAAGCGCAATTTCTCGCACATGCTCCCTCAGCTAGTTCCACCATCTTCTCCCTCTGGAACGCCTTTCCATCATATTTTCCCAAACCCTAGTTGTCCTTCAAGGCTTGCCTCAGATGCTGCCTCTTCCAGGCAGCCTCCCTGGATTCCTCATCAGATCACCTCTCACCTCCCCCACAGTCTGATGTTGCCTTTTACCCATGATGTTGGTTCACCATGGTCCTGGGAGGGAGGGAAGATTGTATTCTAGTGGCAGAGATTGCTAGTGGCCTCCCTAAATCCATTCTCCTCTCTTCCTAAAGTAAAAGAACCCTGAATTTGAGCGGGGCATGTGGCTGCCCATTCAAATTCTCAGGCTCCCTTGCAGCTACATGTAGCTGTTTGACCAAATCCTTGCCAATGACATATAAGAGGTGACCTGTGAAATCTCTGGGTCCTGCTCCTAGAGGGAAAAGAGATGGTTTCCCCTTCTTCTTTTCCCTGTTCATGCTGCTGGATGACAGACATGATGGCAGGAGCTGGAACAGCCATATTGACTACGGCATGGAAGCTGGGTGTTGAGGATCACAGAACAACAAGGTAGAAAAAAACCTGAGTCACCAGCACATCAGCCTAGACAACTGAAGCTCAGATTGTCATATGAGAGAGGGGAAAATACAACCCTTCTATTTTGTTTAATCCAGTGTAATTTGAGCATTAGTTACAGCAGCGAAAATGTATCCTAGTTAGTAGGGTCCAGATAGAGAAGTCCATCAATGGTCTGCAGAATGACTAAGTGATTACAAACCAGCAGCACACAGCTTGGAGACTGCTTTTCAGAGCACGTGGTGCCCTGGGGTCAGGGAAGGAGCCTGTCCGTGGGTTTGAGTGCTGGCTGTGCCACATCGTAATTGTGGCTCCTTGGGCAAGCTGCAGAATGGCTCAGCAGCTCACATGCCTTGGTGACGTGGGTGACAGTCCATCCTTCAGAATGAGGCTGAGATGAGATGGCAGACATAAAGGGCCTGGTTTTGAAGGAGCTCGTGTGTGTGTGTGTGTGTGTGTGTGTGTGTGTGTGTGTGTGTGTGTATGTTTGTTCCTCTCGGGCTGAAATGGCTTTAGTGAGAGATGAAGTGTCACCCCTCTTCTTGCCTGCCACTCCACTGTTCCCTCTGTATTCCTATTCAAAGGGGCCACCATTTCCTCCTCCGTCTTCTCCCCTACACCCCCACCTTTCTCCTGGAGGGCTGGGGGATTTAATGAGCCCACATGAAAACATTCAGCTTGTAACAATGAATATTTTCCACCAGCATTTTTCTTGCACTTAAATTAATGATCTTGGAATCTCTGGAAATGGCTGAGATGGGAGTTTCCTTTCTAGAAGCTGTTTTTAATATTACAGAATTAGAGGCCCCCAAGGTTGCCCACGTGCCTCTTTAGCCCCAGATGCCCCATAGGAAGCAGGCCTGACTTGACCCCTTTGGAGGAGGCCCACCAGCCTTGGAACCTTCTGC
The DNA here is from genome assembly GCF_057876585.1 of Rhinolophus sinicus. Taxonomy (NCBI): domain Eukaryota; kingdom Metazoa; phylum Chordata; class Mammalia; order Chiroptera; family Rhinolophidae; genus Rhinolophus; species Rhinolophus sinicus. The sequence goes on along the minus strand of NC_142503.1, from coordinate 199,020,189 downwards.
TCACATCCAGCTGGCTGCCCATGCTCCGCAGGTCACTCGCTGTCCCCTCAGGACCCTCCAGGTGAGAATAAAGGGCCCCTGAAGCTCTCACCAGCAGAGCCTGGACAAGGTTTCCCTCAGGCGCTGTCCTGCCTTTGGAGCCCTGGACTCCAAGACCCACTGGCCTGGAAGGGGCCAGAGAGGAGCTGAGGCGGAAGTTTCATGCTCCGGGAGTTGCCCCAGTGTTGGTATTGAGGGTGGGGGGCTGAGAAAGTGGGTCTGGGGTCCCACCCCCACATCTACTGGGCAGCCTGCTGTAGAAGCAGGGGTTCTCTCCCAGCTGCAATATGATACAAAGTGTTTCACGGCTATAATAAAAAAACAGTTTGAGAGTGGATGGTGCAGTTCCAAGCCACGCCCTTTTAAATATTTTTAATTGTGGTAAAATACATATAGCATTCTTAGTAATTTCTAAGGATACAGTTCAGAGGCATTAAGTACACTCACATTGTTGTGCAACCATCACCACCGTCCATCTCCAGAACTCCTTCCATCTTGCACAACTGAAACTCCGTCCCCATTAAACACTAACTCCCCACCGCTCCCCGCCTTCAGCCCCTGGCAACCGCCATTCTGCTTTCTGTCTCTATGAATTAGGCGGCTCTAGAGACCTCATAGAAGTGGAATCATAAATCATTTGTGCTTTTTGACCGGCTTATTTCATTTAACATACTATCCTCGAGGTCCATTATGCTATAGCCTGTGTCAAGATCTCCTTCCTTCTTGAGTCTGAATAATATTCCATGGTATGGATGGACCACATCTGATTTATCCATCATCTGTTGGTGGACATTGGGTTGCGTCCCCCTCTTGGGTGTACAAATATTTCTTGGAGACCCTACTTTCAGTTCTTCTGGGCGTGTACCCAGGGGTGTTGTTTCATCATGTGGTGATTCTATGTTTCATATTTTGAGGAATGTCCACACTGTTCTCTACCTCGGCTGCACCATTTTACCTTCCCACAAACAGTGCACAGGGGTCCCTATTTTTCCATGTAACTCGCCACACTTGGTCTTTTAAATTTTATTTTATTTTAGCCACCCTAAGGGGTGTGAGCTGGCGAACTGAGACCAGAGAAGGAGGGATGGGTCTCAAGGTCATGTGTAGATCTGGGGTGTAGCCGCTCAGGGAGTCCAGGCCTTCAGGGTCCTCTGTCCACTGCCGGCTGTGCCCTCCTGCGGGGACACTCATGTCCTTCCACAGGGCCCTCAGCCTCTGAGCAGCCGTTCCTGGGGTGCCTTCTCCGGGTGCTCCCCGTCAGCCTGCTCAGGAAGGTGCAGGACAGTTTGCCCAGTGAGGGGTCCTAAGCAGGGGGAGCCTTCAGCTGCCTGCCCTTGAGAGGCTCGTGGCTGAGTTGGTAGCCACAGGAGTGCCAGTGTAAGATGTACCCTATGGGGGTGGCTGAGCCCTGGGAGGTGGACCATGAGGGGGCAGGGGACACCTGTTGATTCTGCATTCCAGAAATTCCTGTGGCCCTCAGAGCAGCGCTGGACCACCGGTGAAGGTGCCAGGGCTTTTGGAAACCCCAGGCCTGTCCCTTCCAAGGTCTGGAGCCCAAGGACTACCCCATTACCTTCTGACAAATTCCTCATTTGCTCAAGGTAGAGAATCCTGAGGACCCTGAAGGCTCCACTGAGGAAGGGATGCTGAGGGCTGTGTGTGGCAAAATTGTGGCCTGGCCCTGGGGAAGGAGCATTATATCAGGTAGAAGGGACAGCATGAGCGTCAGCCAAAGGGGCTGGGGAGTTCAGGGCAGTGGGGGAGGGGAGAGGCTCCCTCAAGGCTGGAAGGTAGGCGGCCCTTAGGGACCTGGAAGGGGTTGGGGTATCCTATTGCTGCTGTAGTAACACATTGCCACAAACGCAGTGACTTAAAACAACACACATTTATTACCTTACAGTTCTGGAGGGCAGAAGTACAAAATGGGTGGGCAGGGCTGCATCCTTCTGGAGGCTCGGGGAGAATGCTGCCTTGTCCTTTCCAGCTTCTAGAGGGCGCCTTCATTCTTTGCCTCCTGGTCGCCTTCAGCGTCCCTTCACATCACCCAGCCTCTCCTGCTTCCCTCTTGCACATGTAAAGGGCCCTTGTGATTACGTGGGGCCCACGCAGATAACCCAGGATCATCTCCCCATCTCAAGATCCCCGACGTAACCACCCTGCTAAGTCCCTTCCGTCAAGGAGGACAACATGGTCACAGGTTCCCAGCATTAGGACGTGGCCGTCTTTGGGGGCCATTATTCTGCTGACCACAGGATCCAGGCTTTCCTGGAGGGGGATGGGGGCTCCTGAAGGTATTAAAGAGGAAGGCCATGGTCAGACAAGGGTTTGAGAAACATGCTCTGGTCAGGCTGCAGCCATGGGGCAGACGGGACCAGGTGTGGCTGTTACAGATGCCCCTCCGTGTGTGTGTGGGGGGTCATCTCCCTCACAGCTGAAACCCCAGCCACCTGGCAGCACCTGGCACATGACAGGGGCTCCATAAACGTTCATTGAATGAATGAAGAAACCTAAGGGGAGCTTCAGAGAAGGGCCTGGAGTGGGGAGAGGTGCGGATGGGGGGGAAGGGGCTGGCCAGGGAGGAGTCAGGGGCTGAACTCGGGGTTGTGCTTCCCTAAAACCTAGGAATGCTCTGTAGCTGAGCAGGGGAATTGAAAGGTGCCCCACAGGTTTCCCTAAGCTCTGCCCCAACTACCGTCTGATGTGTCACATTTAAAAAATCACAATTAGCACTGGTCCAGCACACCTGAGAACGCCCCCTCACTACTGCCCTCCATGCCCTCACCTGCCCTGCCCCCTGCCCTTTCCTCATAGCCAGTCAAGGGCTAAGCCAGCAGCTAGAGAGGCCTCTGATTGGAAGAGGCTGGGCCCCTGCTCCCAGGGATGGGCAACCATACGCTGGATCTCTGCACAGGGGTCCACAGATGCTCTGTCCAATAGGGCATCAGACAGAGCTAAGCCAATCAGATGACTCTGTGTGATTGGGAGCGGGAACAGGTGTGTGGGCAGCTGGACAGGAGCATATGGAGCGGAGCAGAGAGGCCAGGCTGGTGCTTGCACCCAGGGGAGAAAGGTGCACCCTGGGCAGCCTTGCGCCCACCCTCTTACATGGGGAGCCTGTGTGCCCCGAGCCTTCAGGAGCCAGCATACTGCCCAGCACCCTCCTAGGACCTTTCCCGCCACACGGAGCATCCCTCTCCAGGTGCCTCTGTTTTCTCTTCCCCACTTTTCCTCCAAGAAAACTAACACTCCTGTAAGGACCGGCTAAGGGCTCAGTTCTCGGCACCCATTGGCCCTAGCACCTGCACTGCTTTAAAGCATGAGGCTCTGTCTCCAACAATGGGAGTTCCTGGGAGCAGCGCCTGACCTCATCCTGCCCTGAGAACCTATGACAACTTGGGGTTGTCGCAGTGGGGTGTGGGGCGGGACAGGGTGGGGTGCAGCCAGCGCACTGGGAGGGCCCCAGAGGTCCCCCGCAGAGGTCTGGACTTCACTCTATTGGTGATGAGAGGCCCAGGTGGCACTCTGCAGCCGGTCCATGGCAATTTGCTTAGGGTCCATAGAAAGTGTGGCCTGGGTGGGGCAGTGGGGTCCCATGAGGAGAGCTGGGGCTCAGGCTCACCAGCTGAGAGGAAGGGTGCTCATTCATTCCCAGATGTGGAGTTTTCACTAAGCTGAACCAGTCTGTGGCCCCAAAGGCACTGGCAGCTGAGGAGGGACGGTCGGTTAGCTCTTATGGGGACCCAGCCAGAGACTGGCGGCTCCTCTTCCTGGGGTGGTAATGGGTGCACCATTATCCCAGCCTCACCCTGAGGTCTCTGCCCTCACTTCCTCCTTTTCCTGCCCCCTCCGTGCTGGCACTCACTGCCCTCAGCCTCCTGGTCCTGCCCCACAGCAGCCCCTGCTCCTCACCTCTCAGGGTGGAGAGCCCAGTGCCCTCTGAACATGGCTGCCCTCTGCCCACTGAGGGGCTGGATGCAGAGGTCACAGGTGTCCAGAGCCCCTCCTTTGTTTATTTAGCTACATCCCTTGGGATCTCTCTTCTGCCAGGTGGGCAGCACCCGAATCTCACAACATGATTTATGTCATATCTTTATAGCATCAGTTTTATGATTGCCTTAATGTTTTTATTTGAATCAACTTGCCTTTTTTAATTTAGTTTTTCAGTTACAGCTGATATTCAATATTTTACATTAATTTCAGGTGTTCAGCGTAGTGGTTAGACATTTATATAATTTATGCAGTGATCCCCCTGACTAGTCCAGTACCCACCTGGCACCACGCATAATTATTACAATATTATTGACTACGTTCCCTATGCTGTGCTTTGCATCCTGGTGACTATTTTGTAACTGCCAGTTTGTACTTCTTAATCCCTTCACCTTTTTCACCCTGCCCCCCCAAGCCCCCTCCCACCTGGCAACCATCAGTTTTTTCCTGTATTTATGCGTCTGTTCCTGTTTTGTTTATTTTGTTCTCTAGATTCCACATATAAGAGAAATCATATGGCATTTGTCTTTCTCTGTGTGGCTTACTTCACTCCGCATAATACCCTCCAGATCCATCCATGTTGTCACACATGGTAAGATTTCATTCTTTTTTATGGCTGAGTAATGTTCCATTGTACATATGTATACTCTTCTTTATCCATCATCTATTGATGGGCACTTAGGCTGCCTCCACATTTGGGCCACTGTAAACAATGCTGCAATGAACATGGGGTTGCATATATCTTTTCGAATAAGTGTTTTGGATTTCTTTGGATAAAACCCAGAAGTGGAATCACTGGATTATAAGGTAGTTCTATTTTTAATTTTTTGAGGAACCTCCATTCTGATTTCCATAGTGGCTGCAACAATTTGCAATCCCACCAACGGTGCACGAGGGTTCCCTTTTCTCCACATCCCCACCAGCACTGTGGTTTGTTGATTTATTGATGATAGTCATTCTGACAGGTGTGAGGTGGGATTTCATTGTGGGTTTAATTTGCATTTCTCTGATTAGTGATGTTGAGCATCTTTTCATATGTCTGTTGATCATCTGTATGTCCTCTTTAGAGACATGTCTGTTCAGGTCCTCTGCCCATTTTTTAATTGGATTGTTAGTTTTTTTGGTGTTGAGTTGTGTGAGGTGAGGTTAAGTTTTCTTTCTTTCTTTCTTTCTTTCTTTCTTTCTTTCTTTCTTTCTTTCTTTCTTTCTTTCTTTCTTCCTTCCTTCCTTCCTTCCTTCCTTCCTTCCTTCCTTCCTTCCTTCCTTCCTTCCTTATTTTTTATATATAGATGTTGAATATTAACTCCTTATTGTATGTATCTTTGGTGCATATCTTCTCCCATTCAGCAGGCTGTCTTTTCATTTTATTGGTGGTTTCCTTTGCTGAGCAAAAACTTTTTAGTTTGATGCAGTCCCATTTGTTTATTTTTTCTTTTGTTTCCTTTGCCCGAGGAGATATAGCAGAAAAATATTACTAAGAGCAATGTCAGAGTTTACTGCTTATGTTTTCTTCTAGGAGTTCTATGGTTTTGGGTCTTACATTTAAGTCTTTAATCCATTTTGAGTTTATTCTTGTATATGGTGTAAGAAGGTGGTCCAGTTTCATTTATTGCACATATCTGTCCAGTTTTCCCAACATCGTTTATTGAATAGACTGTCTTTACCCCACTGTATATTCTTGAATCCTTTGTCATAGATTAAATGACCATATAGGCAGGGGTTTATTTCTGAGCTCTTCATTCTGTTCCATTGATGTATGTGTCTGTTTTTATGCCAGGTCCATAAACCAACTTTCTAAACTTAAGTGCTTGTGACCTAAGCAATAGAATCTGAAATTCTGGGTTTGATTTGCTAGTTACATACGAGTATATATTTTCTCAATACATATGGATATAAATAGCAACTTGAAATAGAATTTTTTCTGGATAACCTTTAAAATCACTTGTTGCCTTCCTTTGAGAAATTCTAAACTACTTTGTTGGGGAAACTCGGGTTCTGTGAGGAGATATGATTTGCCTAAGCCTCTGAGAGTCAGTTGTCCAGCTGGCCAGTGGCCCAGGCCATCTGTCTGCCCTCCAAGTAGCCGCGTCTTTGCCTCCTGGGTGAGCATTTCAGGGGGAGAGTGACTAGTTGGGAAGTAACATCCAATCCCAGCCTTCTCGGGCCTCCAGAATGCAGTGGGCAGTCTGTCCTGCTTTCCCACGCTCGCTCCCAGGCTCTTTCGAGCCCTTCGGTAGCACCTCTGGTCTATGGTGTTGCTGGGTCTGCTGTTTGCAGTTGGCCTGCTCTGGGCCCCCTCGCCTCCTTCCGCCTGTGCCCTCAGTGACTCGGGGCCCTGCACCCCTTCAAGGCTGGGCCTGGAGGAGGAGTTCAGGGATGGAGGGATGCTAGAGCAGCAGGACCCCCTCCCCAGCCTGTCCTCGTCACTGTCCCAGGTCCTGTCTCACATGCTGGGAGCTCTGCTGGAGCCTTTTCCTTTTTTTTTGAGCAAACTTTGTTTGGGCACCTGGTGTGGGACCCTCAGGCTGTGTTCTTGCTGGGCTGGGAGGAACCATGATGACTGCAGGGCAAGGGGTGGTGCTGTTGGGCATCAGACCGGGGTTTGGAGGCCTGGAAGCTCAGTGGAAAGAAGAGCTTTCAGGATGGAGACACAGGCCACTTCACTAGGGTGCCCACTGGAGAGAAAGCAGGATCCAACTGGGGGCTCTGCAGGGCTACCTGGAGGAAGGGGGAGCACGTGTCTCCATCAGGTGCCCCACGCTGTGCTGAGTGCTTGAGCTACATCGTGTTATTTATCCGCCATGGTGCGCGTGGGGAGGTGACAGCTCCAGTTCACAGGGGAGGACGCTGCTCAGTGGTTTCCTTCAGGGTCAAGCAGCAGCACGAAGGTGGTGAAGCCCGCATTTGACTCTGCCTGGCCCGATGCCATGTGTGTTAGTTATCTATCGTGTGTAACAAAGTACCGCAGGGCTCAAGGCAACAGCCTTTATGATCTCACAGTTTCTGTGGGTCAGGACTTCGGGTGCAACTTAACTGGGCCTCAACGGGCCGTGATCGAAGGCGTTGGCCTGGGCCGCCTTGTCTTGAGGCCCAGCTGGGACAGGATCAGCTTCCAGCTCAGTCAGCTGGTGGGTGGCTGGATTCCTTGCTGGCGGGGATGGAGGATGCCTTTAGTTCCCTGCCACGTGGCAGTTGCTTCAACATGGCAGTGGCTTCCTGAAAGCGAACGAGGCCGCAGAGTCCCACGAGGCGGGGACGCAGTCTTTCACCACCTAATCATGTGAATGACATCTCATCCCTTTCTAGAAGTGTCACAGGGTCCAGCCTACACTCCAGGGGAGGGGATAGTTCAGGCAGTGAACGCAGGATGGGGGCCATCCCCCACCCCATGGGGTTAATGGAAGTGGTGGTCCTGGCTCCTGCCCTTTGAGGCTGGGCTGTGGCGGGGCCATGACTTGGAGGGGTGACAAGCAGAGTAGGAAAAGCTTTGGGTGACAGCTGCTAAGGGGTTCCAGAACATCATAGTCCAGCAGCTGCCCCTTGGAGTTGCCCCACCTCCCAAGCACCAGTGGCTCCTCTCTCCCCCACCCTGACCCCTTTGGCCACCCCTGCACCCTCCAGGCTGTCTGGGGATGGGCAGGCCCCCCCATGGCATCTCCAGCACTACCCGCCCTCCATACCTCCTTTAGGACAATGGGGAAGGATTAGGAGGAATTCATCATTTGTTCTTCAAATGTTTTGCAATTTTCCTGGAAATGTGAGTGATCCCAGAGGGGCCCAGGGCTGCTAGTCTGACCTCCACACGCTGCTGGCGACCTGGGCTGGGAAGGCAGCAATTCCCACTGCAGCCTTTCCAGGAACTGGCGGTCGGTTGGTGGCTGGGCCGGGCCCCCAGAGTTGCACAGGCAGCAGTGGAGGGCAGCCAAGGTTATGGACTTGTTGGCAGGAGGGGAGTGAGCGATGGGGAGGAAGGAGAGTGAGCAAGGTGCCCCTGCCTAGCTCCCAGTTACTGGATGAACCCCCTACAGGGTTTCCAGACCAGCTGGCCTCCCTGGGGGCTCTGTCAGCCCTGGGTCCCCACTTCCTGCCCAGGTGTCTCTGTTCTGGTCAGTGAGGGTCAGCTGTATAGCACAAGTATAGAGCCCCGCTGGGGAGACATGGCCTGGGAGGTGGGCCCAGCATGGGCACAGAACTGACCCTCTGCGGGGGGGACCTTGGACGAGGCTGGCCTCTCTGAGCTTCTGCTTCCCAGTCTCTAAAGCAGAGTGGGAACGTTTGTCCTACACAGCCCACCTGGCAGAGGTTCCCCTGCCCCCTAAGGGCAGCGCCCTTCACCTCCCTGAGCCCAGTTTCCTTTTCTGTAGGATGGATTGTTGTGGGGGTCAAATAAGGTCACGGAAATAGAGCTTTTTGAATAGGATCCCACTCCAAGTTAGCACCCCGAAGATGAACACAAGCACCAAGAAAGAAAAGGCAGGTCTGGAGCCCCTCCCCCAGCCCAGATGTCCTCGGGAAGGGACCCAGGGCTGGGGAGCTTGGGGGTGTGGCCTCTGTGTCCCCAGGTGTGAAAGGGCCTGAGGGCTGGCTGTCCTCAGGGCTGGGGTGGCAGATGGCCCCTGCTGCTGCTCCTGCACCTCCTGCCCCCCTCTTCTGTCTATGCCCTCACGGACTCTGTCTTCTGGGGTACCACTGCCTGCTCAGTTCTCAGTCCCCTCCAGTCTGGCTGTCACCTCTTCCTTCCTCCCCTCCCACCCTGACAAAACTGTCTTCAGGGTGATCATCCCAGCCCAGAATCTGGAGGCCGTACCTCAGCCTGTGCGTCTGTCAGCACCACCTCCCCTCCCCCCAGTCATCTCTTCCTTTGGGCTACATGCTGCTGCCCTTCGTACCTTCCCTCCCCCCTCCCACTCCCAGCATCCTGTCTGAACTCCCCACACCTCCACACTTGCTGCATCTCATGCATTCCCCTGGCCCAGTCACCCCTCAGCACTGCCCTCTCCCTGCAGGTCCCACACCTGCAGTGCCACCTCCATGAGTATGTCCCCCAGGCAGGTCACGTTCAACATAGCCAAGTACATCTCCATGTCTTCCTTTACCAAAATCCACACCATGCTGCCCTCCTCCGGTGTCGTTATCTTATGAGTATCTCCATCCCTGACCCCTCCAGCTCTGTCCTCTACCCCCCCCCCCCCAGCTCCTTCCAACGGGTCCTTTTATCCCAGTGCTACCTCCTTGGCCAGGCCTCGTGCCTTCTCTCCAGAAGCGAAGCACAAATTGCTTCTTAGCCAGCATCCATGGCAGAGCCTTCTAGCTGTGCCCCAATAGCCACTCTCCTCCTGCACCTAGCTGCCCAAAAGACTACATTTCCCAACTTCCCTTGCAGCTAAGTGTGGCCATGTGACTGCATCTGGCAATGGACTCTGTGCAGATTCACACATGTGACTTCAGGGTTGTGCCTGGCAAGGGAAGGCACAAAGCCACCTGGGAAGTCAGAGTTACAAAAAGGACCAGACCTTGATGACTTTGGAGACTCTGCTGGCTGAGGGACTGCTGTGTGCCAGGCCCTGGGGCAGAGGTAAAAAGATAGTCCTACCTCTGAGGGGATCTCAGTTTAGTGGAGTGACAAATGCATCAGTATTTTTACAGTAACATGCGGAATGTGCTGGGCGCACCATGGGGCCTTGAAGCAGGACACACAGGCTCTGGGATCCGAGCGGAAAGGTTGCCTAGGGAGTCAGGAAAGACTTCAGAGAGGAGAGGCACTGAGGGATGGGTAGGAGTTCTCTGTGTGGCAAAGTGGAGGAATATTTTGCAGGCAGGAGAACAGCACGTGTGCAGCTGTGGAGTGCTTAGGGAGTCACAGGCTGTTTGGTTTTTGTGGAGCATGGAGTGAAGGGTGGGAAGAGACGGGAGACAGGCAGGCACAGCCCAGTGTTGCCTTCTGTCCGATGCTGGAGCACAGTGGGCAGCCAGGGAGCGTGTGCAGGGGTCCGCTATAGAGAGTAGAGGGGTAGCAGCAGGGGGACGGGCTGAAGAAGAGGGGTCCCTGAGGATGACTCCTGGGCTTCTGGCTTGGGCGGTGGTGGGGCTGTTCCCAGAGGCGGGACCCGGACAGGCCTGGTGTGGGCGTGGTGTGGCACATCTTCCCATGGCGAGATGTCACCCACTTGGTTGTCTGTGACCCCAGCACTTTCTACCTGGGCCTGAGCGCTTCCTAGGAGGCTCCAGCTCTGTCCTCAGCTGAGAGCTCCCTGCCCCCAGGCGCTGGCCAAGGCCGGGTGAGTTTACTAGCCACCAGGAGCCTGTGGCTCCTGCAGCACCAACCTAACTCGGACCTTCTGGTGTTTACGGTTGACAAAGTGTAACTTCCTGTTTTTAAGAGAAAAGGATTAGAAACACTTATTAAAAAGCTGTTTGAAAGACATCAAAAGACTTCCTGAACGTCAAATGACTCTTACAAAACAGGCATTTAATGATTTAAGCAACATGAATGGGAAACATACTTAAATGATCACCAATTCTCACAAAGCCCAGGGACTTGGTGGCCACGTGCAGTGTGGACTGAGGATACCCAGAGAAACTAAAAATAGTCTCCAGGGTGGGGCAGCCCTTTTGTGGGACATAGGCAGTGGAGGGGGCTGTCAGGGGAAGCTGAGCTCCGGAGTGGCCAGGGCAGGCCCCTCAGGATTCTAACCTCGTGCCCTACACTGTCTCCAGATGCCAGCATTTGAACTCCCTCCAGCCTCTTCAACACCCCAAGTTTCCACTGAATTCCCCCTGGACTGACACCCCTGATACCCAGTTACCCCATTCCACCCCAGCCTCAAACCTGGCTTCTGTCTCCTCTGAGTGTAACCCCCGCGCATCCAGCCAGCCCCTCCACTGGGCTGGTGCCACCTGTGTATTGTCTGTCCCTTGTCCGCAGGCCCTAGCCCAGGCCTCACCTGAGGTGCTGGTCCTCACCTGCCTCTAGCTGCCCTCTCTTTTGTCCCTTCATCCTGGCCCTCCACCACCACCTGGGTCCCGGTGCTGGACACAGAGAAGATGAGGACCCTGCCCAGCTCCTGGGGTGCCCTCAGGTGCAAGGTAATCTCTTGTCTGGCCACCAAGACGGTGTTGTAAAGGCCAGGTAACTCTCGTCCTTGCTAGGTGCTGGGGCCACCCTGGGAGGGCAGTGGATCACAGATCCTGGTTTCATGGGGAGACAGCTGTAGACACAGTTCCCCCAATTCCCTGGACCCTGGGGGAGCCAATTCCCTTGTCTTGACAACCCCTCACCCTCAGCATCCCAGGTACTGTGACACCTGTGCCTGATGTTGTCCCCATAGACCCAGGCCCCTAACTGTTTCCTGTGTCCTCTGCCCAGGCTCTGGGCCTTCTGGAAGGATTACTCCACCCCATGAGCTGGAGGCCCCAGCCTAGCCTGTGTTCAGCCTGGGCCCATTGACCTCATATGTCCTCCCAGGTTGTGACTATTTGATCCTGGGTTTTGCTCCAAACAGGGTACGTTGTTACTTAGGCAGCTATAAAACACTTGAGTGGTTCCCAGAAAATGCCAAGGAATTCTTGGAATAAAAATAACAATGAATAAAGTTGCCTGGAAATGAGGCTTTGGGGCTGAATTTGATTACGCCCCATTTAGAAGAGAAAATTAGCTTATTGCAGCTGAGGTGAGGTGAGGTTTTCCCTTTTCCTCAGTAAAAAAGATGCTTTTCACACTCCCCTGCCCTCTAAGGCCCTCAGAGTCATGAGCTGGGTTGGAGCTAAGGTCGTTCCCACAGGGCCTGCAATCTTGGGGTGCAGGTGGGGCCATCTCCTCACACTCTGGGCCATCAGGGTGCACCTGCCATGTTAGAACACCCGACGATGGGTGTCCGTTCAGAGGTGGCAAACACCTTGGTACACCTGGTCACCCCTTGCTAAGTGGAGCCTGGGACCTGCACGGCCCCCTCCTAAATATACCTCACACCCCATCCTCACAGCCGTGCCGGGGCTTCAGCACAGGTCTTCCTCAGGTACAGTTGGCCCCCGATGCTTCCCTGCTGTCCTCTTATGGAACTCCTTACCCCGGCACGCCAGGCCTGTGTTAGCTTCCTATGGCTGCTGCGATGGGTAATTTTATGTGTCAACTTGACTGGGTCGTGGAGTGCCCAGACATTTGGTGAAACGTTATTCTGGGTGTGTCTGTGAGGGTGGTTTTTGATGAAGTTAACTTTTAAATCAGTAGGCTGAGTAAAGCAGATTGCTCTTCCTGAGGTGGGTGGGCCTCGTCCAATCAGGTGAAGGCCTGGTTAGAACAGAAAGGCCGACCCTGCCGCAAGTAAGGGAATTCTTCCTGCCTGACTGCCTTCGAACCGGATATGGGCTTTCCCCTGCCTTTGGCTAGGACAGAAACATCAGCTTTCCCTGGGCCTTGAGGCTGCCAGTCTTTGGATGGGAATGACACCACTGGCTCCCCAGGGCCCCCAGCTGGGTGACATGCTGCAGACCTTGGGACTTGCCCCTTTCCATAATCATGTGAGCCAAGCTCTTTCTCTCTATTTGTACATCTATTGGTTTCTTTGAAGAGCCCTGACGAATATAGCCGCTGTAACAGATTATCAAGACTTAGTGGCTTAAAACAACCGAAGTGTGTTCTCTCAGTTCTGGAGGCCAGAGTCGGATATCAGTTTCATTGGGCTGAAGTCAAGGTGTGGTCAGGCTGTGCTCCCTCGGAGGCTCGAAAGGAGACTGCGTTCCTGGCATCTTGCCGTTTCTGGTGACTACTGGTGACCTTGGCTTGTGGCTGCTTCACTTTAGTCTCTGCTTCTGTCTTCACATCTTTTTCTCCTGTCTGTCTAATCCCCTCTGCCTCTCTCTTACAAGGACACTTGTGATGGCCTTGGGTCCATCCGAATAATCCAGGATCATCTTCTCATCTCAAGATCTTTGACTCAATGACATCTGCAAAGACGGCGCCATGTGAGGGGACGTTCTGAGGCTCTGGGGGTCAGGACCTGGCTTCTCTGGGGCCACCGTTTACCACCACAGACTTTTACTACCCCAGCCACAATGGACTTCTCTGGTCCCTGGCATACCGGGCTGTGGTACATAGTCAGTACTCAAGAAATGTGTTGCTCAGGAATGGGTGGACAAAGGAATACCAGGCACTGCTTCTGTGTAGGTCTCCTCACACCTGTGTGGGCCAGGTGAGCCTGTGGGAGGTGAGGATGCTGCAGGCACTCACAGCTGTTCACTGAGACGAGAGTCAGCAGCTCAGTGTCCCAGCCTGCTGTCCTCCCAGAGGTCATTCATCTGTCCCTCCAGTTCCCCAAACTTTCTGTGAGATGCAAGGGGCATGCCTTACTTTAATCAGAAGAGAGATAATTATTCAAACTTTTGGATGGCCGTAGCCCTGGGGAGCCAGGCCTGGGCGGGCAACCAGCCTCTACTGAGCACCTACTGAATGCTGCCAGAAGCACCCTTCTGGCTTAGCTCCTAAGGCCGGGCTTCTCCTGAGACCTCACAAACTGCTCAGGTCGGCAGCACTTTTCAGAAATACCACGCCCTCCCGGCTCTCATCCCCGTCCCGGACCCGCACACGGCATCAGTTCTGAGACTCGACCCTGCGAGAGGCTCTGCTCTAGGTCTCTGTTCACTGCCCACCCAGGTCCCTGGCTCTGTCCCCGCCTGATCCCCGACAGTGGCTTTCTTGCCAGTACCCTGGACTCTTGGGCTGTCTGTCCCTCCCTCTTGGTTTCCCTTTCCTGCTTTTGTAAAATGCTTTGCTCTGTTCTGCATGCCTGGTAGGCTGGGAGCTCAGCTGTTGGTCTGGCCTTTGGGGTCTAGGACAGGACTGTGGAAATGCCCATCATCAGAGGAGCAGGGGGCTGACCGAGGCAGAGAGCCCAGATGTTCCCCAGGCTCACACCCCAGAGCAGCCTGAGCCAGAGTCCCAGGCGGTGGGCGGGCAGGGGCGGCAGTTCTCGGCCTGCGGGCTCTGTGACTGGGCTAATGCTCCCTGCCCTGGACCTGGGCTGCCTGTAGGGACCCTCGTGAGCTGGGTCAGGAGCCAGTGTGGGGTGGAGCCTCTGAAATAAAACAGAAGCCACTCTTCCCCTCCCCAGTTGCCCTCTGTGCCCACCCCCTGCCCTGACCCATTGACAGTGCTGGGAAGATCCCGGTAACACTGGCTGGTGGGTAGCTGGGGGATTCTGGGGGCAGATAGGGAGCCACAGAAAGACTGAGGGGGGCTGGTGCGGGCTGCGCTGCGGCTGCCAGACACGGGCTGGTGTCCAGGCTCCGCTCAGAGACCAGGCTCCAGCTAATTAGCTCCTGCCACCCACGTCCGCCCCTCCTCCCACACGCAGGCTCATGTGTGTGCTGCCAACACGCCCCCATATCACTCTGCACCCTAGATCAACCCAACCCCCTCAAAGCCCTGCAGACAGCCCCCAGCAGCCCACCCCATGCCCCCACGACTCTCCCTTCCCGTCACCCATCCTGCCTGAGGACACATTCACGTCATCTCCTCCCCTGGGCCCTGGCCCCCCTCTGGTCATAATTACCTGCACAGTGAGCACATCTACTCGCCTCCACACAGACGTGCCCCAACTGCACACCTCCACTTCCTACCCCCCTGGGGCCCTGCATATTGGACCTCGGCTTCCAAGGGCCCCTGGTGTACCAGCTGCCCCTACCCACTCTCTCTACCACCCCAAAAGAAGCAGAATTGACCGAGATTGGGTGGGGTACAGGAAGAGTCTCAGAGAGGTACTTGTGGGTCCTGCAGGTCTGGGCCCTGGGGTGGCACCCCATCCCCTGCTTCTCTGGGCCGTAGTCTCCTCACCTGTACAACAGACTGATGATGCCCAGGGAGCCTGGGTGTGCCTGCCACCTAACTCCATGCCCTCCTCCCGTTGTCCTCTAGCTGAGGCTGACCTGGAGCCTCCTGTCCCACCCCAGCTCCCTGCTGTGTCCCCCCCACGCCACTGGCCCCTCTGCTGCCGCACCCCTGCTTCAGTCTTCCTTCTCACCTTACACCGGCTGTCACCCCAGTTTATACCTCTATGGGTGCCCAGTCAACACTGTCATCTCTCAATCCTTGACCCCTGTGGCTCTTATGACCCTCCCCAGTGACACTTGCCACCCCCCTCATGACATACCTGGACTCCATCACCATGCAGCTCTCTCTGCCTCTGAAAACCTGCGCCCCAAATATCGACGCCCAGGCCTAATGCCCGTCACTGGTTCAGGTTGCCCTGTACCTGGTTCCTTGTCTCCTGATCTTCCCACTTTTCCCTCACCCATCAGCCCTGCCATGTCGCACCCCTCTTGGCTATTCTAGGCCACTGTTTCCATCATGTGAGGCCTCAGCTCCCTCACTCCTGCCCCACCTGGCCAGACCCCAACCCTGGGACAGTCCGAGGCCCTGCCCACCTGAGCAGCTGCCCATCAGATGGAGATGCTGTGTCAGCTTATGGAGCATGGCCCTGCCCCAGCCTTCATCCCCTGGTGTAGGGAGGGGAAGCACCAGAAACCTTCACACCTGCCTGAGCCCACCTGAGCCCACAGGTACAGCACCACCTGCTCTTCCCCTGTCTCACTGTCAGTTACACCATCACCCCCTCTTTCTCTTGAATCCAGACTCCCTGCTCATCTGCACCTGCCTCCTCTTCCTCCTTCCACCTCCTCCTCCCCCTCCTCCTCCTCTTCCCCCTCCTCCTCCTCCCCTCCCCCTCCTCTTCTTCCTCCTCCCCTTTCTCCTCCTTCCCTTCTTCCCCCTCCTCCCCTCCTCCTCTTCCTCACCCCGTCATCTTCACCCCCTTAGCCTCACCCTCCTCATCCTCATTCTCTCTTATGTTACTGTGTTCAGTGATGGGCTCAATGCTCTTAGAAAACGAAAGCACTTTCCCTCTGATCGGCTTCCCCCAGCTCCTGCTCCCAACAACCCCTTTGTGGAGGAATGTGCAGAGTGTCTGCATCTACCATGCCCCCCCATTTAGGGCCCCTAGTGGCGGTAGGCTTCTTCCCCTGCCTCTCAGGGCCCACCCTCTGCCTGCTCTGCATCCTGGAGGCTCATCCCACTGAGCTCCCACCTGGGTTGGCCGGTGGGAAGTACCAGCAGGAAATGGAGGGCAGGATGACAGTGAATTGGATATTGCTTTTCTGGCTTCTTCCCAGCTAGGGTGCTGGGGGCTGCCTGAAACCTGAACAAAGGACCGCACCCTCTGTGGGTCCTCTCCACACAACTCCACCCTCTGTCTAGGTTCCAGTAACTCCTCCCCTGGCTCCTCCAGGGTCCAGGGCGTGGGGGCTGGGGACTGGGGGGGGGGGTGTTGGGTAACTTCCTGCTGTTGCTGCCCAGGAAGCCTGCAGTTCCTCCTGTGCCCGAGCTCGCCCACACCTGTGTAAGCCTCCTCTCCACTAAGCTCTCCTTACATCACCCGACTTGAATGGGTGCGGTTCCCTTCCTGCAGCCCAGGGACCCTTCTCACAGTGTCGGTGGCGGCCAGCACCGTCATCCCCACCTTCTCTTCCCTGGGGCTCCTGGGCACCACACTCCGGTTTCCTTTCTCCGTGTGGCATCCATCGTAGGCTTGGACTCGGGGATGCCCCAGGCTTCTGCCCAAGGTGTTTCTCATCACTGAGTCCTGGGCGCAGGCCCAGCCCCGGGCCTTTGTTGCCTGTCACCTTGCTTGGGCCATCCCACCCACACCTAAATGTCAATGCATAATCCATGGTGCTGACCGCCAACGGCTCTGCTGAGCCCAGACATTCCCTGGACCCAGCTGACCTTGGACACCTGTGCTGGGATAGTGCAGAGAAATCTCCCAAACACCTGCTGACCTGCTTGTCCCCATCTCAGGACTAGAACCACCATCCATCTGGTGGTGCAAACCCAATCTTTCTCCCCAGCCACTTCCTCTGTTGCAGAGTCCAGCTGACTGCAGCTCCTCAAGCTTCCTCTGCTGCCCCCTCTTGCCATCTGTATTCCCACTGCCAGGTCCAGGCCCTTCTCTTCCCTGCATAGAGGCAGCTCCTACCAGGTCCCTGCACCCAGGCCGGCCCCCCTATAATCCATCTGCCTCCCAGCAGGCCAGGGGCCTTCCCAGAGTCCCTCTCCAGGCTGCAGCTGCTCCCAGCTACTTTCCTTTCCATCCAGTTGAGGGGCGTCTGTCCCTGAGACCTTTAGCATGTGGTTTCCCCTGCTTGGGTCACCCTTTCTCTCCTGGTTTGCTAGCTGACTCCATAACGTCTCTGCATAAGTGACGTTTCACAGCAGCTGCTGTTATTATTATTGTCTCCCTGCACTGCTCCCCCTGAGCAGGACTGGGGGCATTCGGGTGGCACAGCCACACAGAACACTACCCTGTCATTCATTTTACGGCCACACCGTGGGACCAGGACCCTGGCACGCTGTCTCGAAGCCCTGCCCGTGATGATGATTGCGAAGCGTGCAGCTGCTCTCTCTCCTCTGCCCTGTACTGCTGGAAGCAGGGGCAGGGGCTTCTCTCGGGGACATAGCACCTCCCTCCCTCTGTGGTAGCAGGAATGCCCGTGCCCTATAGAATGAGGAGGGCTTACTGGGGTGGGCAGAGGAGCCCTGGCCTTCCACTGCCTGGACCTTCCTGTTAGGGGGCCTCCTCAGGTCCTTGCAGACTCCCTTGGTGGCCACTGGCGCTCCAGTGGGTGGCAGGCGCAGTTGGAGGTGTGATTCTAGAGAAGGTAGCTGCTGAGCACCTTTGCAGCTCCTCCTGAGGGGAGGGCTGGCGGGTTGCTGTTTTCATGCTTTACTAGAATGAGCAGGTGACAAGAGGGAGTCTGGGGGATGGGCTGGAGCTCAGGTCCTCAGGCCAGAGTCTCTGGTGCCCCTGGGGCCCCAGGCCTCACCCTACAGGACACAGCCTTGAGCCCTGGGCCAACCATGCGGTATATGCCAATGGGCTGCGATAAACCCCTCTCAGCCTCCTGTTAGGAACACCAGGTGTGGGGAGGGGAGCTTCTTGGCGCAGGGAAGTGGGGTGTTTGTCACATTCTGCTGAGATGTGGCCATGGATGCCTGCCATCATTTGTCATTATAATTAAGTACAATTTTGCAGGGGGATGGGTGGGAGGAGCTGTCAGCCCCACCCACCTGCCTCTTTGCCTCTTTGAGTGGGCAGAGTGAACCCCAGCAGCCCAGATAGAAAGGATGGGGTTACTTCTCACCCATATCCATGTGCCCACATGCTGGTCACGTGTGGCCGGAGTGGGTGTTGCATCCTCTGCCCCTGCCCTCTCCTTCATCTCCTGCCCCTGCATCCTGCCTGCCCTTCCCAGCAGAGCTACGGTCACCACTCCACCAGGAGACCAGCGGCCACCAGCCCAGGCGGTCTGGGGCTGACTGCAGCCTCCAGGGAAGCCAGCTTCCCACCAGTAGCCTCCTGAGCCCAACTTGGCTGGAGGCAGAACCAGAAGGTCTGGGCTTGAGGCCGGTTGCTTCCCCTCCAGATGATAGAGGGGACCATGGGAGAAGCTGGGTGGGGGGCTTCAGCATCTGCCCCCTCTCCCTGGCCAGCGGCTCTTGGGCCGTCACTTCCCCTTGGGGCTCCCGTTCTACCTCTGCAAAGTGGCAGTTGGGAAGATTAATGAGAGGAGGGAGGCAAAGCAGCCCCGTCAGCTTTGTGCCCAGCCACCCCCGTGCACCTCCCGGGGCTCTGCTCTCACGTGGGACCCTCAGGGCCCTCCTGCAAGGCCCTTATTGCTTTATAGTCGTATGTGTAACTGTCTTTGAAATGTCTCCCTTCCTCCCCAAAATGTAAGCTCCAGAGGACAAGGATGGCGCCTGCTTGTACCAGGGGCCTGATAAAGGTGTAAAGGAGTGAATGACGCATATTTGCCAGGTGGATCAGTGCATTCACTCATTGCAGGCTCCCTCACTGGTCCTCTGTCCGGGGTGCTGAGGCTGGAGTCAGGGCCACAGCTTTACAGACTCACAGACATATACCGTGTTTCTCCGAAAATAAGACCTAGCCAGACAATCAGCTGTAATGTGTCTTTTGGAGTAAAAATTAATATAAAACCCAGTCTTATTTTACTATAATATAATACTGGATCTATAATATAATATAATATAATATAATGTAATATAATATAATAATACAATACAATACAATACAATACAATACAATACAATACAATACAATACAATACAATACAATACAATACAATATAATATAATATAATACCAGGTCTTATATTAATTTTTGCTCCAAAAGTCACATTAGAGCTGATTGTCTGGCTAAGTCTTATTTTCGGGGAAACACGGTATAACACAGCGTGTTTGTTGTATGACTAAAGGAGTGCATGAAAGGCAGAGGTACCACAGGAACCCCTAACATGCATGAAAGGGGAAGTTGGAGGGGGTTTTCTGGAGGAGAATATCAGTGGACAAACCCTTCTGATGCTGCATTTAGGGCCTGGCCTGGGTCTTGGGGCTGTTAGTCAGGTTGGGGAGGCAGTTATGGATACAAGGCAGCCCGATGCTTCCTTGCCAGCGTGGGCCAGAGCTCTTCATTCATGGTGGGTTCCTTTGGGAAGGCAGGAGCTGTTTGACAATAGTATGAGGCTTGCTTCTCAGGACCTGCTCCCAGCCCATCTTCTGCACAGACCAGACATAGTGAAGGGGTTTTATCTTATTTGTCAATTTTGATCAAATGGTCGCTTTGTGTGCCATGTTGAAAAGGATTCTGAGGTATAATATGAACTCAGTGGGAAAAAAAAAAATCGATTGGTGATTGATTAGTGATGTCTGCCAGGAGTACAGAAATCACAAGTGGGGATATGTATGCTACAGATTTAGCATTCCTGCTCTAGACCATAGGTCACAGACCAGCAGACAGGAAAGGATCTTCCATATCACTGGGTCAAAACCTCTCATATTATGGAAGGGAAAACAGGCTCAGAGAAGAGCAAGCACCTCAAACAACAATGGCAGAACAAGACTGGAGCCCCAGACTGTCAGACGTTATCCGTTGCTCATGCTGCTTCTCTTTACTTCTGGCTGGGAGGCTGCCCCAGTCAGGAGAGGGATCTCAGATTGGGTCACAGAGTGAGGGTTCTGTATGCGATGTGTGGGGAATGGCCCAGGTGGCCTGGAACAGGTGGGGCCATGGAGAGAGGAATGAAAGCTCTGGGTGACCTGGTTCCTCCAGCCCACAACTCCTAGCTGTGTGATCTTGGGCAAGTCACATCACCTCTCCAATCTCATCTGCAAAATGGGGTTAGTCGAGTAGTTTTAGGATGAGACGAGACCATTCTACATACAAAAATATTTGCTGAGCACGTATTAAGAGGCCGGTTTAGTACTGGTGGGCAAAACAGACCCAGGTCCTGCCCCCACATTGCTTACTGTTCAGTTGGGGAGACAAACTTTGCTCAAATAGTCACCCCTGAAAAAGTAGACTCAAACACATGAGTGAGCTCTATAGGGACAATGTCAAGGTCTTGCCACACAGTGAGCACTAAAAATGGCAGCTGTGATGACTGGTCTTATTCCTGGGGGTAGTTGTGCTGAGCAGAAGCCCCCGGCTGAAGGGCAAGAGTGCTAGGGTGCAGCCCGCATCCCACCGGAGGGGGCGCCTTTCTCTAAATCCCACAGAGGTGTCAGGAGGGCCCCTGGTGTTGCCCACAAGAACCTTCAGGGCAGCAGCTAGGGTTAGACGGCACATGCATTGGAGCGTCCTGGCTACCTCCCCTCAGGCTGTGTGGGCCCTGGGTCCTCACTGGGCAGTTGCCTGTTCTCCCCTGAGTTCTCCCAGCCCAGCACACAGCATCTGGTCCTCATGGCCACTGCTGACCCTGCAACCTTGGCCCAGACCCTGGAGAGCTGGTGTGGAAGCTGGGTGGGAGCCGCCACGGCCCTCGAGGCTGGTCACCTGGGTTTGGGCTCTGGTTGGCAACGGGAACTTGAGCCCTTGGATTAATGGGGCCAGGAAATGATCCCTCACTCAGCCTGGCCCGGGCCCATGGTCTTGTATGGCTCAGGGATGGCCAGGCCGTCCTGTGGCAGGTGGGCTGCTGGAGTGGTGACACGAAGCAGGACGGAGGAAACATTCCTTTCCCAGGAATGCAGTGACTAGCTCCCTCCTTTCCCCTTGTGGCTACAAACTGGGGGCCCCCACCCTTCGCAGTTCCTGCAGGCTTCCTGCCCTCAGTCCTGACCCCTGGACCCAATGCTGAGGCAAAGAGCTGCCCCCAACCTGTCCAGCCTCCCTCCCCCACGTCTCAATTCTAGGACCCTCTCCTGAAGGCTCACAGGAGGCCACATGGGGAATCCCTTTGCAAACTGTGAAGTCCCATGACCACCCTGGTTGTGTCTTTGTGCATCCCTGGAGCAGGGTGTGGACATCTGAGGTGAGGTGTCTGGGTTCTGAGCCCCGAGGTCTGGCTGGGCACCCGGGTAGGTGCCCTGTGCTGTGGCTCCGCAGGGCTTGGCACCAACGGCTGGCTCCCCAAGGCCGTAGTTTTGCAATCTTTCTTGGCCACCGACCCCGTTTCTCTGGCAATTGCAGGTTTTCTCGGCTGTGATTTGGACAATGTTTTTTCCCTTCTAAACAACCACTCTGGAAAAAGGGACTCTAACTTTGAACGAGCTGGCTTCAATTGTTCCATTTCTTTCCACAAACAGCACCCCCTCCCCACCCCCACAGTGGCCCTATCCAAGTGTTTCCAGAACAACCGGCAGCCCAGTGTCACGCCTTGATGGGTTGTGGACAGGGGCAGGGATGGTGACCTTCGACCTCTGGGGCCTGGAGTCTCAGCCTTTGGGACCACATTGTCCAATCAATTTAGAGTCTTTGCTGCTCATGTTCAGGCTCATGGAGACATTTCCTGAGCACCTACTATGTGCTGGCACAGTTCAGGTGTCCCTTAGGTCTCATTGTTCCCACCCCCTCCCCCCCCACCCTGAGGTCTCAGAGTTCGATGCAACTGGCAAATGGTAGGACTGGCAAAACCTGCCCTCGTGTCCCCGAGCCCTGAAGAGGGGAGCCCTGCCCATAATTGTCATGAATCCTCCCAGGCTCACAGTCCTTTATGTCTCAGTGTCCTTCAGAACTGTCATCGCCTCCATGCCTGCCTCAGACCTCCGGAGTCTACTCAGTACTGACCATCACTCCCATTCTAGGCATTGCATTCTCAGGCTCAGAGAGGTCAGGAAACTTGCCCGAAGTCACACAGCTCTAAGCACCAGGGCAGGGATGACCCCAGAGTTGAGTGAATGCTGGGTGAAGAAGGCCGAAAGCATCCTGTGCTAGTCCAACTTTGTGGACTGGGGTTCAGGAATGACCTCAGTACATGTGAAGGGTCTGGACCCCAGAAACGAGCTCCTATGAGCAACCCATGATAGGCAGTGGAGCGCTGGAGGGGTCCTTGGGCTCAGCTCTGGTTTCGGTGACAGGGAAAGTGAGTCAAACAGGGCGTCAGAGGTGGAGACGGGGCGGGGGCTGTGATCTCCTGCGCCTGCCCAGGACCTCAGTGACACAAGGCGATGCAGGGAGGGCTCAGTGTACTACCCTTTGAGAAGACAGCATCTGGCATCCTGGGCTCTGCCCAAGGCCAACTAAAGACCAGAAGTGGCATCAGAGAGTTGGTCCCTGTCATCCTAGAGGGATACCAGTGTACCCTGAACTGCTGGTATCCTTGAGTCCCACATCTAGCCTCTGTGACTTTGCTGCTCCGCCATGAAGCTCATGGGGGCAGAAGGGGTCGTGGTGACACTGGGTGCTCGCAGGTCTGTGCAGATCTCCTGGGCTTTGTGCGCACCTGGACCTCCCGGCTACAGAAGAGCCCGGTGTTGGGTGCTCCTGGCTGGAGCCCTCTTCTGTGTCATGGACTCTCCCTGTTGCTTCTGCATGGCTCCCCTGTGGTTCCCTCGGCGGTCCTCACTCGAGGGGCTCTCCCCTTTCCTCACCTGTATCCCTCTTCCGACCCAGTGCTGGAATGGACCCTGTGGGGTAGGACGTCCCTATGCAGAAAATATATCAGCATTTTAATTTTTTGGTTGACAATGACATGAACTTGTGTTAATTTTAACAATAAAAACAACTGAATTACTTGTAATTTGAAAAGTAGCACCCTTCACTTTGCTACGTGTAGCCACAACATCAGAGCATGCTATGGAAGGCCAGATTTCTAGTGGCTTTACAGGCCAGCCTCTATGTACCAGGACGTTGGGAGCAAGGAACTGGGGTTGTGACTTCCGCAGCCTTTGCCAGCTAGCCACAGACTCTGGGCTCTGGCTGAAATGTACTCAGACTCGGAGAGGAGACAGGGTCCCAGCCAAAGTCCAAGCCCCAGATAGTGTCGGGAGTCCAGGAGAGCGAGGCATCCACGCTTAACCAGGAGCTGAGCACTTGAGCCCTGGGTACCTGCCCCCACAATCAGGCAGCCCCTCCAGCCAGCTCTGGGGGTCACCCAGCCATGCTTCCTTTGGGCAAGTCATGCCCTTAAAGCCCCAACCATACCTGCTTTTTGCAGGCCCAGCCCTGAGTCCACCCGAGGTTCCTGATGCACCTAGAATTCTCACTCCCATCCCCTGGGACCCTCTGCTCCCTCCAACTGCTTCTCTGCTGAGAGTTTGGGGGTGATGCCAGGGGAGGCCGAGGAGGCCAGCTTAGCTGTCCCGCCTTCTGTTCTAACCCTTGGAGTAAACAGGAACATTAAATCACTACTTGGGGGTCAGGAAACTGGAAATAATCAAAACACAGTGTCCTGTCCTCAGCCTGGGCGCTGGGCCGCCTGTCACCGGCCCAGCACTGCTGCCTGGGGCTTTCCCAGCCGTGCCTCCACCCAAGCCACTGCCCCCACCGTTTGCCTTGTGGGTCGGGGTGTCCACAGTGGCCCACACCCTCGGGTACAATCATGAGACACCCAGAGAGGCTGGCAGCCATGCCGTACCCCCAGGCGGGCACCCCCAGTCGGTGATGTGGTCATGCCGTTGGACCCCCGCCAGCCCTCAGACCCCACGGGATAGGAGTAGGCATGGGGGAGCGCCAAGGGGTTGGCGAGGGGGCCGAGGAGCTCATGCCTGCTGTCCTTTCTCCGCTTCTAGGGCATGCAGTGGCTTGGGGGCTGGCCCCACCCAGAGGACAGAGGCCAATTAATTGGGCCAGAGGTACACGGGGTGGGGGGGAGGGTAAAGTGGGGTTGGGGGCAGAGAGAAGGGTCTTCTCTGTCACGGGGCACCTTAGGCCACAAATGCCCTTTATGACTGACCCTCTTCTCCAGTGTCTACTGAAAAAAACTTGTAGGTCTCCCAGGAGCCACTTCCTAAAGGGGAAACGGAGCCTCAGGAAGGGGAAGTGGCTTTGAGGCTCAGCCCCCAGGCTCCTGGCTCCTTCCTACAGCCCAGGGAAGGTTTCAAAGTTTTCAAAGGCATGCTGTCTTCCACTTGCCTTGCACTGAGCCCTGGGTGGGAATTGGTAGGGCTCATGCCGGTCAGGAGAGGCTGCTGCTCTGGTGGGGTGACTATTGAGGACAGACACTTGCAGTCTAGGGCGCTCGGCTGCACAGAGTGGAGGGGCCTGGGCAGGAAGTGGCCCTCTCTGCCTGGTGCTCTAAAGGCAACATTTGGACTGGGCTTTGCAGGCTGAACAGGAGCTCTCACTGAGAAGAGAGGCAGGGTAGCCAGGGTGGGCTGTGGGGGACTTGAGGGGGAAGCCTGGGTTACCCCTTGTTATTCTATGGGGAGATCTGGGAGCAGGACGGGCTTTGCTGGCTGTTCCTGGGCTCGAGTGTGTGCACACCATGTGCGTTCTGTCCGTGTGTCCTGTGATGTAGGTGTGACTGTACCCACGCTCCTAACGCAGAGGCTGCGACCCACAGAGGTGAAGTGGCTTGCTGAGACTGCAGCAGCGTCCGTCCTCTCCCTGGTCCTCCTCCCTCCGTGCTCGGCCGTGGCGTCCAGCAGCAGTGTGGGCCACCCTCAGCCCTGCTGCTTGCTGGAGTCTTACTGGAGGGGCAGTGCTTTCAGGCTTCCTTTTCCCCCTCCCGTGCAGCCTCCCAGACCAGGACTCCAGAAAGGGCCCAAGTCCTGGCGCCACAGCAAGGGTGGGCGTGGAAGACTGACCCAGCCTTCAAAACATAACTCGGCTGGGCTGTGGGCGAATGGGCTCCATTTGGGGAAGCAAAGAGCTCTTAGTCCCAGGGAGGGAGGGAGGCCCCTGGGCTGGGTGCTGAGGCGGATGGGGTTGAGAGGCAGGGGAGCATTTCTGCCAGGCCAGTAGAGACCACAGCTTCCAGGGAGGCAGGAAACTGCAGGTGGGAATCCCTGACCGGAAGAGGGTGCGCTGGGGTGTCTGGAGGGAGCCGGCCTCACCATGTGGTATCCCTACACCTACCCCTGCACCTCTGTCGCTTTGCTTGAGGGACCAGGTCAGGCCAGCAGTACCAGAGAATTACAGTCCACACCGTCCCCCTGGGGACCGTCAGTGATGACTGTTGGATGCAGGTGGACTGGTACCCCAGCTCGGTGACGTTGCGCCCTGGTTTCCACGGTGGTAATGATGGGTGGATGGCTGACTTCCCCACACCCACACGTCCCCAGTGTCCTGGGATCCTCTCCCAACAAGACCCCACTCCCTGTTTAGGGCTGGATCTGGGGATCCTTAAAACTCTGTGGGTTATTGGAAAGTGGTGGGGGGTGAAGTTGGAAAGATAGGCTGGATCAGGAGGCCTTGGGGGATCAGGTGAAGGAACTTGAGTTTTTTTTTTTTAGAGAAGTCAGGAGTCACAGAAAGGTTTGGATGTGAAAAATATCATCACTGTTTGGTGGACTGGATGGGGTGGGCTGGGGCCAGGAGAGAGAGCAGGGAAAGCAGGGAGGGGAGGCAGGGGCAGGTGGGGGAGGTCGGGCACAGGGGCTGGTTGCAGGCTGGGTGCAGAGAAGGGGAGTCCGGGTTTCTAGCATGGGTGGCTGGGTGCACAGTGGCACCATTCACTGTGATAGGAAGCTGCCTTCCCAGATGTCCTTGCCGCCAGGCATCGCCACGTGAGCTAGGTCTGGCTAGTGAGATGCAAGGGGACGCTTACTGAGGGGTTTCTGGGAAGGGCTCTGTGCTCCCTGATAAGAGAAGGTATGAGAAGGGAATGCCCTCCCTGCACCTCTTCCTGCCCCCTGCATTTGGTATTTGGAGCTGGGATTTTCATCTGGCAACAGAGAAGTCAGCGCGAGGAGACGTCATCGGGGCTGGCCAGGGCTGTCGACCCAACGCCAGCAGCCACTGAACTGCAGGCTCCTTGTTATGTCCGACTTACCCCCTTTCTGCTTAAATCACTGGGCCTTCTCTTATTCGCAGCCAAGGCATTCTTAAGTTCTATGGAATTTGGTACCAAAGTGGGGTTGAAACGACTTTGCAGCCCCCGAACTCAGTCCGCTGAGGCAGGACAAAGTGGAGAGTGTGCTGATGCTGGCGAAGCTGGTGCCAGGCCGCGGGTCACCCAGGTGGACGTGCACACAGGGCAGCTGGACCTGCCAGCGTAGTGCCCAGGACAGCGCCCCTGGAGATAGCTGTGGCAGGTGGTCAGCGCCGTGACAGTGGTGGGACTGCTCAGAGAGGGTGGGGAGGGACGAGGCCAGTAGGTGCATTTCTGGGGGGGAGGAGGAGGCAGAGCTGCCCACATCAATGGGGGTAGGATGGTGATAATGAGAATTACAAACCCTCCATTTGTCAAGCAGCAGCCAAGTGGAGTGGCCGGGATTTAGATGGGTAACCTCCCTGCTTCAGTCCTGACCACCACCTGGGGATCTGGGCACTATTCTTGTGCCTGTTTCACAGATGAGAACACTGAGGCTCTGAGGACATGCCCCAGGGACTCAGAGCATGAAGAGACCTCTTGGGGGGGGGGCACAGACGGCATGAGGGAGGAGGGGGTGCTGTCACATGGGTGCTGGGACGGGGCAGGAGGAATGGCATTCTGGGCACAAAGAGCAGAGTGAGCCAAGGAAAGGACAGATCTGCCTGGGCTTCAGGATGCAGGGGCGGGTACAGGAGATGGGGGGGAGGGATAGGCTGGGGCCTTCGGAATTGGAATTCGGAGTTCGGTGTTTGTAGGAGAAGCCTGGAGGGCGGGGCGCTGTGACCAGGGCAAGGGTGCAACTGCCCAGGAGGGGCTGATGCAGCCCCTCCCCCCACATGACTCTGAGGCTAGGCGAGACCACAGTCGGAGCCCTTGGCCTGTGGCCACCGCAAACAACTTGTCCTCATTGTCATTGAGTAACTGCAGTTGGGCCCTTTGGTCTAGGCCGTTTCAGGACAGCGGGCTGCCAGCAGCTCAGGCAGGGTGGCCCAGGACCCCCCGGCTCACCAGCCCAGGCCAAGCCCCCACGGCTGTGGGCCAGAGCCTGGCTCCGGAGGGGCGCTTCACGGCCGGCTGGACCAGGAGGTTTGAGTGTGGGCAGTGCCTGTTCTAGGGGTTTCTGCTTGTTCCGTCAGCCGGGGGAGGTCGGGGTGGGGCTGGGAGGGCTCACTGGGGCGACCACAGGCTGAGGAGGGTGCCAGGGAAGGAGCCCTGTGTCAGGGCAGGCTGTCTCAAATCCATGGCCAATGTCAGGATGACCATTCTGTGCTGGCTGGGCGGGGGCAAGGGGCCTCCATGCGTGGAGGAGGAGGGGTGGAGAGGGCGGGGCCTGGGTCAGGAAGGGCTGCTGGTGGGACAGCCCAATTCCAACCCCACCCCAACCCTCTCACCGGTTTCCTCATCCTTAAAATGGGCACGATAAATCCGTCCCCTGGGGACGCTGTGAGAATCAAGTGAGAAGATTCATACAAAGTCCCAGGCCAGTGGATTTCGCAAACAATAAAAATTTCAAAAATCAGCTTTGGTTCCTGTCATAGGGTGCCAATTTTATATTTTGCCAAGTAAGTAAGAACACTGAAAACAAAAACAAAGGACCAGCTACTGTCTACTGTTACCATCACTTCACAAAAGAAGCGGTATTTGGACACATAAAGGGCCCCACCGTCAGCCAACGGGGTGGCTGAGCCCCAAACGCTTGGCCTCACCCTTATTCTGTTGTCAGTTTTTCTGTCATCTCCAGGACAGGTGTGGGCAGCCCCAGCGCAGGCCTGGACTCAGTGGCTTTCTCGGTGGGGCTGGTGCCCACCTTGTCTGAGCTCAGAGCTGGAGAGCTTAGGGACCACCTTTCAGAAGGGTGTCTCTGATCAAAAGGGCCACTCCCTCCATGTGATGGGTCCCAGTCGCCGTCCTGACTTGTCCTGTGCTTCCACCCTGGACGCAGGCAGTTCTCTTAGCAAATAGGCTGCTTCTTGGAAGAAGATTCTGGCCATGCAGGATTCATTCTAAGGGACGAGGAATTGAACCTGCAAACACCTGACAGGTGTCTGCCCATGCTTTGGTGCCTGGGGCAGTGATGACCCTCTGAGTATGGGAAACTGAGGAGCAGAGAAATGGAGGCCTGTGCCCAGGGCCACCTGGGTTGTGTGTGACAGAACTGGGGTCCTAGCACCATCCACTGAGTGGGGTTCTCAAAGCAGATGCTGGAAACTGATTCTGGAGCCCTTTTCCATCAGAATCAAAGCTGCGGACAGGGATGGGGCAGCGGTCCCTTGTTCCATTCCAAGGACACAGACTGTAATGGAGGAAAGGACTCCAGTGTCCCAGCTGGGCTCGGAAGGGTGAGCACTTAGGGACCCCAGATGAGGAGCTCCATGTCACAGGCGCCACACCCAGGCACACATATGCACGTGTGCACACAAACACACCCACCCATCAGCGCCCCAAATTCCAGAGACCCTGCCTCCTCGACCAGCCTTCTGTGGGTGCCACAACTGCATGTGTGCAAAGCCCCCTCCGTGGGGGCCCGTGGGCTGCATGGAGTTGCAGGGAGGAAGCCCAAACACCAGCTGGACCTGGGTTCGAGTCCCGCTCCCTATCCTCCAGCTCTGTGACTGGGCAGGCTGCCCCCATCTCTGATCCTGTGCTTCTTGGCCTATAGCACCTGTACCCAACACGGGGCTTGGCAGACAGCTCAGTAGCGTCTTGCTTCTGGGAGTCTGGTGAGGCCCTCCTGCTTGCCTATCCCCCTGCCTGGCCTGCCAGCCTGAAGAGAATGTCTCCAGAAGACTCTTGTTCCCACACCGAGGTCCCAGGAGCAGGAAATTGGGATCTCCAGGGAGAAGCCTGTTCGAGAGCCTCGTTAGTAGTGGCCATGTTTATGCAGCACACGCCTTCGAAATTGGCCAAGAAGCTGCCCATTTCACCACCACTCGGGCAGTTTACACCTTGATGAGTCAGGGGGAGAAAAATCCAGGTGCTATATGGTGGGTGGTGTTGAGTTGGGGGTAGAGCTGCCTGTACAGCTGGCGCCGTCTTGTACGATAGGCTGGGGGAGTCATTCCTGTGTCAGGGAAGTGACCAGGGTTTCTGTTAGAAGGGGGACAAGGGCGTGGGATCTTTGTTCCCAGGGGACCTGGCTGAGGTTCCCCCCACTGCACA
The DNA here is from genome assembly GCF_057876585.1 of Rhinolophus sinicus. NCBI lineage: Eukaryota > Metazoa > Chordata > Mammalia > Chiroptera > Rhinolophidae > Rhinolophus > Rhinolophus sinicus. The sequence goes on along the minus strand of NC_142503.1, from coordinate 198,990,684 downwards.
TATGCCTGCTTTCCCCAAATCTTAGCCATTTCTTGAGGCCCTGGAGCAGGACCCTCTAGCTCCTAGCAATCATTGGTGGGTCGCAGACCCTGGCTGTGTCCTGAGAGGTCGTGCTGCTTGAGGGTGCCTGTACATAGATGGGGAAACAGGCTTTCTGGATTTTTCCATGGGTATTCCATGAGCACTTTGCCCTCTCTTGGGTGCCAAGGACCCACAGGTGGCTCTACCACAACCCCTGCCCTCCAGGGCTCCCGCTCTGGTGGGAGAGAAAGACCCCAGTGCCACAGAGCCCCTGAACTATTCTCAGATGGATGTGGGGTGCTGGGCTGGAGGCCTGGACCAGGTCCCTGCGTGGGGTGACTGAGCCGTGCACCCATAGGAGAGGCTCTCAGGCGCATCTCCCAGGGAAGAGGAGGCAGAGGCCAGCTCAGGCCAGGGAAATGCAGTGACAGCGGCTGGAGACTCTCATTAGTTTGTCCACTCACCACTGGCTCCCCGAGCACCTGCTCCAGCTGGGTCCAGGCTGGGTCCAGGCTGCCCTTCAGGGCCTCTAGTGGTGGGGAGGCCCTGAACTCATGGCCAGGGGCATATGTAGCAGGCCAGGGCCCCCCAAGGGGCAGAGAGGACCTGCTCCTCATAGTGACAGATGTGCTGCCACCTTCTCTGCCAGATGGGAGTTCTCTGAAGGCATTCATTCATTCATTCACTTGTTCACGCCGTCATTCACTCTTCTAGAAAGGAGTCAGGGTATGTTCACCACTACAACAATTGGGCTCGACATGACACGTCACAGTCCTTCCGGGTGGGTAGGGACGGTGCTGTCCTCCATACGGTCATTCAGAGACCCAGGATCACAGGTCAGGCCCCCGGACTCAGACAAATAGGTTTGTGGCAGGAAGACTTTTAGGGGGTGGGCTCTGAAGGGGAGAGGAGGACGCAGGATGGGGCAGAGTTAAGTGGAGATCAGCTGTAATGATGTCTCAACAAGGCCTCAGCCGACCCCACAGGGAGCTCAGGGGTGGGGATGGCCCTTCAGGGTGGTCCTGAGTTTGCACAAGGCTTTCTGACCTCACACTGATTACTCACTGGATGGGGGCTGCCCCACAGAAGAGGATGTGACCTTGGCTGCCTCTCTTCAGCCTACATGGCCCCAAAGAGGGTTGAAAGCCGAGGGCCGGTCTGTCGGAGACATGAGATTCTGCAGGGGCATCTGTGTAGCACTGAGGCCCCCACTGCAGACGGCCCCTTGGACCGCTCAGGGCCCCACTTCACATCAGTTCTGTGAGCCGCTCCCTCAGGAGTCCGGTGGGCCTCTCTCCCTAACGGGAACTCGGAAGGAACTCAGCTGCCACTGCCGCTGGTCTTCAGGCTGCAAAGGGACTTCAGCTTTGCTTCCTCTGCTCCCTGTCCTCACCCTCAGTGAGGACTTCTGCCCAACTCAGTGGCCCATCGTCCCTGAAACATCTGAGCCCCAGTCACCATGTCCATCTCAGGCGGTGGCTACTGCCCTGTCCCATTTTACCATCACAATTGGGCACAGGAGTACCAACAGGGGCCCACCTGGATCACTGGCTGGCCACACAGAGTTCTCCATCTCCTGATGACGAGGTCTGCCAGCTCCGCAGGACAGCGATGCCTCTTCTTGTCTGCTGGTCCCCGGGGCACAAGAAGCCAAAGTGGCCGGTATCAGCTGCAGCTTGTAGTTCAAGGAAACTCGCACTGTCTCCTGCGGGAGCTCTAGCTGAGCCCTGGGTTGTAGGGCTAGGAAGCACAAAACCCCCCAGTGGGTCACTGAGGGGGTGCTAGTAAATGTGGCCATTCCTGCTTCCACCCTCTTAGTTCTTGGACTCTGAGCTCTGAGGTGGTGGTGCTGACTGAGGTCCCGTGGAAAGGAGAGGCAACCCATGCCCATAGTATTTCTCTGTTCCTGTCAAAATTCATCATTGCCTCTCCAGAGTGGAAGAAGTCTAATGCAGCCAGCTTGCTTCTAACAGGCTGACTGGTTTCCTCTAGCAATGGTACCATACTGGGGACTCAGCAGCGGTCTCTGTTGCTGGCAGGTTGGACATTCTGCAGTGGTATTAGCTAGTCCAGCCTTGGGAAGTGGGAACCCCGGCCTTAGGGACCCTTCATCTCTGCCGTCATGCCTGTTGCATTCCCATGCTCGCGGTGCCAGCATGGGGATGGCCGCTGAGAGGCTGGCTGAGGTCACGTGGACAGATCACTTCATCTTCCTGTTTTTTCAGGGCTGTTCCTGAAGCAGGTGCTTTCTGGTGGGTGTTAAGACGCAGCCAAAGGCCGCCACACTGTGTACTCCATCCATATACTGCTCCTTGGGCCTGATCTAATATTTCGACTTCCAGGTCCCTGGCCAGCTGACCAAGCTGTTTGCCGCTGCCCATGAGTCCAGCTGTACTGTAACGTTGGGCTGCATCTCTTTCTGCACAGAGTGGTTGACTGCCCCAAGCCCTGCGCATTTGGGAGACTTTCTCTCCACTAATTTTCAAGGCCACCCCAAATGGCTAGGAGTAGCCACCATCCACTCTCTGGTTGTACCCTGAGCTACCCATCCATGAACCGAGCTCAGCCTTTGCTCCTCCACCAGCTGATTGTAAAGGTCCCATGTGGCTATAGGTGTGAGCTGAGGTATGAAATTTGCCAGGCTTGACCCTTTACACCCCCTTGTTGATGGGGCACTGGACATGGGCCACCCTGGGGGGAGGCATGATCCTGGCTGAGGAAGTCCTTCCAGAGGACAGCAGACAGCTGGCGGCCCATCGTGGTAGCCATTCCTGCTACAGCGGCTCTACTGTCCCTAGGGTCCTGGGCCTCCCACTGGATCTTCATCGTCCATCAACAAGGGGCAGCAGGGGCAGGAGCAGGGCAGGGGGATTTTTGCTCTGGGCCGGGCTGGAAGGGGTGCATTGTCACATCGCTCCCTCAGAACTCAGCACAGGGCTGCTTCGGACTGCAGGGCGAAAGGGAAATCATTTGTCCACAACTCAGCTGGGCCCTGCCTCCTCCTCCAAGGAATGAGGGTAAACAACTGAGCTGCCTACCCTGGGCTGAACTCCTGGGGCAGGGGGGTCTGGAACCAAGGTCAAGGGACTCATAGTGACCTCAGAACCAGGTCTCCCAGGACACCCTGCCAGCCTTCACCAAGAGCCCACCCCGCATGTGCCCTGCCCTGCCTCAGGCATCAGGCACATCCCTGCCCTCAACGAGCCCCTAGCCTTGTGGGGAGGACCACTCCTGAGCAGGGGTCCCTGCTAGAAACATCTGAAGGAGCAAAAACCTCTTCCTAGGAGATGGACAGAGCGGTGCATCAGGACAGGCGTTCTGGCTGCCCCTGAGCACATGCTTTGTGGCCAGAAGGCACAGAAGGGCGCACCAGGCAGAGACAACGGCATGTGCAAAGGCAGAGAAATCATGGCGGATCTGAGGGACTGAGGCAGGAGAAGGGGCCGGGGGGAAGGCGGGGAATATGCCCCTGGGGATCCAGGCAGCACATCCTAGCCCCCCATCCCCCATGCTTGCTCCCTTTATGCTTTCCTGTGCCTGGCAGCCTTCAGAGTGGACTTTACAAGACATAAACCAGGCTGTGTCACCACTGGCTTAAAGCCCTTCATGCCTCCCTCAGGCTCTGCAAATGCAGCCCGTACTGCTTCCTGTGGCACAGCTGCCCCATCCGGCTGGGCCCTGAGTCCCCCAGCCACCTTTCCAGACCTACCTCCCCACTGTCCTTGCCTCCACTGCCCACACAAACTCTGCATTAGCCCTGCTCATAGCTGCTCTGCTCTGGCCCCCTGGGATGCCCTTCCCCCATTTGTCTTTTGGTTACCTCTTACTTGGTCCTCAGGAGCCACCTCCTCCAGGAAGCCTCCCCCGATGCCCCCCTCCTCTAAGCACCTCCTGCACCAAGTACAGCCCTTGATTGTCCTGCAGGATGGCTGCCCTCTTGTCAGGATGTCTCCTGCTCTAGGTGGAGGCTCCTTGAGTAAGGTCAGGGGCTGCGCTGGATTTCTCTGGGGCCCCAGCCTCCAGCCCACAGCACAGGGCTATGTCGCCCACAGCCTAAATGAGAGAGAAGAGAGGAGATGACGTCCTTAAGGTCTGAAAAGACATTTTCCCAAGCAACTGGCAAGGCCCCCACCCAATCTGGGGGTTTTCCCGATCTGCTCCAGAAAGGCCTGGCTCTGAGCACAGCTGGGTCATTCCAGGACACGGCGAGGCCGACTTCCCTGGCCCTGGTCACGACCGGAGCGTGTCTGAAGGTCCTTCCTCCTGCTTTTCCATTAATGATCAGCAACAGGGCAGTGGGAGATGAGGAAAGACGCACTCCTGGAGCCCTCCTGTCCTTGGCAGCCTTCTGGCCATGTCCAAGGGCCTTGCTCCAGAGTACGCAGTGTCTGCGTGGCATGGAAACAAGTCCTATCCTGTGTTGCCCAGAGCCCTGAGGACCTGCAGTGATGGCGATGGGAAGGGGGTGACTGCGTATCAGAGGTGGGTCCCCAGGGAGCCTGGGCTGGCTATCTTGCCCCGTTCTGTTGGGTATTCTTGGACCCCTGTGTCAAGGTTTGGGGAGGGGGCTCAGTGTTGGCTGCTCGCAACTAAGAGGCTCCTTCTGGCTTAGGAGCTGAGGCGGAAGGTGACAGATGGCTGGGGTAGGAGGTAGGTGGGGCAGCTGTGGGAACGGCCAGTGGGCATCTCCTAGGATTTCAGCGACTGAGAGGAAACTGTGCAAAAGGGGCTGTTCCTTGCTCTGCCTGACACCGGCTGGGTCTTCTGGGAGTTGTTTTTCTCTGGGTAATTGGTGAAAAGTTTATTTCTAAAGTTTGCCCGGAACCCGAAGTGGAAGCAGGCAGAGGGCCAGTGTGAGTGGGGAATGTTCTTTCAAACACATTTTTATAGAAGTACGTTCATGTCTGCTCTTTGGACCCATGAGTTTAGAATGTGAAGTAATTTAAACAGGGCTGGGCGGGGGCTCAACTTTGCCCCATGGCCTTAGAGAGGCCATGGAGGGTAGAGGGGCGTCCTCTGCCCTGGAGAGTCAGGTGTTCTGGGCAAACGACCTCATGCTAATCACAAGCTCTTCTTATCTGTGAGTGAGAGCCGGCCCGGTGGGCGCCACTGGCTTGGCAGGGGTCCTGGTGCTGAGAGTAGAGTAGGTGGGACCCGGCTGGCCTCCCCTGTGGTCAGTCAGACTTTACTGCCTTTTGCCAAGCACTCAGCCACTGCAGGAAGGATGTTTGCCCAGCTCAGTCCCTGCTCTGACCCCGAGCTCAGCTGGTTTCTGTTCTGCACAGACAGCCACCCCGCAGCCAGATGTCCTGCCTGGCATACATGGAATGGGCTGGTGACTTTGCAGAAGACAGAGGGACGCGAGGCCTCCAGAAGTCCCTTTTGGATAGTGACAGGGTGTTTACCCAGGGAGAAAAGTCCTCAGGAACACGGTTTCCTGAGCCTGCAGCAGCAAGACTGGCCACTGACTTCTTCCTTGCCAGGTGATGGCAGTGGGTATCTTGCCTGGCTGGGCCTCAGTTTCCACATTGTCAAATGAGGGAAGATCGGACTAGTTGTTCTTCAGAGTTCCATCCTGCTCTCAGATTTTGTTGTGGGACTCTCTCTGCCTCAGTTTCCCACCTGCATAAGGAGGGAAGCTTTAGAAAAGAAGTGTGAGGTTTCATTTGCAGCTCCTGGTAGCTCGCAGAGAACAGCATTGAAAAATGGTCAACAGTGGGTGGGATGGTGGATTTCAGCGTTCGTGCAGGGGCCACGGGCAGCCTCTGTGCCAGGCCGGCAGGCCCTGGTTGCACACCTTGAGCATCTTTCCCCTGTAGGTCCTTAAAGAAACCGATGTCACCAGGGATGTGGGGAGCACAGCTGGCCCATGTGTTGGCTCTTGCTCTGGCTGGGGCTCTGAAGCCCGTGGTGTGTAATATATTCCAGAGCCTTGACGGTACAGACTACACCCCCTGTAGGGCCTGGCCAGAGTGAGCCAGACCCCGGCGCAGACATGAGAACAGCCCATGGGATCGGGACTCACCCGCATGTTCATAAGCAGCAAAAGTGACGGTCCTGTCGTGTTCAGTGCTTCTAAGGCTACCTGAGAGCCGACTCTGCAAAGGGCCCTGTGCCGATCATCCCTGTCCATCATTACCTGCACCCTTGAGGTAGATGGTGTGTGTCTCCATTTTGCAGACATGGAGACCAGACCTCACGGGTGAGAGGTGAAGTGGGGGCCCACCAGGTCACCTGACTCCAGACATGACATGGTGGCCCTCCTCCCACCCGGGTTTCAAAAGTTTGGCAGGCCTGAACCCCAAGACCATTTTAGAGGTACATGGATGGATCTATTACATAACTGTGCATTTGGTTTCTTGTGTATTAGAAAAAAATGTTAATCTATCAAATCTGTGATTTCACTGAGAATATTGCCTAGAAGAAAGCAAGGTTTAAAAAGCAAGGGTATTTAGGATTCAATTTAAGAAAAATATTAAGTAAAAAGTGGATGGCAAAAAGTCAGGCACTTGGAATAAAACGGAGCCTGCACAAGCCCCTGCGTGGGCCCCGCCCTCCTGCCCCCGGGCTCCATCTGGCCCCTCCCAGCTTCTCCCTGTAGCCCACCTTCCAGCCAGCTCCACACACCCCCATCCTCCCAGGGAAAGCTTCCCTCTCCCAGGGAAAGGACCCCTTGCATCGCCTGTCTGCTGATGTCAGCCCCCTCCCCTCTCCAGCGGCCACTCTCTAAGGAGGTCCAGTGGCCTCCTTTGGCTGCTCTCTCAGGACTTCTGGACCCCACACTAACGTGTCTTCCTGTCGCCTTGGCCTACTTTTCCCAGCCTCCTCTTTCCTCCAGGATCCCCCGTTCTACCAACCTCAAATTATTGGTGTTCCTTGGACACTCTCTGTTGTCCTCTTTACTCTCTTAGCTGATCTCATCGCCTGCCTTGGCATTTACTACTATCTATAAGCTGATAATTTCCCCGGTTATTCCTCCGTGCACTCTTCTGAAATCCAGACTTGTTTATCCACCTGCCTCCTGGACATTTCACCCTGGACACCTCACAGGCACCTGTCGTAACTGTCTGAGCTGAGCCCTGGACCAAACCCCTGAGCGGGCTCTTCCACCAGCAGACTCTGTCGCCACGTAAATGGTACCAACCCTGCCCTAGTCGCTTGGGCAAGTACTGGGGCTCAGTGTCTCCTCCCCTCCACAATTACTGTGTCGTCCCTCTTGTGGGAAGTGTCCTGGATCTAGCCACATCTCTCCATCTCTCTGCCACCATCCCAGTCTCAGCACCGTCATCTCCTCTACTTCAGAGGCCAAAGTGCCCACTTTCATCTACTTGATGTGACTAACAGCCAGCAGGATGTTTGAAAGACACACATGGGATCAGATCACTGTCCTGCTTTGAGCATTCCTCTGTACTAGCGCCCCACCCCTGGGATAAGGGCCGGGCTCTCCAGCATCTGCAAGGCTCCCCACGTGGGGCCTCTGTGAGCGCGACAGAGATAACTGTGACAGCAGCCCTCTGTTGTGAGATGCTTAGTCAGGGGGGTTAATTCCTCTTGTGCCCGATGACTATGAGGACGCCATCCAGGCTCCCATGGCTGCACCACAGTGTTGGCAGCCCAGGCTCCTTCCGCCTTGTGGCTCTGCCTTTCTCCTGGCTATTTGACCTCCTGCCATCCCACTGGGGGGAGAGGGGAGAATGGGGCAGGGAGAGCACAAGCAGGAAGCTGGACCATCCCTCGGCTCACGTCCATTGACCAGACTTCATTGCACGGCCACAACTGGCTGCCAAGGAGTCTGGGAAGTACTGTTTTCGGCTGGGTGGTCGTGTGCCTCCCTCTGAGCCTCAGTGCCCATCTATGAACTGGGGGCATTCCCTGTAAGGCAGTTGTGAGCATCCAGTGAGACAGCAAGTCCCAGAACATGACCAGGTCCTCGTCCACTGTTGCCTTTCTCCTCCCTGTTTCTGCTTCCATCGGATTTGGCATCTTTGTCCTGTAAATTTTCGGTGTGGCAGGGTAGGGCCAAACAAAGGTGGCCCTGCAGCATCTCCCTCATGGTCTCTTCTGAGCCGAGGTTTTGATGCACGAGAGCCTTGGGGCCGCAGATGAGGCTGGCAGGGTAGGTGCAGTTGGTGCGTGGCAAACCGAACCTGTCAATTCCAGAAGCTTTTGGCACATTGTTGAAGCGACTAGATGACTTTGAGAAGTGTCTGCATGTTTTTCCCCAAGTGCAGTTATTTTTGCCACTGTGAAATGTTCTGAAATCTGACAGTTTTGTTTTGAGTCTTAGTCCGATGTGGATATGGGAAGGAACACTGCCTCCCAGTTCTGTGGCACCCGCTTTTCGGGGTTTCCTGAGGACACCCAGATCCTGGCAGAAGTGGCCAAGAAGCCAGGCAACCATGATCTCCCTGGGGTGAGCACATAGTGGGTTCAGGACTGGGAGCCCCCAGACCCACTTAGGGCATGAGACCCAAGGACTGATTTGGCCAATGTAAAAACACCTACTGCGTGTCAGGCCCTCATCCACCACACATTTACTAAGCACTTACCGTGTGCTGCAGAACCATTAGAGGGCTCTCAGCATTGGAGTCACAGGTCACCTTGCCATGCTTGGTGGCTGGGAGACAGGTGAGGAGGCTGTCGAAGGGATGTAGATCCCAGAGGAGAGAGAGGTGACTCCAGTGCAGTCCCTGCTCATTTGAAGCTAATGGCCCTGGAGGGGACCCTGCCAGGGTACAGCTGCAGGTAGGGGGATCTGAGTGCCGCAGGGGACTGGACGTTGTACCAGCCTCATTGAGGCCCCCTCTACCTGTCTGGCTCTTCCTTCTCTTCCCAAGGTCACAGCTCTCCAGGACTGGGCCAGGGACCTCTCCTCTTCCCACCTACATATGTACACCCTCCTCCTGGCTCATCTCACTCAGCCCATGTCTTCAGCCCAGGTGATTTCACCACCTGGACGCCTTGTGCTCCACCACCTGGCATCTCCAGGACTCTCCTTGTGGTCCATTTATGCACAGAGCACCTCCAGCCATCTCACACTGTCTGTCCCTTATAATTTTTTCATGTGCCCTTGGGTCCCCATCTCAGGCACTGTCCCTGCTGGTCTTAGACGGGCAGCATCATGGCTGCCTTCTGACTCAGGGGCCCGGGAATCAGAGCATATGGATCAGAAAGCAGCAGCCCACATCCCTGAGAGCTGGCTGGGCACCAGGCATGGTACCAAGTGCTTTACCTCCATCACTTCATTGAATCCCAACAATAGCCTTGGGAGGAGGCAATGATTATGATCTCTGTTTTTACAGATGACAGAGCTGGGACACAGATGAATAAATTATGCAAGGACACAGAGTGAGTCCAGTACTTCCTGCAAAAGCAAATCATCCACTTAACCCTAGATGACAGCTAGGGAAATTGAGCTATAGCAACAGTAATTTCATACATGTGTAAGAGTGATTTTGTGTTTATAAGTACTTTTCTACATTGCTATGGAGACTGATGATGCAGCCTTTTCCTCTGAGAGGTAGACATAAGGAGTAACTGAGAATCACACTACAGTAGATTCCCGGTTAAAAAGATGAAAACAAAACCATGGCGAGGCCCTCTCCTTCCTTTCCCTTCCTCCCTAATACTTGCTACGTTATTTAGATTACAAGATTGGCAGCTGTAACAAAGATCCCAGTGTCACAGTGAGCAAAATGAGGAAGTTTCTTTGTCTTTCTTTCTGCATAAATATGCAAGACTGATGTGGCAGCTCCCTGACGTCTAGGGTACAGGCTCCTTCTTTTGCAGTTCTGCTGCCTTCATGTATCTTCTACCTTGTCACTCAAGGTTGCGCCCGCCACCAGATCCACAACGCAGCCAGGGAAAGAGGATAAAAGAGAGTGGAATGTGTGATCCTTTCCTCTGGAAGCTGCATGTGTCACTTTTGCTCACATTCTATTAGCTGGAAGTTGGTCACATGGCCACATCTAGCTGCAAGGGAGGCAGGAAAATTGTCTTAGGTGGGTGGCTCTGTACCAAGCTCAAACTTAAAGGGCTCTGTTATTAAGGAAAGAAGAAAAATATGAACATTGGGGGACAGCTAACAATCTATACCACAGGCTGCCCCTTTGGGCTACCCAATTTCCATGCAAACTCTCCCTTCCGTACTCTGAACACACTCAGCCCCTTTGCTTGGATGCAGCCCTGAAGTCCCTTCCAGGCACCGTTTCCAGCCATGTCTAGGATCTGTGGGTGATGAGAAGTCCTCTCATCAAGGCCAGATGTGACCCCGCATGAATAGGGAATCTATAAACTATAAGTCACAAAGACAAGTGTTCCGCAAACCCTTAATAGTGGTGCAAGGTCAGTAGAACTGCCAGAAAAACTTGCCTTTGGATGAGGGCAGAACGGACAGGGCAGCAGCGGCTCATCCAGATGACCAAACCCAGCTGGGTGGCATCACCATGACTGCCTCTGCTCGCTTGGAGGGATGCCTTGTCCACTGTCTCCCTCTGCCCTTGCTCAGTCCTCTGGGCGCATCTCCCTTTCCCACCCTCCTCCCTAAGCCCAGACAGATAGTGGATGCCGCTGAGTATGTCCTTCTTGGTGGCTGTGCAGCCTTCAGAACGTATTTCTGGCTGTGTTCACATTCTGGGTGTTAGGGGATTTCTTTATGGGGGGATGTCAAAAAACAACATGGCTTTGAAAGCCAGGCTTGTGGTTTATTTGGAAATGCAATTCCCTTTAAAATTTCATAGGTTTCTGGTGTATTCGTGCATCTAGTTATTTCACTTTGCATACAACCCCACCTAACCATCTTGTCCAGAACTGGCTTTTGATTCTTATAAAGCTGATCTTTTATAATCTTTTATGATCCAGGCCTCTGTTCTTCGCCCGTCTTCCTCTCGCTCAAGAGCAGTCACCTTGACATTATCTGAACCGACAGGCTTGGGCAGGGACATGGCACCTCACTCAGATTGTGGCCCCTGGCCCGACGCCCTTGTCTGACTGAGAACTCTTCATGGGAGGGGTGTGGAAAGGACCGGACCAACCTCTTATCTTTCACCGAGCCTGTATCTTCAATACCATCTCTGTGACTGTCCTGTATCACTTCTTAAATGCAGCAGGCAGAGCCGACAGAGACCTACGCTCTGAGTTTTTCAAGCCAGTTCTACAGTTCCAGGGAGCAATTTTAATGACAGAATTTCCACAGTACGAGGGTTGACAGCTTTCCAGCTGGTGAATCTCTGTCCCGGTGTGTGGAGGCTAGGCCATGGGGTTTGGTTTTGTTGCAGTGGCACCTCTCCCTTCTGTGGACTCAGATCTGTAATAGTCAGGATACAGGCTTGGCTGTGAGAACAGAGATGCGCTCAGAGAGTGGCTTAAACACAACGGAAGTTTATTTCCTTCTTATGTCACAGTCCCAAAAACAAGGGGCTCAGAATGATGTGGAACCGGGACATCAGGAGCCCAGGGGCTGGGTAGCTTGTTGTGCTGCCATCTTCAGCAGGGAACTCTGAGCTCATGGTCTAAGATGGCTGCTGCAGCTCCCTCCTTCTCACTTGTATTCAGTCAGGGCAAAGCAGAGAGGATGACGTATCCAACCCCTTCCTCTTCGGCCCAGGGCCTGGGACATGCGTGTGTCAGTCTGCTCCTATCTCATGGTGTGGTGGGATATGAGGCTCAGGGTATCTAGATGCTCCCATGCATGTGTTTGTATGTGTGCACATGTGTGCATGTGTGCTGCTATAGTGACACTAAATTGCCTCTAATTTGACGTAAAGTCATATGGCTTGAGAAGGGTTGAGCTGGGCTGCAGCTGGGTCTGTCTGCCCCCTCGTCCAGTGCTCTTTCCTCAGGCAGCTCCTGGGAAAGAAGCAGGTCTGTGGGGAGAAGGCAGAACCTCCTTTCCAACCGTGAAACGCCTGCCTCAGAATTGTGAACGCGGGCACGGAATGAATTGCTGTCCCGCCTTGTGCATTTGTGGTCATTGGGCTCGAGGCCTGGATGCTGGCTGTCCCAGCAGCTGAGAGCAGTGCTGGCAGGGTCCCTGAGGCCCCACCTTCTGTCCCTGTCCTGCTCTGATTGTTCCTGATGTGTGCACCTCAGGGCTCTCACCTGTAACACACGGTTAATAATTTTGGCTTCACAAGTTGCTTTGGGAAATCAAACAGACTTTGTGAGCTGCAATGTGCCAGGCATTGGGCACTGTGCTTGGCTGAATGAGGGCACCAAAGGGACTTTGTATGTGATGACACTAAGGATCTTATGATGGGAAGGTGGTCCTGGGTTATCCGGGTGGGCCCACTGTCATATCGAGGGTCCTTATGTAAGAAAGAGACAGATAAGGGGGATCAGAGTCAAAGGAGATGTGGTGATGGAAGTGGAGGTTGTAGTGATGTGCTTTGAAGATAAAGAGCCCACGAGCCAAGGAATGTGGGCGCCTTCTAGAATCTGGGCAGGGCCCGGAAACAGATTCTCCCTGGAGCCTCTAGAAGGAGCCAGCAAGTCTGACACCTTGATTTTAGCGCAGTGAGGTCTGGGACTCCTGACCTTGAGAACTGTAAGACCAGGAATTTGTGTTGTTTGAAGCCACAAAGTATATGGTGATTTGTTACAGCAGCGACAGGAGACTCATACATGATGAGTGGGGAGTGTTCAGGCTGAGTGGGATTGCAGCCAGCCGACATGAGGATGGAGTGAGGCCCGGCGGGTTGAAAGGAGGTGCACAGGAAGGGCCCAGAAGGAGGGTGCAGGCTCTGCTGGACAGTTCGCAGCCTCTCAGACCAGCGTGTGGGAGACAGGGAGGGGCTGCAGGGGGAGGCGGGAGGATGGCTGGGGGCATGTTCGAGGGGTTCTGAACACCCTGTTGAGGACTTTGTAGTTAATTTGGTGGAAGAGAGACCCAATGGGGGGTGGTGTTCAGGCCCGTGGTGGTGCTTCGGGGCCAGGAAATGACTGGGGTGTCAGAAGGCAACGGGGAAACATGGTCCCACGTATCCTGCGTGCGTCTGGTCACAGCGTTGTGCAAAGCTCTGGAACATGCTGCTTGTCAAGCTGTACCAGTGTGGTGAGGCTGTGGGACGCATCTTAGGCCTGTAAGCCCAGAGCTCCAAGTAGCAAGGGGAGCCAGAGGCGAAGATAGGAACCTTTTATTGAAAAACGCTTTCAGGAACATGCTACAAGTCCCTGTCCAGTGCCTTCGGAGTCTTTTTCTTTTTCTTTTTTTGGTTGGGGGACTGGGGGGGGTCAGATGTGCAAAACCCCTTGAAACCCGACCTGGGAACAATCGCTGGGATTTTCAAGAGTGGATCAGCCAAGATGCACAATGAGAAGAAATGTGTGACTGTGAAAGAGACACATTCAAAAATTGCATGTTTTTCATCTTCAGTGTTCACGGAAACATGCCCATTAGCGGGGGTGGGAGAGGTGGGGGTGGGGAGGCCCAGAGGAATCGGCAAAAGGCTCCTGGGAAGTAGATTTCTGCGCTCTGCAAAGACACCACCCCGGAAAGCCATGTGTAGACACGTGCCTCCAGTTGCCCCACGGATAGTTTCAGATCCTGCAGCGAAGAGAAAAAAACACAACATTCTGAGTATTGCCAGGGCAGTATTTGAATAAACAGTGTGGACAGATGCTCCTCCCTGCCGGAGCCAGAGAAATTCTGCTGTTGTCCAAGAAGAAAATGCGTCTGACGGGGACTGTTGACCAGGAGCTGAGCTGCCTCGCAGAACGGGTGCCCCTGCCGAGGCCTCCAAGGGCCTTTGAACTCCACCTCAAGCACCCTCCTTTCAGCTGACTGTGCTCTCTCTGAATTTGGGGTTCTTTGTTCCCCTTCTAAGAGAAAGTGCTAATTGTGCATGGAAGTGGAAAGCGGTCCCCCTTGGAGCTGCAGCCTGGCTTGTATCCGAGGGAGGATGTGAGAGCTGAGAGGGCCTGATGCCCGCCCCCCATGTGGCAGGTGGGGGTGGCGGGGAGACTCGGGAAACGCATCCCAGAGGCCTGAGGGCTATGCTGAAGCATGGGGTGTCGGGGTCATGGACCAGCCCAAAAGTCAGGCACACAGGATCTGAGAGTCAGCTTGCTCCATCTGGAGTGACCTGAAGTGTAAGGGCCTCGTGTCTTCATCGGCAGAGTGCCTGGGGATTAATTAGTTTAATTGGTCCCCACTTTAGGCCAAACAGTCAGTGTCAGAAAAGAAAAGTAAAAGATACTTTCCCATTTGGGAAGACAAAAACTGCCCCTGCTAATGGCGGAGGGTGGGAATAACAACAAGAGAGCATTTGCTGGAGTTGGCTTGAATGGCCTGGGAAGGTGACCCCCGTGGCATACCAAGCAGAGATGTGGGGCCCTCTGGGAAAGGACAGCCAACACTGCAGAGGAGGGGCCAGAGACGGGTGTTGCCCATGGGGGCATGCCACTTCCCAGAGGCATCTCGGGTTATCAGGGGTTCTGCTCTGCCACAAACGCCCCCAACCACATTTGCAGAAGGAAACAGGCCCTAAGAGGAGTGGCCGGTCCTGGCTGGACTGTGCGGGCTGCAGCCTTTATTGGCATGTACTCTTGTGGGGCTGCAGGGCCTGGTCGGGAGATGGACTTGAACCAGGTCCATCAGTGTCCTCAAGATGCAGGAGAACATGTTCAGCAGGCAGAGAGATGGTGAGGGAGGGGCCATTGCCTGCAGTTGAAGGTTCAGCCAGCTGTGTACCTTGGGCAAGTCACTTGGGCACTATGGGCTACCTGCCATCCCTCAGATGTGTAAATTATGCACACTCACCATCATGGCCCCTAATGCAAGTTAGGATGATGACCATGGAAGCTCTTTGTCACAGCAGTCAAGGGTGGCTGGAGTTTGAAGGTGGTAGATGAAATGGTGACTTTGGTCCCCGGAGCTCAGAGGTTGAAGGAGGAAGGAAGATCTGCCATGAATGCTCATTGTAGAAAATGACCTGGAACCAAGAGTAGCCATTGTTGTTTTTTGTTTGCTTGTTTGTTTTTGTACTTTTTTTCAGTTGTGGTAAAATATACATAATATTTACCATTTTAAGAATTTTCAAGTGTACAAGTATAAAATTTAATCTTAGTAGTCCAGATATATCATAGTTTACTGTGATATTTAAAAAAATCAAAGTAACGCAAAGAAAGTCTATGATGAACAAAATATCAAAATGCTAAAGAAAGACAGGATCAGAGTTAGTGTATTTTTTCTTTGTCTCAGGTTATAATATGGTTTGCCATAGCATGGATTTTGTCTTTATTTAAAATTTTGATTTTTTTTTTATCACGGATTTTTTTGTTTTTTCTTACTCTTATTTAAGTTGTGGTGAAATATAAATAACATAAAATTTACCACTTTAACCATTTTTAGATATACAATTCAGTGGCATTAAATGCGTTCACATTGTTGTGCAACCATCATCACCATCATCTCCAGAACTTTTCCATTTTCCCAAACAGAACCTCTGTCCCATTAGACACTGACTCGCCATCCCCCTCCCCCAGCCCGACACCACCATTCTACTTTCTGTCTTTATGAATGACTACTCTAGGGATCTCAGAAGGGATATCACACAATATTTGCCATTTTGTGATTGCCTATTTCACTCAGCATAATATCCTCCAGGTTCATCTGTGTTGACGCAGGTGTCAGGATCTCCTTCCTTTTTATGACTGAATAGTATTCCACTGTATGGATGGACCACATCCTGTTTATCCATCCTCTGTTGACAGACCTTTGGGTTTGTTTATACCTTTTGGCTATTATGAATAGTGCTGCTATGAACCCTGGTGTTCAAGTATTTTTTTCATTCCTAACTTCAATAATTTTGATTATATACATAGAAATGGAATTCCTGGATGATATGGCAATTCTGTGTTTAGCTCTTGGAAGAACCACCAAACTGTTGTCCACAGTGGCTGCACCATTTTACATTTGCACCAGCAATGCACAAGGATTCCAATTTCTCCACCTCTTTGCCAACACTTGTTATTTTCCACGATTTATTTATTTATTTTTAATTCTAGCCATCCCAATAGGCATGCAGGGCCATCTCGTTGTGGTTTTGATTTGCATTTCTCTGATGACAGTTATGTTGAACATCTTTTCATGTGCTTTTTGGCCATTTCTGTAACTTCTTTAGAAGAAATGTCTGTTCAAGTCTTTGACCATTTTTGAATTAGGTTGTTTATTTCTTGTTTTTGTTGAGTTAGATTAACATTATTTTTGACTTTTAAAAATATTGCGTTAAATGTGACTTATCTTCCTTGCTGAGTTTTTCGGTGACTCGTTAAATTTTTCACCTGAGGTGAGGGTCTCATTTGCCTCACCCTAGTTCCATCCCTGGTTCTCTTGGGGAGAAAAATTTCTGAATAAGTCCCTTGGAGGGGAGGGTGACTCTCAAGGTGGGGGAAGAGCAGACAAGGGGTAAGGGGTATGGGGCATGGAAGGCCTAGTGGGAAGGGCTGGGGAAGATCAACCCTCACTGTTCTCATGGCTGTGAGGTAGCAGCCCCTCTCCTCCAACCTTCAGTAGAGACTGTACTCAGACATGGCCTTCCACGAGTGGTTTCTTATTGAAAGGAAGGAAAGGAGTTGAGTTCCACATTGGGGCTGATGCCTGGGAGAAGTAAAGGAACAGCTGCCAAGGTGCTGCTGAGGATGGGGACACAGAGGTGACCAGGAGAAGTCGGGTACTCAGCAATGCCAGCTTCTCAGGGAGGCATGGGAATGTGTGCCAACCCGATCTAGATTCTATGGGGAGGGAGACCCTAGAGACAATGTAGACTCAGCCCTGCCCCTTACCTGCTGGGCTTTTCCAAGCCTGTGTGGCCATGGTGTGTCCACAGCCTCCAGGCCCATTCCCCAAGCTCAGACTGTGCCTTCTTGCATCCAGGGCAGCGTGTGACGTACCCATCACCACAGCTGTGCCCAAAGGCAGTGTTGTCCTAACTGTCCAAGGAACTGAGAGAACCTCAAAGATTCCCACTGGATACCAACCCACACCACAGCGCTATTAACACTAAGCTTTAGCCGGTTCACTCAGGCTCCTGGACAGCACTCTAAGAAGTGTGGTTGTCGGTTCATTAATAATACATCAGTTGGCCCTTGTTCTCAAAGACAGAAGTGCTCCATCTGGGAGGCCCAGCTGAAGTACCACAGCCAAATTTGATGAAAACTATAAATCTACAAATCCAAGAAGATCAACAAATACCAAGTAAGACAAATACAAAGAAAACCACACCAAGAAACATCATAATCAATTTTATGAAACCAGAGTGAAAGAAAAAAATCCTAAATGCAGCCAGAAATGAATGAGACATACAGAGGAACAATATAAAAATGACAGTAGTATCCTTCTTGGAAACAACGCAAGCCAGAAGTCAATGGAATAACATCTTTAAGATAGTGAAAGAAAGAAACTGTTAATCTGACATTCTGTACCCTGAAAACAATCTTCCAAAAATGAAGGCAAAGTGAAGAGTTTTCAGGACACCAGCAGACTGGTACTGTAACAAATGTTAAAGGAAGTTCTTCAAGCAGAAAGAAAATGACATCAGATAGAAAGTTGGGTCTACAAAAAGGAGTGAAGAGTATTGGAAATGGCAAATAGGTAGATAAATGTAAACAAAGCTTTTTTTTTTTAAACAAAAGCCCACTATGAGAATGAGTATTTGCAAAGAAATTTGTGGCACTCTAGTGGTTCATAAGTGTTATTAAAAACATAAAAATTTGATTAAATATATTTAAATTATAGATGTCATATATACTCATTTCATCCAGGTACAAATAGAAACTTAATAATATTAAACCCTTCCAACCTGCTCAACAGAGGAAATAATCTTTGAATATTAAATATATAAAAATACACAAACATATATGGAGTATAAATTGATATTTTACATGAAATGTTTCACATTATTCTGCCATATGAATTTTTTTGAATTAAAGTTTATTGGGGTGACAGTTGTTAGTAAAGTTACATAGATTTCAGGTGTACAATTCTGTATTACATCATCTATAAATCCCATTGTGTGTTCACCACCCAGAGTCAGTTCTCCTTCCATCACCATATATTTAATCCCCTCTAGCCTCATCTACCGCCATATGAATTTAAAAACACTTATTAAAAGAATTTTTTTTTCTCAACTTTTAATTTCCTTAAAATACAAATTGACTATTTAAAAACAAAATATCAACAACATACTGTGGGGTTTATTATATATTGAAAAATATAATCTATGACAACCACAGCACAAAGGATGGGAGAGGCAAAATCGAAGAATATTATTGTAGGATACTTCATAAGTGAAGTGGTATAACATTTGAAGGCAGACTGTACCAACAAGTTGAAGATGCATATTCTAGATCCTGGAGAAACTCATAAAAATTAGAACACAGAGATCTAATTTATTAGATATTTGTGGAATAAAAAGAAAACACAATCCTAAAGAATGAAGGAAAAAAGAAACAAAGAACAGATAAGACAAATAGAGAACAAATAGAAATATGGTAGACTTAAACCCAATGATACTGATAATTATATTAAATGTAAACATCTACAATAAAAGGTAGAGATTGTGACAGTGGATTAAAAAGCAAAGCCCAACTCTATGTTGCCTATAAGAAACCCATTTTAAATATACAAAAGTCAGTTGTATATCTATATACTAGCAGAGAACAATTGGTGGTTTAAATTAAAAAATACTGTACTACAAATGAATCATATAATCAAATTAAAAGAATGGGAGAGTCAATCTGAAAGAGCTCTCAATGTCCAAAGCTGGAACAGTTTGAGCAACAGAATAAATAATGATAACATTGGATTATAACCCAAAGAATAAGGTATCATCTGTTAATTCACACTGATATAAATTAATAATGAAATAAATTGGACAAAGAGAACAACACCTCCTTCATGAAGAATTCCAATTAATAAATGTCAAAGGAATGAGGGAAATAGAATAATCATCATTAGAATTCCATACAAATAATGGAGGCAAGACACACTACTGGGTGTTAAAATTAGAGGGCTAGAGTTTAAGAAGAAACAGAACATTTGCATGGTCTCAAAGTATCTTCCTGCCTCAAAGTTACTAATGAGGAAAAGAAAAACAGTAATTCTACAGTGGAGGAATCTGACAGACACCATCTTTACCAAGTGGTTAAAGTTCACATTACCAGTAATAAGACATGGTAACACCGTGAACTCCCTGATACGATGCATATCACCCAGTGGTATTCTTCTCAATAATGTAGAACCTCAAATAATCATGAGAAAACATTTGAGGAAGCCAAACTGAGGACATTCTACAAATCACCTGATTATTACTCTTCAAAAATGTCAAGTCATGCAAGACAGAAATATTGAAAAATTGTCACAGATTGTAGAAAACTAAGGAGACATGCCAATTTAATATAACATGTGACCCTGGATTGGATCCTGGCGGTGGAAAAGAACACTAGTGGCAAAACTGGTTAAATCCAAATAATAGTCTGTGATGTCATTAATAGCATTGTAACAATGTTAATTTCTAAGTTTTCATAATTGTGCCATGATTTAGGTTAGGTACGAGGTGTGATCAAAATATATGGTGAATGTTTAAATTAAAAAAAAAAAAGTATCACAGTAAAAGACACATTGTCATTAATCCCCCTCAAAATACTCCCCTTCACTTCAAACACACTTATCTCATCATTCTTGCCACTTTCTGAAACAGTTTTGGAAGTCCTCTTTCCTGAGTGTCTTCATCATCATGACAACGCTCCGTGTCACACATCGCTTCTGGCATGGCAATTTCTGTCAAATAAAAACATTACAGTGTGTCCTCATCCACCTTATTCACTGGATCTGGCACCGTGCGACTTCTGGATCTTCCCCAAAGTCAAAATGACCATGAAACGTAAGCGTTTGAATGGATTCAGGACATGGAGGCAGCTACCACAGCGCAACTAAAGACACTCAGGAAAGAGGACTTCCAGAACTGCTTCAGAAAGTGACAAGAACAATGGGATAAATGTGTTCAAAGCAAGGGGGAGTATTTTGAGGGGGTAATGCATCTTACTATAATAAAATTTTTTAAATTTAAACATTCACCATATTTTGTGATCACACCTCATATTAACATTAAGGGAAGCTGAGTGAATGGTATGTGGTAACTCTCTATACTCTTTTAGCAACTCCTGATATTCTAAAATTATCTCAAAATAAAAAGCTTAAAAATAATACCATTTATGATAGCATATAATATATTAAATGCCTAGGGACAGATTTCACAGGATATACGTAAGATCTGTACACTGAAAACTAGAAAACATTGTTGAAAGAGATTAAAGACAGTTAAAGAAGTAAAGAGATATACCATGTTCATGGATCCAAAGACTCAATATTATTAGATGGCAATTCTGCCCTCAGTGATCTATAGATTCAACATAATCCCCAGTATAGTTACACCTGCCTGTTTATAGAAATTGACAATGTGATTCTAAAATTTAAGTGGAAATGTAAAGTACCTAGAATAGCCAAAGCAATTTTGAAAAAGAACAAAGTGGGAAGATTTATACTACTGAATTTTAAGATCTATTATAAAGCCATGGTATGGTATTGGTATAAGGATAGATCTCTAGATCAGCGAACAGAATAGAGAACCCAGAAATAGATCCATTTACATATGACCAATTGATTTTTTAAAAGGGGTCTAGAAAATTCACTGGGGGAAAGTAAAGCCTTTAAAACAAATGTTGGTGGAACAACTGGATATCTATATATAATAATATAAACCCCTACCCATGCCTCACGTCTTACACAATCATTAACTTGAAATGGATCACAGACCTAAACATAAAAGCCAAAATGATAAAAACGCTAGAAAATATAAAGGAAATATTTGTCACCTTGGGGTAGGCAAAGGTTTCTTAATAAGACCCAAAACAACCACAAAATATAAAAGTAAAACATGATAAAAATGGAGGCCATCAAAATGAACATTTGTATTTCAAAGGACCTATTAAGAAAATGAACAAACCGCAGCGTGAGAAAATATATTTGCGATGCACACATCTGATAAAGGACTTTATCAGAATATATAAAAACATTCTTACAACTTAATGATAACGGGACAGACACTGCAATTAAAATAGTGGACAAAAGCTTTGAACAGTTACTTCACAGAAGATATCCAAATGATCAATCCCTTAGCTGTTCCCTCTGCCTGAGATGCTCTCCCTGCACATATCTGTCTTACTAAGTCTCTCCGTTACTTTAGTCTGTTCAACTTTTATTTTCTCAGTGAGGCTTCTTCCCCTGGTACTTCATTAACAGCTACCCTCAGCCCCAAGCTCTCCCCACCACACACGTCCTCCAAATCACCCCATTCTGTGTTTTCCTTTTTCCATTCACTTCCTACCACACTGTAGACTTTACTTACTTGTTATGGTGTTTATCTATCTTCCCTGTAAGAATGAGCAGGAATTCTGTCTTTTTTATTCACCAAATTATCCCAAGTGACTACAACAGTGCCTGGCACCTAGTAGGTATTCAAAAAATATTTCTTTTATAATGAGTGCATGAATAAGTGGCTGCTTTCATGCTTTTATCTTTGGAATGCTGTTTTATTATAATATGCCAAGGAATGAATTCATTTTTATTTGTCCTGCTGCAGACTCACCATGCTTCTTGAATTGAAAGATTACCATCTATTATTAATTCTGGAAAATGATTAGCTATTATATTTTCATGTAGCCCACCTGTCAACCCTGTCCTTTCTATTATCTTCTTCTAGAACATCAATCTTTCATTTCGTTAATTTTGTTTTCAGGTAGATCTAATCTGCTGTTTTACCAAATATTGATGTTTTAATACCATTAATAAAATTTTCACAGTTAGTTCTGCTTGGTTCTTTTTCAATTTTATTTGGCCTTTTTTGATAGTACTTTGCTAATTGTTCATAGTTCCTAAAACATTAAAAAAAAGTTTTTTGACGTTCCCTAGCCAGTAATTCCATTGATTTGATGAACTTGGGCGTCCAACTTGGGACTGTGATGGCCTGTCTTGTGGGTCTATGTTTGTGGGACTCCTGTGAGGCAAGGTTGGGGGATTTGAATTTGCTTTTAGCAGTTGAACTTTACTGGAAATGCCTTTAAGTTAATTTTACAGTGAAGGGGTTTCCTGGACCACAAGGGTAGTAAAAATTCAACCCCCAAACTCTTGTGAAGTAAGGCCTGTGGATATGAAGTCTCAAAGGAGACTGGTTATCTGCACCTAGATCGCAGGTAGAGATGGGCACGTTTGCTTGTTACCTCCTTTGCCCAGCTACATTAGTCAGGATAGCCCAATATCTGCTTCCGTAACAAACAATTCCTTGCACTGGCTAAACCCAACAAAGGCTTATTTCTTGTTCTTGCAGCTCTTGCAAAGTTTGCAGGGGATCTGAGCAACTCTCCAGGCAACAGTCCCCCATGGGCAACTCAATGATCCGCGTTTCAATCTCAACACAGCTCTGCCATCTTGATTTGTGGCTTCCACAGGTGCCTAGGGGTGGGGTGGAGACAGCACCAGAGAGTCTGGTGTGGGCTGTTAATTTCTTTAGTCTACAAGTGATTTGTGTCTCTTCTTCTCAGTACCCATTGGCTAAACCAGTCCAGGGCCAGCCTAATTGGGAAGAGGCAGGGACTATGTCCATCTGTGCTTGGAGGAAATGGAGCATTGAATCTGAGTGGCCCTGGAAGTCTCCACTGTTCCAGTAGGTGGATTTCCCCCAGTCACCCATTCCCTGGAATGGGAGCCCCGTGAGGTCCTGGCTTTGGGCAAGGATATCAACATCTCACTGTGCATGTGCCTCAGACTCTCTCTCCTGTCGCTGTTGACCACTGAATCCCTCACTCGGAGGGCACTGGGACTGCCGGATGCCCTGAGTTTGCTTCAGCTCTCCCTCATTTTGACCCCCGGGTTATATTTTTCCTTTCTGCCAGCTCAGTTGCACATTGCAAACGATGTTTATTGCATTTTATGTAGCATCCCCAGGCATTTCATTTTAGGAGGTAAGTATTATTATTAGGCACACTTTGTAGTTGAGGAAACAAGGCAGACAGCTTCAGGGCCCTGCCCAAGGACACACTTTGGGACGTCCTGAAGCCTTGTTTCTCAGCCAGGCCCGTCTGACTCCACAGGCAGTGCTCCTTCTGCTGGACTTGGGAGAGGGAGGTACTGCGTCCGGCTTCCCAGAGGAGGTCACCTTTGACCTGGTCTGGAAGGATACGAGGTTGGGGTGTGAGGGCCCAGCCTATGAAAAGGCCTGAGGGTGTGAAAAGGTAGAGACACATGTTTGCTGCTCAATAAATATTTGCTGAATAAATAATAAATAAACAGCCCACTAGAGGCATGAGAGGATGAATAATGCTGTTGGTAAAGCATGAGTCAGTTTCTTGCAATGGCTTGTGTTTGACCCACAGTTTTTCTACCTGCTCTTGCCTAATTTCCCAAGCTAAACAAACTGGGAAGAACTTGTGGGAATGCCAGCGAATGAGTCCCTCTTCCAGTCTTAGCAATTGCAGTTACCTCAAATTACAAGCCTGTCTGCTTTCATTAGTGAAATAAGACTCAGGGAGGAGCAAAGGTGGAAGGTCAGCCTGACTTGGAGACGCCGGGTCTTTGTCGTCTCCGGCCCCAGTGGAAGGCCTGGCTCTTCCAGGCCTGTGGAGTTAGCTCCCGCAGGCCCTCCGCCCTCATGGCTGGGCTGCCCAGAGGAAGAGAAAGCAAACAGAGGGAAATTCCGACTTAGGCCTGGACTTCAGTCAAGTCCCTTTCCTTCATAAACACCCTCCCTTGCATTTATTACAACGAGGGAACTTGAGCCTGTGCCCTGGAGGGAAGATTAGATCCAGAAAGGCCCACTGAGGCGAATATCAACTGGCAGCTTGCCAGAGGGCACCCTAGGAGGTGGCGGGGGGCCTCAGAGCACTTAGGACAACGTTTATGGACCCTTAAGAACTTTGAGTTTTAGTTCATGAGGAAGCTGATTAGATTGAACCTTGCAGAATAAAATCAAGAGATCTTATTTGCTGAATAAAGTTGAGGCTCTCTTGTGAACATTCTAGAAGATGGACATGTTGTCATCTGCTCGGATGTTAGGGTGCCCCATAAAAGCACCTCTTCTTCACCCATCTCCTCTCAGGGCCTGGCTGGAATTCGTGCTCTCACACTCACTGGCTTAGGCAGTCTTCATTGAAGCCTGCGAAGCAGGTAGCTCATCCCCGGTTTTCAGATGAGGATGGAAGAGGTACTGGTGAAGGAAATTGCCCAGGTCACTGAGCCGGTAAGTGTGGCCTGAGGACCCTGATTCTCCATTTGGTGGCTGGCACAGCAGAAGAATATCTGTCTCAATACAATTCTTTTAGGATCCACGAACATCTATTCAATTTTGCCTGAGGCAGAAAAAAAATGTTGAAGTATATGAAGGTTTATAAAAATTTTTGTAGGTAGATATTATTATGGTAGGAGGGGCCCATGACAGTCACAAGGTACATAGTGCTGAGGGATTCTAGTGAGCCTGTCCCCTTCCAAGCCCAGGTCCTTGGGGGGTCAAGGAAAGGCCTGTGGATGACACTTGCTACTACAGGGCTGTTGGTGATGCCAATATACCTGGTATCAAACACAATTCTATTAAAAGGGTACCCCATTTTCTCAGCCCCTCCCACTATATAACCTATTGCTGTTCCTGCCCTGAAGGTGAAGGTGGGGGTCTAAGGAGGGTTTCTATAAATGGGGATTACTGAGCAGTAGTGAGATTCTGCCATCTCGTGTGCACGTTCAGTCACATTGATGTTTTTGTTTTTGTTCTTGTAAACTCAGACTTTTAGAATAATTTCAGATTTATGGAGAAGTTGCAAGGGTAGTCCAGAGGGTTCCACACCCTTCACCCAGTTTCCCTTTGCTAACATCGTGCAATAATAGGTGACATTTGCCAACAATGAGTAACTGACATTGGTCCATCATTATTCGCTTGACCCCAGACTTTATTTGGATTTCACCAGTTTTCCCACTAATGTCCTCTGTCTGTTGCAGAATCCATGCCAGGACACTGCACTGGGTTTCTTGTCTCATCTGCCCAGTCCGGTCTGCCCTGTGTCACACCATTTCTGATACCTGCTCTGGGCCAGGGCTAGGACCCAAGAGGTGAGTGAGGGTTGCCCTGACCTTGGGCAGCTCCTGGTCCAGGGCTGGGGCGGGCATGGGCAGGCGTTGGCATTGAGCTGAGAAGCTGGCGGGATGGAGCAATGTGGGCATGAGAAGCCGGACACAAGTGGCTCTGCCTGGGGAGCTCAGCAAGGCAGGCATGGGGGCTTCGGAATTGATTGGAAGAAGGGAGGTTCTGATTGAAAAGCTTGCTTGAATAATAACATCGAGCACTGTGTTTTGATGGGATAATTGTTTTATATTTATAAAGATTCTTAATTATCTCCAGCAAATGCAGTTAGCTCACTTGGTAATTAAATTAAGGAAAATGTCTTTTCAAGTATTGTAAGCTGTTGCTATAATAAAGAAGAAAGGATAACTTTAAAGTACTTCCCTGTGTGACCTAGACCGAAAGCTGAGTAATTCTATTAAGGCCCAGTCAGTTCTAATATAACAGGCATTCTGCAGAGGCCGAATTAAAATAGTGAGTTGATGGAAATTTCCTTTCTTTGGGAAGCCCTTGCCGACCCCCATTTAGAGCTGATCCTTCCCTTGTGGGCCCTGGACATACTTTTATTTTTGTACTTATGACTATATTGTGCTTATCTCTGGGTCTGTCTTGCGTCCCTTTGACCCCCCCCCCCCCCACACACACACCAATGTGTGTGTCTTGAGAGCCTGGCCTGTGTCGTGCCCAGGGAGGTATGACAGAGAAGTAGCAGGTACTGCTTCTTGAACTGAGTGGACACCCCTTCCTCCGCAGCCATGAACTCCCTTCCTGAAGCGCCCTGTCCATGTTTGCTGTCTGGATGGACCCATCTGTCAGCACACGCCAGCAGCTGTGGAGGAGTAATGTCTACGTCCCTGGAATGTGGGCAAGGGTGGCCTTGGGGGGACCTGTGGCATCCAGGAGACTTGCACCTTGATGGCCTGAATCTCTGGGCTTGTCAGGCAGCTCAGCATAGCAGTGGTTGGTGGGCAGCTGAGAGGAACCGGACAGGCCCTGAACTTGGAAGAAAAATCAGTGTTTGTCCCAGAGTTTGTTGGATCATAAACGTGTCTCAAGTTGCATGAGCACTTCCTGTCTCCTGCACGGCTCAGGTGAGCTCTGCTGATTAGGGAAGGGCTTCCCCACTCCCAGGCCACCTGTCAGCAGAAGGAGCCCTGGCATCTGATGGGGCTTCTTGTGATGGTAAAACCCACTCAAATGACCCACAGCAGGCGAATGGAGTGGGCTGACTCCCTCATTCTTTCAGGCATGTGTAAACTCAACAAATAGTCCCATGCTTGCTGTGCCCAGATGCTGGGCCGGGCTCAGCCGATGTGGTAGGAGCCAGCCTGCTAGGCCACTAAATGCACGTCCAGTGTGGAGAGCGACGTTGATCGGGCAGATGAAACCAAACCCGGATAAGGACAGGCTGATAAGTGTTATCCACTATGGCAATAAATAGAGGACGTGATGGAGGGGCTGGCAGGTGGGGGCTGGGGGACGGGGGCTGCTGCAGACACACGGGTGCTGCCCGCCCTCTGGGCACTTGACACTCTACTCCTTACGTGGTCCCTCTCACAGCTGATGGCCTCTCCCCCACCACTCTCGGCTTTTCTCCTGTCTCCTTCCTCTCCCTGTCACCTTCCCACGCCAGCTCCAACGTGCCCCTGTAATTCTGGCATGCACAGGGCCATCGTGGTGGCTTGCTGCCAGCTGTCCATCCTTTTCTTTTTCTTAGCTCAGGTGCTCAAACCGAGACCCCCAGTGTCCAGCCGTTGTATCATCTGCCCCTGGTGCATTCAGCTGAGGCAGGTGCAGAGTGGATGGTATGGGACATGGGTGGGCACGATGGGCACAGCTGTGGGTGTCCCATGCTGCGGAGCGGCACGAGGCCTGGGATCGAGTCCTGCTCCATCCCTTGTCCCTGAGTGAGCTTTGACACCACTGCCTCAGCTTTGTCCCTGGAACCAGTGGTGCTGCAATGAGGGCCGGTACGTCCAGCACCTGGAAGGCTGCTGGGCGGGCACGTGTGCTCACGCCCACACAGGGAAGCCTTTATCCTCAGTGGACTTCTGCACTCTCCGCTCTGACCACCGGGCCGGCTGAAGTGTCCCAGCACACCCTCCCCCCCCCCCCCAAGGCAGGGCACGTGCAGGGGTTTTGTGACTTTTATAACGATGGACACATGGAAGGGCTGCTGCTCACAGTGACGGTTTCAAAGGGCAGATCAGTGGGTTATCCATTTTTATAGACTTCCACATCCTTTAGGAATCTTGGGATTACAAAACAGCCACCGAGAAATCATGCACCCCCACTAACATGGAGACTTTTATGTATTTACAATTCAGCTTAAATTTTTACCAAGAGAGGTTTTCAAAATGTAACATGTGTTAGTCACCGTGTGAGTTGCGAAACCAAGGAAATATCTCCAGTGTTGGCCTTGACGATGTAATCTGGCAAGGTTTAGGGAGGAATAAAAATAACACTGCTCAACGTTGCTGTCTCAAAGGGGAGCAGGGACCTGGAGCCCTCCCGAGCCTAGTTAGCTGGTTTGCATATGTAGGGTGGGCCACTGGGTTGGCCTGTCTTCACGCCCTCCATGTGGCCGGCCAAGGTGAGCTCATGTAGGGGCAGCCGGGAGAGAGAGAGGCTGGGGAGTCAGGGGCTTGGTTTGAGTTCTAGCTCTGCCACTCATTGGCATTTTTCAGACCCCACTGGGCGTGGAGAGGTGATGGGAGGTGCCCAGGGTGGCACCACAGGGATGCGAAAGTCCCACTCCTCTCCTCCCCTCTCCCCCCCTCCCCCCCCACCCCCCCAGAAATCCCAGGCAGCCTCAAGGGTTGCTCTGTGGCCAAGCCATGTTTGGAACGATGGAGGGAGGTGGTGACCGGACCTCCCCACACAGCTGCACAGCTAGCTTGGTTTTCTAAACACAATAGCACTGCACCTCCCCACTGAGCTGCAAGTCCGCAGGTGGCTTGATGAACATGTGGTTTCTGGATGTGACATGAAAGTTAGCCTTTGCGCACTCTTTGTCTGGGATCCCTGGGTTTGTTTTTCTTGCTCTTCCAGTCCTGAAATATTCCCAATCGTGTTTATGTTGTGGCAGCAGACATGGAAGCTCAGTGCTGCTGTGCTGGGGTCTGCTGGGCCCTGCCTCCTCCATCCTTTCGAAAAGCACCAGCAGGTGCCTGCCTGGCCGGATCCCAGCCAGCCAGGACAGATCCCCTGCAGAGCCTCCGGGACACCTTCCCCAGCTGCCCCCTGCAGGTGTCTGCTGACCATGCCACTTGCATCACAGTTCCACCTGGAGTGCCTCTGTCTACTGGTGACGTGGGCTTCCAGGGGGTGCCTGTGAATGATTTCTGACCCTCGCTCCAGCTGGGGAGTAGGGACTGAGATGATTCCCATTCTGCAGATGACAAAACTGAGGCTTGGGAGTGACTTGCTTGTACAAAATGATCACCATTTCTATTCTGAATATTCCTCTTCTGCCACCCCTTCCTCTTAGGGCGCTGCCTGCCCTCTTGGCTGCACTTGGCCCTCAGTTTGTTATCTCAGTATGGAAACTGCAAGCCCACTGACAATGTCCTCTGGGGCCCACAGTGCATCCCCCTAGTTCCATCGGAGCCTCCTTTTGAACTTGGACTATATGCCACCTAACGGTCCTCTCCTGTTTTTTTAATTGTCTGTGTCTGGCTTGCCTATTGAGACTGTGAATTCCAGGGGATCAGGAGCCATGGTCTGGCTGTCTTGTGCCCGGCCAGGGGTGGCCACGCAACTGACTCTGCACCACCCTTGTTGAAGGGTGACTTGGTATTGTTCCCTGAGGCTGGGTTCCACATGTCTGGCCACAGGAGGCTACAGCCCTCTGCCCCAGGTCCTTGGCTGGCCAGCATTTCAAATGATATTGTTTCATATTAAATTGTTTCAAATTCCATGGACCCTGGTTTCACAATCAAATAATTCGATCTTGTTTACAAATGGAATTTTTACTTTTTGACAGTTTCTAGCTTTGCTGGGCTGGATGGTCAGCGAGAGCGTGTCCTCTCATGCCCTCCTATCCATCTATGCTGCCTTCCTTGGGACAGTGTGGCGTCTGGGAACCATCTTGGGGGGCGGCAAGCACCCAGCCAGGGGCTTTCGCAACCTTCCCTCCCCCCGTCCAGCGCCCGTCATGAGAAAATGCACAAATAGCAGAATTGAGAGGGACGCTTGCTACCTGTCGTTCCAGCACTCGCTTTTACCGATTAGGACATGGAGATGCAAGATCCCAGTTCCTGTGGCTGCCCAGGACCCGACGCCAGGTCCTCGGACGCCCTCCTCCAGGGACTTTTCCACACTCCTCTCTTCCTCCGTCCCAGAATTATAAGTCCCTGCCATGTGCCACCCACTGCTTTGCGCAACGCAGGCACAGATGTGGAAGGACATGACCTTTGATCTCTCAAAGCTCATAATCTGAGTGTTGAGATGCAAGGATGGACAAGCAGACAACAAGTGGCCACACAGTTCATTGGTGGCTCAGTGGGCCAGAGGAGGGAGCGAGAGGCCATGGAGCGCCAGGCGGGGCAGGATTGGCAGGTCGGGCAGAGGGAGCAGGATTTGCAAAGCTGCAGACGTGGGCCGAGCTTGGCGGTTGTTGTCCACCGCGTTTTTGGCAGCTGGTTGGTCCCTGCATGCGAATATTTTAAACAAGGTCTAAACTTCAGTCTCCCCCAGTGAGTCCCCTTGTCACTTTTGAGGCTGCCTCCTTATCCAGTGACATCCCTGTCACTGGAACAAGTTTGCAGCCTCTCTTCTGGAACTTTCTCTAAGCCAGTAATGGTAATGGGGCAGATGGGCGTCATTGTTCTGTGGTCACTGGGATGGGTGACCTGGGTTGGCCCCTGCAGCATCCCCACTGGGCTTGGCTCAGAAAGGCACCTGGCTGTTTCCACAAGTCACCGGCTCTCCAAGGTCAGGGCGGACCTGCTGAGGAGGTCACATCATGGGCCATCCCCTCAGGCTGTCCCAGAGGGCTCCACGGTGGGCATCCTAGCCAGCCCTAGCCTGCAGAGGGTTGCCTCAGGAAAGGCCTAAAGTTGGTTGATAATGACCCAGTCAGCTGCCGCAGCCCAAAGGCAAGAACTTCATTCTATAAAACATCCTGGAAATGAGTACAGGGCGGGGCCTGATCGGCCCTTGGACCTGGCAGCAGCCTGCAGCTCTGGCCCATCCCCCCAAGGGCCCCGAGCCCTCCCTGAGCCCTGGAGCCCAGGCCCCAGCTCATGTCTCTGCCACATCACTATGGCCTCTGTGGCCTGCACTGACTCATGAGGCTGTCTCTGTGTGGACACCTAGGCTCAGACTGGAAACCACCCAGGCCGTGGTGACACCAGGACTGCCAGGCATGGGTGGAAACGGGGAGTTCCTCTTCCTCAGTGGAAGTGCAAATCCAGCCAAACTGAAAATGCGTACACAGTTTGGGCCAGAATGGATGTTTTTAGGAACGTAACTTCCTGGTGTTGGTCACAGTTAAAGAACTAGACGCGTGGGTCTCAAGTCTCCTAAGAAAGAGTGAGGTGCAGAGTGTGTCTGCTGCTTGTGTTGGGAAGGACGGATCTCTCAACTGGGCAAGGTGACAAAAGCAAGATGCCAAAGAGAGTATGATCCATTTTTGAGTTAGAGAAAGATAGAGAAATAGATGGTGGTATATCGTCTGGAAGACTCCCCGAAAGGCTAGTGATAGCTATACCAGCCGTGAACTCAGGAGCTCTGGTTACCCAGCACTGAGCTCTCTCCCAGGTTCGCGTACGCCGTTAGCTCACAGAGTCCTTAGGAGGCCGTGGGTATTACCATTCCACTCACTTGGCAGATGGAGAAACTGAGGGCCTGGAGAAGGTGAAAAGAACTGTGCAGGTCACAGGTAGTGAGTGGAGGTGCAGGACGTGGGCCTGTGCCCCTGGCCATTCTGCTGCTGGAGAGAATACTTTGGGCTCCGGGGGGCAGGGAGGGGCTGGACACTTTCAGTTTTCATTTTTACCTTCCTGTGTCCTCTGCATTCTCTCCTCAGGAGCATCTATTATTTTATTTTAGAGACTGTCGACAGGGGTTATCTGGATAAGGGTAATAAGGCTTTAGTTCCTTTATTGTGTTTTTCTGCATTAAAAGGAAAAACATAGTCATGACATTTAAAAACCTCACCCCCCAAGAGAGAATATTGGGTCCCTAGGAAGGGAACTGAAGAGAAAATCAGGACTCCAGAAATGACCCCAGTCCTGGTGGAGCCTCTTGGGGCTTGTCATGGAAGTCAGCTCTGTTTTCCATGATTTCCAGAAAGTGGGAGGTAGAAGACCCCTGAATAACTTCTAGTCCAGTTCCTCATTTTATGGGTGGTCAAATTAAGGCCAAGAAGGACCACCCTATTCCAGGTGTCACTTGGGGTCCAACACCTCCCCTCCTCTTCCCTCTAGGGCACACCCTGTGCTCGGAGTTGAAAGCTGGAAAAGGCACCAATGATTTCTTCGCCACAGTTGTTTGACAACCGAGATCAAAAACACTCACGGAACCATCCTGAGTCCAGGACAGAGCCCCAAGACCACCTGGGACAGAAATGCCTCCCGCAGAACTGGCCCCCAGACGACGGCCTCACTTGTCTCGTCTCGGCTCCAAATCCAGTGTGCACTTGAGCTCATGGTGGCTGTTCTGTAACTAGCAAGACTGGTGAGAGGGTGACGTTGCCATTGGTGACCACAGGTATCCTGGCAGCCTGGTGCAGAAAGGCTACTTCAAGCTCTAACAAGGGCCAGGTTTCCACGGGGACAGCGGAGCCTCATGTGGCAGGTGTCTTGCTGTGCCCCTGACTAGCTCTGTGGCTTTCTCAGAGCCCCCAGTTTTCCCATCTGTAAAACAATGGGAGTAGCCTAAATGACCTCAGGCCTTTAAGATGGTGGCAGATGCCGGCACTTAGCCTTGCTCCTGCTTCAGGTCATGGGAGCCAGAAACCCAAGTTTGTGGACCCACTTCCCAGGTGGACAGGTCCTCTGTGCCTGGCCCCAGAGAGAACACTTGGCATGGACCTCAGGGGCTGCTTATCAGCAGTGTGATGGTCTTCCAAGGCCAGGAGAGCCAGACTAAGCCTGGCTCTGCCATTTGCTAATTGTGCTACCTCCAGTCATGTGACTGTACTTCTCTGGGCCCCAAATACTTGGTTTGCAGCCCCTGGAGAAAAGCAGCACCCACACCCATCAGTGTGCTGTCATAGGGTTGGTGCCCAGCATTGGCAAACAGCTGGTCGTCCATAGAGGCTGGTGTCTGAGGGAGTGCCTTGTTCCATCAGGTCAGCAGGACTCAGTTGGGGCTCGAGCTGGACCACACAGACCCTTGAGCCCTGAAATCTGCAGTGGGAACTGAGGTGGAGTGGTCCGAAGAGGGGCCTGGAGCTAAACTGGCAGAGGGAGGAGGCTGATCACGGGAGAGGCATCCTCGGCAGGACCAGGGGTGTGGCAGGGAGGCACCAAAGTGTGTGGGCACTTTGTCACGCCCTCATGTCATGCACGGTCTCATTTGATCCTCACCGTGACCCCAGAAGGTGGGCGTTGTCATCCCCACTCTAAGAGGAAGAAGCTTAGTAGGGGAGGTGACTTCCTGGGTGTCATGGTGCCAGGAAGTGGTGGCCAGAATCCCAGTGGGATGGTCTGATTCCAGGGCTGGAATGGGGCCAAGCAGAAGTAGTGGGGGTGGGCGGTGTGGGGGTGGTTGTGGGTGCCCCAGCCTGAGCCCTGAGCTCCTCACCCCACACACCCTCAGCTCTGAAAACACTGGTCGGTAAACTGTGACCCACTAGGGTCATGGGATCATTTCAGCTGGTGGCAGCCATCACCAGGAAGAAAAGAAATAGGAGGGGGAGCGTCAGAGTTCATGATGCCCAGTGAGGCAAGTATTCTTTTGTGAAGACATTGTTCCCATCCCATACGTGTAAACAGTCCACTACTTGTATTTTACATGCAGCCGTGATGCTGGTACCATGTATTGCTTACCCTGGTCCCAGTGAGCAGGCTTTGAAAGCCACTGCTTTCAGCTTTTCTCTCTTCTGCAGGGCCTCCGGGCCTTTGTTCTCGGAACAAGAACGCCAGTGCTGGGCACAGGACAGGAGCCAGGACGTGCTGGAAGATTTCCGCGAGTGCCCCTACCCGCATGACAAGGCAGCTGGCTCAGCAAGGTGGTGGTGCCACTGTGTGGGGTCCAAGAACTTGGGGTGTGGATGTTTGACTGAAGCATGGGGGCAGCCTGAATGGGGAGTCCCAAGGCCCTGGCCCTGGGCCTGAGAAGAATGCTGTCCTCCTTCTCTCCTTGTGTGGGCCAGGGTGCCCCCTCATCCTCAAGCAATGCCCCAAAGTTGCTCCACCAGACTAGCCTGCTCTTAGGGGTGCCGAACCCTATGTGGTCACAGGGAACAAGCAGAGTGACAGCCTGTCTTACCCCTGGCCATTGTTGGCAACAGAGGTCAGTGTCCTGGGGAGCAAAAG
Organism: Rhinolophus sinicus; assembly: GCF_057876585.1. Lineage (NCBI taxonomy): Eukaryota > Metazoa > Chordata > Mammalia > Chiroptera > Rhinolophidae > Rhinolophus > Rhinolophus sinicus. The sequence continues at coordinate 198,957,017 of NC_142503.1, read as the reverse complement.
GATGTCAGGGAGATGGGAGAGCAGGGGCCCAGAAATGCCAGGCCAGGCTGGGTGGCCTGCTCGGAAAGGAGTCTGAGCTCCCTCCTGCCCACAGTGGGCACCTGAAGGAAGGCTTTCGGGTGATCAGATTCGTGTTTCAATCAGGTAACTCACTCTGGTCGGAGTGTGAGGCTGGAGCCACATATGTGTTAGGCTTTCTCCGAATGGTTCTGTTCCAACCACAGAAAGCCCAGGCTTACGCTGGGAGACCCTATGGTGGGGCGCAAACCCCAGCACATACATTTCAGATGTGGCCTCCTTAGCTTTGCATGGCTTTCTTCTCCCTCTCCCCTCCTTTGGCGTTTACTGTCACTTCTTTTGTTTATTATTGCCACCTAGACTTAAGGTCTCCAAGGCTGGAGGCCAGCTGCTAGTTTTCTAAATATGGTTGAACATTCTGGATGTTCAGAACTGTTTTGTTTCTTGGAGGGTGTTGGGGGTGCTGATCTCGGTGGAAAGATCTCAGACACAACTCGGGGCCTCTCTGAGGCAGCTAGGTGTTCGTTCTTTTCCTAGGAATGGGCCTCTGGTTTGGGCAGCTCTAGGTGCCCAGAAACCTTCAGTTGTAATAAAGAAGCACAAAGCAAACCAGCATTCCAACGCCAGCCACATTCTCCTTCTGCATCCTGTCCCCACCCCCTCCCCGGCTTTCCCATTTGCCATGCTGGCTGGCCCAGGGGCTGCAAAAGGGACCTTTATTTCCCCAGAAAAATAGAACAAAACAAAAACAAAAACAAAAATCCTGAACACACTCGCACACACATAAATGCGACTGTGTCTGTAACCAGGACGGAGGCTGGCCGCTCTGCCGCCTGGCCGTTGTAGGACACAAACAGAGATGTGCCATGGTCGGCTTGCTCTTCAGACTGTGGACTCTGGATGTGACAAGGACTCCTCCGATCCCAAGTTTTGGTCCACATTTCAGTCACTTCTGTGTGTGTGTGAATACGGCCAAGGGACCGCAACAATGCTGCTGGGTGGGTGATGGAGAGTTTTTAAAGGAGAGGAAACAAAATGGAGGAGCGTCCTCCAGGTGGGACCAAAACGTGACATGGTGTAGCAGGCTGGGAGTGGGTCCTGTCTGCTTGCCCCGGCACCTGTACTCCCACTGCACAACCAACCTGCCTGGCTTCATTCATTACATCACCACACATGCCATAATTGTACAGGATGGGGTTAGAACTCTGTCTGCGTGCATATAAATAAACATTGCAGCCTGGCATTCAATAACCACTTCCTGTCGAGCAGCATTTCCCCTAATATAGTGGAACTAATTGCACCTCAACTCTCCTCCAGGGTTTCCAAATGTCAACAAAAACGTATTTCCCCCTTTCCTGTCCAGTTTAAAGGTTATTCCTAAAAAGCAGCAGTCAATGTAATTTTGATTTTTTGAGACTGAGAAAATTATTTACCAGGAACACACAAATTATTTGTTTTACTCTGTACTACTCGCTTATTGACACAAGATCACTGGAAAAGCCACCTCAGAACAAATGGAGGATTAGGTTAAAACTGATTTTTTTTTTTTTTTACACAACCATTGGGGTTACTGATGTTAGGGAAATTGTAGATAAAACAAATTCAAGGTCATTCAGTTTGTTACATTTTAGTTAAATATTACTGTTTTATACAAAACAGAAACAGATACTCCTTAGGTTAAAAAAATTGGCGACTTTTTCCTGTGCAACTTTTATCTCAAGTGGAAGGCGATTCTAATTTTATCTCGGTTCAATAAGCAGATTACAAAAAACCATGAGGCCATAGCTCTTTACTTTTCCCTACAATTCTCTGAGCTGCTGAAGGAAAGAGAATCACCTTGAATCTAGCATTTTCTGAGCACACTAAAACAGCCAGATCCCTTAAACCCATCTAGAAAGAAATCAATTACATCTATGTGTTAGTTTAATGTGAAATTATTTTATTTTCATTGTATTGTCTTTCAGGCTATTGGGGAGGAAGAGAAAAAAAGAGTACAGCAGGAGAAAGACAGGCTTTGGTTCCTCACCGCCCATTTTCTCTCCAGGTTTTTCTTGGCTTTTGGCGTTTGCTCTTAATTTTTTTAGAAATCATTTTTTGTTTGAAAAATATACAAAATGTGTATTTCAAATATAAAAAAATTGTACTTTGAACATGACCAAATTTTAGATCCACAATACATTTTGACAAAAATATTATTAAAAAATACCGTCTGCTTTCACTCCACTTAAATTGTCATTCTTTTCATTCCATATCTTCTGATCTGTTCAGTCTGACATTTGTTAGATGTGAACAAGTTCTGCGGAGTATTTTAGAAAGTATTTGAAAAAAGTAAAGAAGCGATATGTAAAATTTCCACGGAAGCACGCTTGCTTGGGTAGCATTAGTTTTTAAAACAGTGCTGTGCTTGGAATGGCCAGTATCGCTCCTGGCACCGCGGGGACCCTCCGGCCGGTCAGTCCTCCGAGGGCAGTTCGGTGGCAGGGAGCCGCCTGAGGCTCGGATCCGGCCGCAGCTCCTGGGCCCAGGCGGCCTGCGGTGTGCTAGCGTTTTCCTTTTCTGCAGCGCGGAGAGGCCGTGGAAAGACCCCGCCAGGCCGCGCGTCCCACCTGCTCCACCTGCCCCGCGCATCCCACGCCGCTGCCGCGTGAGCGCACGGCCCGCGCCACCCGACAGACATCTTGGGCTCACTGCTGCGCCTGGCTTCCATTTGGCTTTCATGGGCCTCCCCCATTCTAACTGGTTCCAGGTTTGCAACTTCGAGGCGCGGGGACTCAGCTGGGCCGCGCTCTTGGCCCCAAAGAGACGCCGGAGCAATTATCCCCGCAAACGCACGTCCCGGCTATTGGGCAGACAGGGCTCGGACCTCCGACCTCCTTGCTCCAGGCACTGGCGCGGCCTTCCCCGCGCGGGCCCAGCAGAGCTGTTAGGGGGCCGCACAGATTCCGATAGGTCGGGCAGGCTTGGGGAGAGGTCCTCAAGGCCTCTGCGCGCAGGGCACGAGCCCCAGGGCGCCATCGGAAGCGGGCGCGGTGGGCAGCGCAGTGCAGACACTCACTCCCAGACCCCAAGCCCCTACAAGCAGCCCTTCTGGAAGGGCGAGACCACCCACGCAGCCGCCAACGTGGGAACTGGCCGTCCCGGAGGCCTGGGGGCCCTGCGGGTCGGAGGGTTCTGCCTGGTGTCTGCACTCCACCCTGGCACTACCATCCTGAGTCACTGTCCTCCGTGGAGAGCCCCCAACCTGACCTACTCCGACCCCGTCATAGGGTCATACCCCCAACACCCTGCTACCCCGGAATGCCTCTAGGCTGGGCCCCGCAGGCGCCGGGCACCAGAGAGGGAGGGCCCCCAGGGCCGAGGGCACTGTTCCAAAGTCCAGAAAATGGAAACTGTGCGAAAAGAATCCCCAAATCCGGCCGGGCCCAAAGCCCACCGGCTTACATAAAGCCCCAGGAGCCCTCCCGCCCGCCCTCGGCCTCCCCGCCTCGGGGTGAACGGTCGGCAGGCGCCAGGCCAGGCCGTCCTGGGGTTGGCACCGCCACCGACCCCTGTCCACGGTCCTGGTGTGACCCGGGGAGGGGGCAGGGGTCTCGGCCTCTTCCCACCATCTGCCCCAGAAACATTTAACTGGCCTGTAATAATCACATTAGCAGTCGGCCCCAATTAGGGCCGAGGGAGGGGGAGGCCGGAGGAAACCGCCCCCGTGTCACCCGAGGATAAAGATCCTTTCATGCCCTGGGCCTGGCCATGGGCAACGCGGCGGGCCGCCATCCCCGGCCTTTGATGGCCGGCGCCTGGGCCTTGCCGATGCCGCCATCCCTGTGCCCCCTCCACCCCCCAATGTGCTATCGCCCTCGGGTGACCAGGTGGCACTTAGGGCAGCGTGCGAGGCCCCCACGCTTGGAGTAGGCCTGGCCCCATCCCGCCCGCAGGTCCGCTGGTCCGCGCGTGCGCACGGGGCGCACTCGAGGGTGCGCTGGGGGCTAGCAAAGGGTCTGGGGGACGCGCCGCCTGACCCGCCGACGCCGAGAGCCTGGCCAGGACCTTGGTAAGGCCACTGTCCACCGAGTGGATGGAAGGGAGGGTAACCCCCGCCACGGGCGGCCTGAGCAGGTTACCTGTGCTCTCCTCGGCTGCCGAAAGGGTCAGACAGCCTGAGTCGGGCCCTGTCCTCTGGGGCCGGAGTGAGGCCAACCGGCCCCAGGCTCGGGCCCAGGCCCAGGACGGGCGCCGCAGTGATGGGGCTCCCAGGGGTCCTAGCTGGGGCGTCGGGCCCTACGCGCATGGGGAACACGGGCCCGGGGGTATCCGGGGCAGCCCAGCGCGGCGGAAAGCCGGCCCGGGCGCCTGTCAAGCGAGGAGAGGTCACCTATGCGCCGGTTCCCGCCGGGCTTACCTGGCTCGGGCGCCGGGACCGCGCTCCCCTCGCCTCGCGTTCCCCTCGCCCCGCGCGGGGCGCCCCAGGGTCGGAGCAGGGCGCGCTCTAGACCGGCTCGGGTCGTGCGAGGACAGGGGCTGCCCGCGTCGCCGGAATGCTGAGGCCGCCGCTGGCCTTGGCTCCCGGGGGCCGCCGGGGACCCCCGCCCCAGGGCTGCAGCTGCAGCCGGAGCCGCGTGACCCGGGCCCCGACCTCCCGCGCTCGGCCGTTTGTCCGCACACAAAGGAGAACACTCATATTTTTCTTTCCCCGGCGGCACAGTCTTCACACCCGCCCATCTCCCTCCCCAGTGACCCCCCACCTCACACACGCTTCGCTGAGAACCGCTTTCTCTCTGCACACCCACTTTGTCTCGCCTTTCTTTAATTCCATAGTTGTATTCGAGGATGTCAGTATAGCTTAGAAAGTTTCATAGAAAGTCAGAAAGCAATTAGAGAGGCCCTTTTATTGGAGTTTCGTTGGTGCCATGGAATCTTTTAAAGGAGAGTCTGAGCACCGAACACAATCCCATTAAGCCGCCAAAACTCCCACAGTCCTCAATAGGGGTGCTCAATACTTCGACAGACTTTCGCTGGCTCATTGGGAACCGCGGGGTTGCAATCCTGGTTCCGCAGCTGACTCACAACAGCGTGGCCTTGAACCCCTCATTCCTTCCTTTCTCATCGGAATTTCCATTGGTAAAATGGCCCAAGGGCCGGAGTGAACATTAATTAATGTCTGCAGAGCCTTGCAGGTCTCTCTTTAACAAATGCTATGAAAACTTCAAGCACTGCAGTACGGTAACACTACATCCTGACTGTTTACTTGAATTTTTAAAAACTTCCAGCCAGTTTCTAGAAATGTGAGCTGGATGTAAATAAACATTTCCCTCTGTCCGCTTTAAAATCGATCCGCAAACATTTGGGAAATGGGTCAAAGAAATTGTGCTTTGCTGAGAGAAAGACCACGTATGACCAAAGTTTCAGCTTAATTGAATTTTAGTGCCAAATTATAACGCACTGAATAACTGGACTTGAGCGAAGGGGGGGGGGGAGAAAAAAGGCGGTGGAGACAGGACAGGCGGTTCTAATGGAAGCAGCCATCCTAGGCTGGCGGTGGCCGTGGCCGGTGTGGCCAGAACTGGGGCCACCACCAGCAGCCTAATTCCAGAAGGGTGAGGTTATTAGGCTGTGGCCTTCACGTGGGAAAGAGGGATTGCCCTCTGATTTGTGGTTTTGGGTTAATTTTCTTGTGTATTATTTAATGTAACAGGCAACTCTTCTTCAGAGCATAGCTTTTCCTTTGTTGTTTTTAGAGAATAACTTCTGTTCTTGCCAATAAAAGTTAATGTCTTCTTCCCTTAGAAATTGGTATGGAAAGAAAGCAGGTGTTTTAAAAGAATAAAGTATTTTAAAAAGTTGGTACTTGGTTGTCAAAGCAAAGTGCCAGGTTTAGAACAGTCAGGGTTTTGCTCCTAATCACAGATGCTCATTTTGTTAAATAGAAGTTTGTCTCTGGCAGTTTCTGGATTCATTTTATAATAGGAAAGGACAATTGGTGATAGGCTCCTAAATAAGGAGTAATAAGTTAGATGGTGGTGAAAGGAGCATCAGTGATGGGGGGGAAACGGGCTGTTTACTAAGTCCATAAGGGGATAATTGAAAACAAGCCTGCAGAAACGAAATACTTACTTGTCGAATAGTTTGTATTAGTCGTCAATTATTTAGAAATTTTTCTTAAATTTGCCCCCTTTGCTCTTATTTCATTGCCCCTCCTGGCCCTGCTGTCGCCAGCGTCAGCTCCTTGGCCTCTGACCTCTTGTTCTGCATGCACACTGCACCCTCAGCCATTCTCTGTCCTTTCTTGTCCCTTTGCTTGGATGTGCCAGGGTCCATCGTGGCCTGGTGGGAGAGGACAGCAGGCACCAAGACCCCAGATCCAACCTCAGTCCTGCCTGCAAAACCCTCTGCCTCGGCGCGTTGGTTTCCTCACTGACTCCTTACAAGCTTTTCTCTCTCCTGCCTCTAGACGTCCCTCACCAAACACCTTGCACCTTCTTCTCCACCTGTCCAGAGGTCACCTCTCAGCCCCAGCTTCCATCTAGCTCATCATCACTCAGACCCACATGGACCTGGCTCACTTGGGACTCGGGGAAACCGTCTCCACCGCTTAGCAGTCGCTAGGGCTGGGTGCCACCATCTGTATTTCATTGCCCTGTGCTCTTTCTCATAGTGTAGTGTGACTTCGGGAAAGTTTCTGGTTGAGGAGAAAACGATGGAAGCTCCTTGAGAGCAGGTATCACTTTACACACATCTGGGGCTCTGTCAGCACCAGGCACCGAGAAAGTAGGCCATCCATCAGTCACTTGCATGTTGATGTATAAATCAGAATCACATTTCACTGGGCAGGAAGGAGAGAAACAGGCACAAACGCGCCTGCTCACCAAAGGAGTAGAAGCCCGCGTGCTTCTCTGTTGAACTCATAGGACCTGTCACTGGGCTTTTTCAAATACCACAAAATGATTTAAATTAAATGGAATCTTAAATTCTTTAAAAAATGAGTATGACTCAGTGAGTCTGCAATAGAAAGTGGAGGAAAAAGAAACCAAAGCAAATCCAGAATCCAGACAGTTCAGGCTGCTTCTAACGTTCTTGATCTGCCCGCAAAGGAGCAGGTTCCTGAGAAGAGCACGACATTCTAAACATGCTGTCATGTCCTGACTAGGGCTGTTGCAAATAATGCTGCTGGCAGGTGGCCTGCACACGATGCAGCACGGGACCCTCACCCTGGAGGTGGCCCTGTACCACCGCAGGTCCTGGGTGGCTTTGAAAAAGTGCCATTCTGGCGCTGAAGACACAAACCTTCTGGGGTTTGGGAGAGTGGGGCTCCTGCTGGGTCCTTCTGAGAAACTGGCCACAGGACTCGCTTTGAAGAGGATGGCAGATTCCACTCTGGTCCAGAGCGTGTGATTAAAGTAGCAAGATAAAAATGAAGGGAACAGTGCCACTTTAAAAACTTTTCGGGGAACAAAGAAATTGGCAATCGCTGGCGGTCCAGGAAGAAATGAAAATGAAAATGCGCAGGAATTTGAGAGAGGAACATTTAGCATTTGGATCCCAGTGAAAGTGTGTTAACAATCCATCTCTGAACAAGGTAGCATTTCTTAGCACTTAATCACATTAGCCAGATCAGAAGTGTTAGCGTTGAGAGATTACCGTGGTTCTGAAGGGGCTGTCCTGAGAGTCTTCATCTGCAGCTGGGAGACTGAACTTCCCCCTGGAGCATCTGCTCCTAGGCTTACCTGGCAAGGAACAGTAGGACAATCAGGAGGGAAAGCAGGCGTGCCGAACGCAAGCTGGATAGAGCACCGCTGGCTTTCCACGCACGTCCGGCATTATTTTCCAGCTGTTTTGAGAACTTGAAAATTCTTCTTTCTCCCTGAGGAAAAATTTTAACAAGTGGATGGGTGTTTTGCGCCTTTCCTCTCCTGAAATCGTGGACTTTCTTCTCATTGCGTCTCTAACCCAGCGACTTAGACTGGATGCAACCCTGATTGTGTTCACATTATTTTTGGAGACTATTTTGATGTTCGGATTTTGTTCCAGTTCAATAGTTTAATACCATGTAGCTTCAGGTTCAGTTTCAATTGGTTCACCCAGTGTCCTTCTGGGGAGCAAAAAGTGGGAAACAAAGCAAAACAAAAATACCCACATCAGATTTATGGTTCAACACAAACGTCATATTTGGGTTTGGGCCAACCATCAGTGAACAGGTGCTGTGTTTGGTTGTGTGTTAAATGCAATTTGGGGTCAAGGCCAGGTTTTCAGTTTTAATCCTCAATGTCACCCTTCTTATTCTCGATAGTTTAGGTGTTTCTTTATCCTAATTAGATGCCAGATCCCTTCTGACGTCAGACGTTGAGGACACCGGACCATAAAACCTTTGGGACTGGATGCTTTTCAGAATTTAGAATTTTTGTTTTCAGATTTTAGAAAGGGAATCCAGTGTAGAGAATGCATGTTTCGGAATTCTGTAGCCTGGGGGCATGGCTTTATCAAAAGCAGGAATATTTTCACAGTGAACATACGAATATTAACTTTAAGGGGGATGAATGGAGACTATAAATAGCCTCACTTTGGGGAAGTGTGCTAAGTTTATAAACAACTTTTGGTTTTCAGAGATTTTTGGAGTTTTAGACTTGTATGTAAGGGATTGTGGACTTGGATTATAGGACTTCTTCTTTTTTCCTTTAAAAAAAGAAAAAAAGGCCCTGGTTCCGGGAGCCTTCAAGATCTTTTCCCATTGGTCAGTTTTAATTGTAGGACAGGTATTTTAAGTGTTACTTGTTTAAAGAATGATTCTGTATTTTCAGATAATTCACAGAAAGTTATGGACTAAAGACCACGCTTTAGCAGGTTAAAAGCGCACTCTAGTAACATTTCTGAGGCTAATTTACACATGTCCTACTCTAGGTAAGGAGGCATCCTGCTGGCTGGACCCGGTGCCAAGGACAGCAGTTGACCGCTGATGTCCAGGTCTCACCCCTCCCCCACCAGGAAAGTCTCCCATGCTTGAAAAACCTGCAAGTGCCTTCATGTGCCTCTGACCTTTCGAAACAGAATAGACTGCACATGACTAATGGACCTAAGATACTAGAGGTCCTGAAAATGATGAAAGTTAGCCACTTGCACGTGGGGTTCCTGCAGAGATAGAGGGTTGGGTTACATAACATCTACCATCCCATCCAATTTTGACTCAGTGAGTCTGTGTGACCTCTATTAAGTTCTAATAAACAGCAGCTGTTTCAAGAAACAGAAACATTTTGCGCAGAAACAGTGAGCATGCCGACTTAAACGGCAATGTGATGTATGGTTTTTCTTTTATTAGTTTCAGGTGTACAAAACAATGTAATAGTTAGGGATTTATCATCTATATCCCTCACAAAGTGATAACCCCCCTCCCCCCATCTACTACCCCTCTGTATATTTTAATTAGTACTTTTTTTTATTTTATAAGAGAGGTCACGAGTTGTTTGTGAATTTGATGGAGATTTTTTTATAAGGCCCATATGAGCAAATGAAATGCACATGGCTGTGTGTGCTCTCACACAGCCGAATTCTTCGTGAGATTTCAGATTGTACAGGACACATGTATTTGACCTATAGGAATGCACTCTGAGATGGAAGTGGAACGCATGGGGAACGAGGGTCACGCTGCCAAGATTCAGCTTTGCATTTGACCTTGAGGAATCCATCTAGTGCTCAAAGTATTTATTGTTTCAGTAATGCACATTTTTTAGGGGGTCTTGAAAGTGAGTTGGGGTTCAGTAAGTGCATGCCAGAAGGACTGGTTTCACGGCGATGGCAGCTGACACTAACAACGGGGGAAGAGGGCTTGAAGGCTGCTGTCCCTGTGTTTGCAAGGGCTGGGCTGGGAGGGGGTGGGAGAGGAAGCAGCAGGCAGCTCCTAGGAGAAAGCACTTTTTCAATTGAGGAGAAACAATTTTTCCAATGTTCTCTATATAGGGATGTTTGAAGGTTTTGATTCATAGAACTTTTTGGCTTATGCTCAGGATCTCTGTATCAGTATTATTTTTAGTTCACGTATTCAGTTGAATTTATTGTGTGTCTAACAGGTCCAGAGCCCTGGTCTAGGCACTGGGAGCAACGTACGGGCTGACAGATGCGGTTCCTGCCCACATGGGGCTTACAACCTACAAGGGAACAAAGGCAGCATGTGACGCGGGGGGGGGCTTTTTAATGCCTGCTGTTTTGACAGCTCAGAAGGAAAAGAACCTTTAGCAAACATCTCCAGGATGTTTAGCAAACATCTGTCACCTGCCGAGAGCCTGTGAGGTCCTGGGGAGTATGCCAGGAGTGGCCTGCTTTCAAGAGTTCAGGGCCTGGGAGGGAAGAACAGACAAACTCATTAGAGTGCTGTCATCTTGCGGGGGCACACACACGGGGGTGGTCCATGGTGTGCACGGGGTATTCCAGGAGGAGGGAAGTCCACCAACCAGCTGAATGTCTCTGGGGGACAGGAAGCCCAAATTGGGGTGGTGGTGAGGGGCACGGCCAGGTGGTTGGCTTCTCCGGGATTGTCTGTAGTTGTTGAGTCACATGCTCCTAAATGACAAGAATTATTCAGGTTGAAGGTGTACTGTCGACGATTTCTACTATATCAAGTGCATATCTCATATAAAATGTTCCACAACATTAGGTGTAATTTGACATCTCTTAAAGAAAAACCTGATTTCCCCAATGTAGCCTGGATAGCTGTTTGGATGTCAGATTAGCTTCTTATTGAATAAAGATGTCAAGTGTGGAAGCCAAGAAGGGGTAGGGATACAGGTCCTTTTCTGGGACAATACTGACCCTCGCTGCAGATTGGAAAGGCAGCTCACATTTTACAAAAGGCAGCAGTTAGAGCAGTTAGTGATGAAGGCCTTCCCTGGACTGCTGAGGGGAGACCACCTGTTGCTGGCCTGCTGTCCTGGCTGGGGTCTCGATCCATTTCTGGATTCTGAGGGAGGAGTGAATGTGCAGACAGCAGCTCAAGGAAGGAGCCAGCTGATCTGCTTTTGCTGAGGGGGGTCAGGTGATGGCAATTTCTCAGGGTTGTTGTCCGCAGGTCCTGCATTGCTCCCTTCACCCTGAAGAAATGGGTGCCAGCCGTGGCAGAAGCGGCTGGTCAGAATGCCTGACCAGAGGGGAAAGCTCTCTGACTCAGGCCGAGAAAGTGCCTGTCTATACAATGAAACTGATTTCTGGGCTCAGCCAAACCCTTCTTGCGTGTCTTTCTTTTGTCTAAAAAGAGCAACTGGTTAGTAATTAGTTGTTCGATTCAACTGTTTTTCTATCTTCTCTTACAAAAATATTTTTTTAAATGTGATAGAATCCCTCCCTCCCCCCGGGAAAACTCTTAGGATTTAATTGCACTTAAAAATTGTGCAGCCTGTCAGAGTAAATTGCAGCTAGAATAGTTTTACCCAATAAAACTAGTCCTGTGATTGTCACCACTGTCATGCTTCTCAGATAAAGTTGTGGGAAGGACAATTTAAGTGCACATGGTGAACTGCACGTCAAATCAGTATTCAGAGTAGGCTCACCACCCTGAACAACAAACACCCAAGTTAGCACTGTGATGGCTGAGGAATCAGACTGTGATTTTAAAATGATTCCCACATTTACACGCCCCCCCCCCCCCAAGAAGAAAAGGAGCAATGTCTACCCAACGAGTTTTAAGTTAAAGCTGTGTAATGTAATCCATACATTTATTTTGAAAAGACAAAGGAGTTTCTAGCATGTTATGAAGAGTAAAGCTAGTAATAATAACCAATATTACTAGCTTCATGCAAAGTTGCATCTGCTATTTGGCTCAGTCAAATTTCTGTGTATTTTTAGGAGCAAACGGGAATGGCTATATGTCACATGTAACTATAGCCTTTTCTTTGGCCACAAGAAAAGGGACCACCGTTAGGGTATGAAAAACTCAAGTGTTTTTTTCCTCCCTAAGCGACACTCTATTCCTTCCTTCATTTTTTGATAAGTGAGTTTCTAGTGCTGAATTGGTCTATCTTCATGAAACGCAGAACTTTCTAGAATATGCAGCTTATCTCTACAACCCAACTTTGATTTCTGTGGATGAGAAGGGCCCCGTACTTTTTATTCTTCCTCCCAGAATCCAACACTTGTGTGGACCAATAATGAACCTCAATCAAATGATTATTGGCTCTACAAAGGATGGAAAGTAGTGACTCTATTGTTTGAAATCATTTTTAAGTGAACTGTATTATGTCTGTTGATTACTAATTTATAATTTGTATATTTTGTTTTCATGTAGTTTTCAACAGATCAGGATGGATGGGGGAAAGCACCTTCCTTATGTGACAACATCAACTCGGTTCTTCTCTCCGGCAGTGTGGACTAGGTGCGTGAACTAATAGGCTGCAAAGCTGTCGGAACTTTTAAGGAGGAAGAGGCCCAGTGAGAATACAAAATAGCTTAGCAGTTGGGAGGTGCTCTGGAAGTGCAGGTCCAACTCCGGGCCTTCCGCTTGGTGACTCGGCATCTCTACACCTCCGTGTCCTCATCTGCAAAAGCTGTCGGCCGCGGTGTCTTCATCGGATAGCCTTTATAAGGAGTATGCTGCAAACTCAGGTAAAGCGCTCCACACGGGCCTGACGCTTGGTAAGGTGCCTGATGGTGTGATCAGTTGGTAAGGAGGAACAGGATCATGTGAGAACAAAATGAGGAAAATTAGGGTGGCCGATTTTCTTATGAGTGATGCAAATATATTTTCAAGTGGCATGTGAAGAGTCTTAGCCTGTCATCTGTGAATATGATTATGTATATTCTCAATATCTGAGTCCTAAAGAGATTGAAAGATTTGTTGGCCGTGGAAGTTATTAGGTTATTAGTGTCTGTTTGTGTACGTATATAGACACATTAAACGTGTCTGGCCATTTTATACATTTTCCCAGCTGGGAAATAACTGCGGCAGGGCCGGTATCAGCCCCATAACTGCTCTGGAGCCGAGGAGGGTTCTGACAGCCAGCTTTTGCTTGGAAACAACCATAAACACTCCCGTCAGAATCTAAAGCCTGTGTGTGTGTGTGTGTGTGTGTTTGTACACGCGCGTGTGCCTCTCTAGCAGCTGCAGAAGTGCAGGGTGTGGTGGAGGACTGGCTTGGGCAATGGGGACCTCAGAGGCTGTTCCCCTCTAGCAGCATGGGTGATGTGGGAGGCAGGCTTCCCTTCTCTTCCTCCTGGTGGAGAGGGGCAGCGAGGTCCAGGAGCTGGCCACTTCCCCAGGTGCACCCTGCAGGTGGTGTTCTGGTGCTAGGCTGGTCCCTTGCAGAGGGAGGCATGAGCAAGGTGGAAAGAAAGGGATGCGGACGAGAGATGGCCTCAGACAGATCTGGCTCAGCCTTGGGCAAGCCTTGGAACCTTCCAGAGCCTCACATTCCTCTGTTGTGTGGAGATTAGCTAATGTCACCTGGGTAAGCTGCAAACCAGCCCTTGGTTATAAGCAGGGTAGGGGATAGAAGCCTCTCAGTGTAATAACACCACAGATGAAAAAGAGGGAATTGCTTTTTGAAACAGTTTACTTTTGTACATGCTGGAGGCAGAAAAAAACAATAGAATGTCTGGTATAAGTTAGTGGTAACGTGAGCCGACTGTCTTGTCCAGTCCTGACTTCCACAGATCTGTTTTGCCGAGAATGCTATTTTCACAAAGAGCTTTTCCCAACTTGTAGTTATTGTTGTGTTAGAGAGAAAGTCAGTTACACCATGAGTTGCATCCCCACGTAAAGACCCTTCCAACATTTCAGATTAAGTAGAGGCCTGAGAAATCGAAAGCAATAAAATGCAGATGATTCCCTACCCGGTTCATTCCAGATAAGTGAGCTTGATCAGATTGTAAATGTTGAGGCACGTCTTCTTCGACTCCGGACTAGGCCCAGCATTAAAATATCGACATAGCTAATATTTTAGAAGGTGAATACAATATACTATTAATTTCCTTCCAAGCTATAAAATTAGGTTTCAGTCTGTCCACTGACACCTTTCTGGTGACATACGAGGTCTGACAATGAAGTTTGCGAACTCACCCTGGAAAAAGTGCCACATACCCCATTGCTGAATATCACTACGGTCACCTTCAAAGTACTCCCCTTGGGAAGCTATGCACTGACGCCATCGCCTAGTCCACCCTTCAAAGCAATTTTGGAACTTTTTCTGGAATGGCGATCAGAGCTGTCATCATATTACCCTTGATGTCCTGAATGTCATCAAAATGTCTTCCTTTCAGTATTTCCTTTATCTCTGGGTAAAGAAAGAAGTCATTGGGGGCCAGATCAGGTGAGCAGGGAGGGTGTTCCAATACAGTTATTTGTTTACTGGCTAAAAACTCCCTCACAGACAGTGCCGTGTGAGCTGGTGCATTATCATGATGCAAGAGCCATGAATTGTTGGCGAAAAGTTCAGGTCGTCTAACTTTTTCACGCAGCCTTTTCAGCAGTTTCAACTAGTAAACTTGGTTAACTGTCCAGTTGTACAAGTTCATAAGGAATAATCCCTCTGATATAAAAAAAGTTTAACAACATCGTTGCAACAAGTTCGTGAACTTAATTGTCAGACCTTGTACTTCAGGTAAGGTGGTAAAAACTATTCAGGATCCAATGCACAAACATAAACCAATTTGTATAAAACACTGTTAATTATCATCTGTGAATTTCATCTGGGTAACACTTAAAAACTGGTTTGTGTGTGTAGACAGTCTGAATGGGAAAGACACCATTTTTGGTGGGAGTTCTGAGTAGGGATTGTGTAATACGTTACTATAAAATATGTTAAACTGCCGATATCTTTGTCCCCCAAAGAGAACCTCACACTAAATGCTTCCGCGATTCTGTAAACGGCTTCGGTTACTGTGTCTTGTAGCTAACGGGGCTTTAAGAAGACCTAACGGTAATTACTTGCTGGCTGTGCCCCATCCTGTTCCGAGGGCTTGGCCGCGGGTGACCTCGTCTGTTCCCACTGTCAGTCTGGCCAGAGGGGCACTCTTATCTCCATCTCGTGATGAGGACAATGGGGCGCAGGGAGGCTGCCTGGCCCACCCCGGGTCTGGCTGGGCTTCACCCAGATGTCACACTTCACAGCCTGCTTGCTCCGTGGCCGTACGACACTGCTGCTGGGTAGCAGAGGCGTCTGGGGAGTCTTCCTGTGCAGTGACAGCTTATTATATTACAAACCATGTAGCAATAAATGGAATGGGTGTAAGTTAGAACAAGTGGGCAGATTTCACAATGGCAAATGTCGTGAACTTCTGCTTGAAATATGCTTCTGTAACAGGCAGCCTGTTGTAGCAGTAGAAGTTAGAAATGTTCATGCAGCTTGGACAGAATCGCTGGCTGATACTCAGAAGACGTTTCCAAATTGAATTTGTCCATGAAAATTTAGAGGAGATCTAATATTATATCATAAACGCGGGCTCCACATACAATGCAAACTGTTAACTGATAGTTACTAGGGCAGAGTTGTAATAGGATTTTAATTTAAAACATCATTCTGTTTATGAGCTTGTCTCATGGGTAAGGTGCTGGGGGAGTCTTCTTTCCGGGACTCACAGGCTGGTGGACACGAAAAGACTTATAAATGTGAAAGTGATATAATGGAGGTATAAAAAGTGAGGGTTTTCAAGTAATCATCTTGTTTCATAAGAATACTGGTAGCTGCAAAAGTAACAAGTTAAATATCAACTTGGGAGATACAATCGTCCCTCCTGGTCTGTGGGGGACATGTCTAAGACCCCCAATGGATGCCTGAAACTGAATCCTGTATATAACGAACCCTCTATATACTATTGTGTTTCCCCGAAAGTAAGACCTAGCTGTACCATCAGCTGTAATGTGTCTTTTGGAATAAAAATTAATATAAGACCAGATATAATATAATAAATATAATATAATATAATATAATACTGGGTATAATATAATATAATACTGGGTCTTGTATTAAATTTTGCTCCAAAAGATGCATTAGAGCTGGTGGTCCGGCTAGGTCTTATTTTCGGGGAAACACGGTATGTTTTTCTTATACATACACACCTATGATAAAGTTTTATTTATAAATTAGGCACAGTGAGAGATTAACAGCAATAACCAATAATAAAAGAGAACAATTGTAACAATATACTATAATAAAAGTTATGTGAAGGCGGTCTCTCTCTCTCTAAATACCTTACTGTACTGCACTCACCTTTTCATTTAAAGGAAATACTTTCCGGCTTCTCTGGCATACCTGAATTGGCAGCATTACTGCTTTTGCACGTTGGGGCCATTATTCAGTAAAACAAGGGCGACTTGAACACAAGCACTGAGATATTGTGACAGTCGAGCTGATGTATGAGATGGCTACTAAGTGACTAACGGGCGGGGAGCTGGACAGGCATGATTCACACCCTGGGTGGAATGGAGCAGGACAGAGCGAGATTTCATCACACTACTCAGAATGGGGAACGACTTAAAACTTATGAATTCCTTATTTCTGGAATTTTCCATTTAATATTTTCAGACTGTGGTTGACCGCGGGTATCTGAAACTGTGGACCGTGAATCCTCGGATAAGGGGGGACGAGGATGCCAGTAAAGGATAGTAACGCGTGAAGACTGCATGTCCTGAAACTGGAATGGCTCCCTAGGGCTTCTTACACAATCCAGACCCAGACGGACCAACAGACTGTTTGGTGAGTAGTCGTGTACTGCGTTCTGACATTTGTGTATTTTAACACATTGGATTTATTGGTTGAGTGCAGTCACCGATGATCAAATGTCTTTGAAGGCAGTCCTCACCCCCAGTCCCTCTGCATTAGAGAACCCCAAGAAGCGGTGTGGATGGAGGGTAGAAGGTGAAGAGAACGTGGCCTTTAGACTCTGGCTGAGTCTCGTTAGGGAACTAAATGTGTTTGTGTTCATTTCGAAGCAGAAGAAATGCACTTTTACAGGAAGAGAAACCCAGCTCTAATCCTGCCCACTGGAGTCCATGGCATAACTTCCAGATGGTGATATTAAGATTCTTTTGATATTCTTCCAGCTAGGAATATGAAATACATCTGAGGAAAAAAAACTTATGCCCTGGGAAAAAAGATAAGCACATCCTAACTACCGACAAGCCCTTGTTTGTATTTAAAGAAGTGATCACCCTCTAGTGTGAATGTTTTCACATCAGCTGAGGGTGATATTAGGGTATAGACTTCGTAGGATCACTAGTAGATCCGTGACGTCATCTGCGTCTTCACTTTGCAACTCCTGTGCTGTGAACTGATTCTGGGATGTAGGAGACGCTCAAAAATATTGATGACCAAGTGACTTAATGATTGACAGGGATGAATCTAGAACAGAAGGCATTCAATAGAGGCGTGCCTTTTAGGAAATACAAATGCTGCATTTGTATTTCAGAAGTAATTTTTGTGAATTAATTTTGAAAGGGAAGAAAGATTACCCCTTTCTCTTTTATACAGGATGAACTGTTTTAACTGACTAAAGAATTTGTTTGGCATACACTTGGCTCAGAAACCAAAGGAATAAAGCAAAGTCCCCGTAAGGATGTCAGCCCCAGACTACAGGAGTCAGTTTGAATTCTCTCAGTTTTAAGAAGGTGGCAGAATTACATAATTATTCACAACTCGTAAGAAATTAAAATACCTCTTCCAAATGTGAAGTTGTGAGATAACACACACCACAGATTCTAGACTTGCGGGGAGTGTGTGCATCTTTTACTCTCCCACACAGAAACCCACGTCAAAATGTCTGGGCTGAGAACACATGGCTGTGTGTCCCTCTTTTGCCGAGGGGCCGCTCCTTCCGGCACCAACTTGAAGGCGCCTGGGGTCACTGCGATGCTGAACATGCAAGGCTAGAGAAGCTGGAGGCCCCCCCGCAAGGCACCAGGACCACACAGGCACCTTGTCTGCCACTCACGGCAAATCTGCACGAGGTGGGGAACAACCGGAAGGGTCCTAAAATACAGGTGCAGGGCAATGGGCAGTGGGAGTATGGAGAGATGGTCAAATGAGCCCCCGGAGGCTGTAATTCCAGATGGAGGCCCTGCATGTTCATCTTGTTTGTGAAGAACTGAAAATCACAGCACCTCACTTAACCAGACTCACTTTGGAAACTAAGATCACCTGTTAAAAACCCCAGGGAGTTCCTCTGGTGGCTAGTTAGGCATCACTCACTCAGTCCCGTTTTAAAGACCTGCCCTTCCTGAGCAGAGCAGCCTGGTTCCTGCCCTTCTGCTTTATCACTAGCAGAGCGGGCAGGTGCGTAAACCTGGACGAGTACAATGCACGGAGCCGAGGAGTTGAGGAAAGGAAATACAGGTAGGGTGGGCGCCCCAAGCATGAGAGGGGTGAGCCCTGGAATGTGGAGTGGGTGTGACCTGAGGGCTAGAGGAAGTGGCTGAGCAGAGAGGAGAAGCACGTTTGAGGCTGGGGGGCTTGGGTGCAGGGCCGCAGAGGTGGGAGGAGCTTTGTGATGGCGGAGAAGGGGGGGCTGTATGTGCCATGCCGAGGGTTTGGGACTGGCAATGGGGAAGGAGGGAGGACCCAGGACGCCTCCCAGGCTCTTCTCTTGGAGCCACAGGTGCATGGCAGCTCACTGTGATGGGACTCGTACTGGGGAGAAGCGAGGGGACCTTTAGGATGGGGACTTGGGAGAAAGGTCGGAGTTCGGAGTTGTCGTCGTCGTCGTCCCAGTGGGAGCTGATTCTGTGGAATTCTCTCCTTTGGGAGGTCCATCGCCGAAGCAATTTTCTGGAGGGAGAAGCCTTACTGGTTAGGCAGAGGTGGAGGGGGTAGATTCTTGAGGACAGAGGCTGTGACTGACTCCTCTCAGGGTCCCCTGGAGTGCGCAAAGCGAGTGCCCAATCAATACATTTTAATTGGAAACACTTCCCCCTGTTTCTGTAGACCTCCATCAGCAGTGTTCTCTCACCAACGTATCCTACTCAGTCTTACAAAGCACATGATCTTGACACATGAAACAGGCTGATGAACTTGACTAAGGAGGAGCAAACGATGAACCCAGATCTATCCAGCTTGTGTTTTCTCCGCTTTTCCAGGTGGCCTTCATAGAGACCCCCTACAGAAGGAGTCTTATGTTTGAGTTGCATGCTAGCTGCCTAGGACACTAACCTCAAGAAACTATCTCCACCACATTCTGCGTAATACCTACCATCTCCCAGAAATGCATGAATGGTGTGTGGCCGCTGCCCTGGGGGAGCGCGTGGTCTAGTGTCTCTGCTGAAGGTGGTAGAAATTGGACAAGAGTGAATTCTCTGAAGAAACGAGGAGTTAGGAGCAGAGGAATATTAACAGCTTTGTTTGTGTTTGGAAACCCTTTAAGACACCAGAGAACTAAGACACGTGACAACACAACCATTATCACGAGCAAAAGTGTGCTGTCTTCAGTAATCCCACCTACAGGGAGAACTAACTAGCCTCTGCCAGCGAGTCTGACAGCGAAGGGGTTAAAATAACAAATAAATGACTTTATTTAGACTTGAGCATTTCTGGCATTTTTTCTAGATTTTTCCCCCACAGTATTTGATGTGACAGCTTTTGTTTGCTCACACTTGTCTCTCTTTTAAATTTCTCATATCAGCGGTAAAAGCTATTTCTTTTTCCTGTAACATCTTGAGCTTGGTATCCACTGAAGGGAGAAATTGCTCTTGCATTACTTGAAATTATAATATTATACCTAATTTTAGGGGAGAAAAATTAGAGTAATTTAGATCTCAAGGCACTGAAGATTTTTCAGACGGGTCATTTGCAGCATTATTGCTGGTTAGTCATCCATAAAAGTATTTTTTTTTTTTTTTTTTACTGTGGGGGCGGCTCCGCCAGTTCTGGTATTCTTTAGAAACGCCCATCAGGCAGGGGAGGGGTGGTCATCATCCATTTTGAGGCGATGGTCTGGCCTCAATGGGGCTTTGGTTGGGGAGTGGAGAGTCAGCCCGACTCAGACCATCCTGATTTTCTGTTGGGAGGAAGGGAGCAAGTGGAGGGAGGGCCAGGATGTCACCACGTTCAAGCAGATCGTCTCCATCAAAAGCATCACCCTTGGGATCCCTGTAATTTCAAGTGCGCATGCGCCGTTGCAGAGCCGGCCTCTTAAGTGGGCGGCTGGCTTCAGGTGCCGGTTATTTGTGCGTGTGCAAAGGTTACCCCGAGAAGTCTGTCTTTGCTCCACTCTGCGCGATCATTTACAGACTTGTGAACAACCTGGAATTTGTTGGCTGATCATTTTAAAAGCACTTTGGGGAAGAAATGTTCTGTTTCCTGAAGTTTGCTTCTGGGAGTGAGAACTGCAGTCTTTTCCAGGTTCCTTTACCTTCCCCAGGCCTCTTCCCGAGGCTACCGTTTGCCGCAGGAACTGACTTGCGAGTGTTCGCCCTGTGGCCACTGATTTCCAAGTGAGCGTACACATAGTTTGGCTGAGGGGTTAATGGGACATCGTAACTGCTGACATGTTTCCGGGTGGGGAGAGGGTGAAATCCGTTCTACAGTTTTCAGGGTAGAGGGGCCGGCTGGAGCTATGCATTCCCAAGAGGCTGGTATTTCCTCAAGTCTTCTGTGTGGATGGTTGAAAACACCGCATTACCACTCTAAAGGACCCCGAGGAACCAAATGCCAGTGGAATTCTGTAATGTGGGCTGCAATGTAAACTGTGGTAGGGTTGAACTGAGGACTGTTCTAGAAAAACCTGTAAGTAATTAAGTTCTTCCTCCAGCAAGGTAAAAGCCGAGTCGAAGTGTATTAGTACAAAAGAAAAAAAAGTGAAATCTTTGTTGATGGTTGTACTAGTTTTTTCTTTTTTAATGTAAACAAAGATTTCTGGCAAGACAAACGTCTGGCATCTCATTACTGACTTAAGGAGAAGAAAACAAAAGATACAGCCATTGTAGTTGCATGTTTTAAATTGCCGAGGTTAGAACAAAAGTTAGATTACCCTGTTTGAGCAACTCCCATACCATGTTCCGGGGGGATAGAAGATATTTCTTGGGGAGGAGGGGAGTGAGATTCCATGGCCAGCTCAGTTTCAGAAATCTTCCCTGTTATTTCCCCTCCTCTGGAGAGTCACAGGCGCTTTAGTAAAGTGTTAAGAGGATGCGATTGCCTTTAACCCGGCACCTTCTCATCCGGTGAGCCCACATCTTGTGGGAAACACTGTGCACTTCACCCACAGTGGAAAGGCCACCCAGCAGTTATTCTGCCAACTACCCCCTCTGTCCTCCCTGCCCACTCCATTGCACTTTAATCACACCTGGGGTATCGTACAGTCTGATGTGATGTATGTATCCAGCCTTCCGGACAGACTGCACACTCCTGATCTTCACCTCCATGAACAATCAGAATGAGTGACAGGCCTCTGTAAGGAGACTTAGGGTTGTCACTAAGAGGGAAGCTGGTGAGTCAGTGCAATGACCATGGCTCAGCGAGGTGGGCAGTGTGGGCCTTGGAGTCTCTGCTCCAAATACCAGAAGCTCTACTTTGTAGTCACATGGTCTTGGGCCAGAGTTCCGGTTTCTTTATTTTTAAATATTTTAAAATATTTATTTTAAAATTTAATTAAATTTTATAAAGATTTATATTAAACATTTAAAGATATGAAAAAATTTAATAATACCCATCTCAGAAGACACCTGTAATCTCTGTAGGTACTTGTATGTATCTACTTGCAAATGTTGATAAAAGCACGAAAGAAAATATAGACGTTTACGTATGCGTTGTTAACGTGGATTCTCTGGGAGAGGTCAGCCTTGCAGGAGGACGTGGTGGAGGGCTGTGGTAACCATCTTGTAGAAAGGCCTCCAGTGAGCCTCACCTCCTGGGGTTCATGCCTTTGTGCAGTCCCTGCCCACAGTGAACAGTTCTGACCTGGGCAGCCAGGAGAAGGTGACAAACTGAAGATGTGTGACTTTTGAGGCCAGCCCAGAAAAGACATTGCAGCTTCTATCGTGCTTTCTCTTGGTGTTTGCTCTGTGAGATGCCCCCTGCCATGTTATGAGGACACTCAAGCAACCCTACAGAAAGGTCCATGAGGTGAGGAACACAGACCTGCCAGCAGCCGGCACCGCCTTGCTAGCCGTGTGAAGCGCCATTTTGGAACCAGAGCTTCCAGCCCCCATCACATCTTAAGATGACGGCAGCCCCACCCAACCTCTTGACTGCAACCTTATGAGAGACCTTCCACCCAGAACCATCCAGCCAGCTAAGCCCCAAATTCCTGACCTCCAGGAGTTCTAAGACAATAAATGTTTTCTGTTGTTTTAAGCCACTAAGTTCTGAGTTACTTTGTTATGTAGCAATAGATAACTAATGAGAGTTAGAGATGTGAGAAAGCAGACAGGAAGAAAAAGGCTGCACCAAGAAACCATGGTGTGCATGATATAATTTCATTCACATACAATATATAAATGTGCATAAAGAAACTAGAAAAATACATAGTCCCAGACTTGTCGGAATGCCTGTGTTACAGTGTCAATTGCCAAGTGACAAATATAAATTACGGAATAATGTGTGTAGAATGATTCTATTTTGGTATAAGCAAGCAATAAATCAACCCTCTTGTGTATTTATAGAAGCAAGGGGGGGGGGGTTTCTTCGGGGGTAGAAGCCGGGGCATAGAGGAGGTGATTCTGCCTGCCTTTTAGTAATCTTTTCTTGGATGTTTCACTTGTTAAAATAGGCTTCAATTATTTTTGTGATTTGAGACTATAGGTTGAAAATGAGAAGTAAGTGTTGCACTCTGTGTGGCAAAGGTGTCCCTGTGTGCTAGGGACCTGTTTGGTGGTCCACACTTGGCAGTCTGGTGAAGCCTACAGATCTTTCTCAGACTGTTTTTAAATGGATACATGAAAATACAAAAGCTTACAAAGGAACTCATTCTATTGACATACAATTACAATGTATTAAAAGCTAAACTCGTGATATAGTAATATGTGTACTTCTTTATTAATAATTTACGTAAGACCTAGTGGTAACTATGTTCCTTGGACAGCCATAATTTCGAAGTAGCAATGGGTGTAAGTGATATTTTGAGATACCTGCCACAACTTCCGTGTGATGAGAAAATGTCTGTGATTTCTATGGAGTACAAAGTCCCAGGAAATGCACTATACTGAGATTTGCTGCCTAAGCCGGTAATGGAAGGGGATGTTGTATTATACATGTCTGTTAGGGAGCACTGAAAATAAAGATGCAGCATATTTTTCCAATTCAAGTTCACAGCTCTCTTTGCAGTAAATGGCAGCTACAAATAGGTCACAGTCCAGGTTGTTTTGTTTTGGGACCGTTAGTTGGTAATATATGAAATCAAGCCTGTGTGCGGAATGGGGCTGTGAGCAGGCAGACACGGAGATGCCCAGGAGTGAGAGTGGTCCACGGGCCAGGGCATAGGATGTTGGTACAGTTTGGGTGCCAGTGGGAGGGTCAGTCAGGGTGAGCAGGATGAAAGGCCAGGGCTGCTGTGTGTCCCACACCATTCATGTGGGGAAGGGCACGTTATTGGAGCCCAGGGCGCAGTTCTCCATGCTGCCCTTCTGTGCTCTTATTTAGTTATTTGTTTTGTGGCTTTGAAAAGCCAGCTCATGGTTGGACCAAAGCATGTCAACCTCATTGCTTTACATCTGATAGGACCCTGAGTCTCCCACTACCACCATGATCAGAGCTCTTGCATTGGGGAGAATCGTGCATTGGCCTGCTGGTTATCAAAGACCCGCTTTCCCCCGTTTTCCTCACGCATGTGTCTTCTTCAGGAACCCACAGAAGAAAGGAGTGCTTCGCAGAGCACAGCTCAAGCACTTCAAAATCCTATTGTAAAATAATACCAAATGCTCTCACAACCTTCTTTGCTGTTTTTAATTTTTATTTTTTCATTTTCTGCTTTCATTCACGATTCCCATTTTTTCCCCTTAGAGTTTTTCCTGGCAGTTGTTTTCTGGGGGTAATACTTTGAGCTGATCTCCAGTCATTGCTGGGTCTCCTGAAGTTGGCAACCATTTCAATATCTCTAAAATTACAGGATTTGTTTGGGAGACCAAGGGTGTGGGGAAACACACCAACATGGTGCCTTTGTGTCGGTTCTCCTTGCTATGGCCCAGTAGCAAGGACTTCACCACTTCAGAAGGTAAATCATGTAATTTGCCACTAAGTCTAACAAATTGGAAAGATCTAAAGACCCATAGCCAAGGATCAAGATCCTTCCCGACTGTTCCTTGTATACTCTCATAACCAGCCAATTGCTTAATCATTCCTCAAATATTTACTGAGTATTTCTTATGGATGAGGCACTCGGCGAGGGGGTGCAGGGCAGTGTTTTCAAACTGTGTGTCACACACATTAGTGGGTTAGTGAAATTAGTCGTGACCTACATTTAAACAATGAAATAGCAAACAGTAGTAAAGGTAAATATTATGTCATGATGTATATGTCTCAGATGTGTACACACATACACCCCTGCATGTGTGTACTAGATTGTGATGTATAATGTATTTCTTTTTTATTTTGGGTCACTGTCAAAAACTGGAACGTTCCTGCTGCAGGGACCATTCAGCAAACATGGGTGTTAGCGGGCTGCCATCCTTAAGGTCATGTCTGAGTGGAGGAGGAAACACGCTGACTGTGTATATGAACAGCTACCAGCATGAGGGCCGGCTGCGGGATTCTGTTAACACCTGGGGCAGCACCTGCCTCAGGTGAGCAGGAACTGCACCTGGAGTTGGTCTCACCGTGAGGCAGAGGGGAGGGAGGGCTCTGGCCAGTCTTTGGATCACCTCTGGGGGAGGGGGCTGCATTCCTTCTCAAGTGTGTGCCTCCTGTGGTGGAGGGTGGAGACCCTCTGAAAGAGGCAGCTGGGAGACAAGTAGGCTGGCCTGGTAAACGGACCTGGGAAGGTCGTCATCAGTGTCCCCTGCATGGAGCTCAGATCACATAAGAAGGTCCCAATGCTCTCGGAGGATGAAATGAAGGCTAATTGTTCCCTACATTAATTCCAATAGGAGATCCAATGATTTTGGGGCACAGACTCCCTACTTCTTTTAAAATAATTATATGCTGCCACCATTTCAGCTTTTAATAGTCCATATGTGACATAAGCGCCACACAAATGTCCCCTTTTATGTGGAATCTGGCAAGAAAGCAAATTTGTTGTCTGTTGCCTGATAGGGTTTCAGACTTATTTCTTGGAATAAGTTGTGCCTTAGTTCAGCCAAAATGGGATGGCTCTCAGTCCATCCCGGTGGTGTCGAGAAGGGCTGTCTCCAGGCCTCTGGTTGGTTGGCACCTTGGCCAGCAGGAGTTGTCAGGAACATCAAGGTTACTATGGGTCATGAAGTGGCCTTTGTCAAATGTTTTGCAGACTCCCTGCGTTTGAAGCCATTCTGCCTCCCTAGGACCTATGGGGGAGGCAGTGGCATTCCAGGAGCGGTTTCTACTGAAAGGGGAATGTGAACAGAAGTGACTGTTGACATTACAGTGGCTGGAGAGGATCTCTCCTGAATGAAAAGAAAACACCTTGACTCTCAGTGATCCTGGTCCACCCTCCCACCCCACCCCCGCCACCCCTGGTGCAATTAACACTGGGAGACTCTGTGCCCGCTGAGCATTAATGTCTGCTGGTTTTCCTTGTGATTTGTACCCACTCTTGCTGTGTGTACTGTAACCCATGGTCATGAGGAAAGAGTGTCAGTAAAGCAAGGCCAGGCTAGGAAAATCAGGGTCTGGACGGTTTGTCCTTTTGGAGAAGTTCAAAGTCCTACAGCTGTTCAGAGCACAGCACGGACTGTCCAGAATTTTCCCTGGCCACATTGGCTGATCCTGTCACCTGGGTCATGCGTTGTGTTCACTGGCCGGGCTCTTTGGTGTCCTGGATGCCTGTCTCTTCTTGTCTCTCATGCAGGAGGAAGGATGTGGGGCGGGGAGCGGGGGGGGTGCACTGTTTGAATGTCAGGTTCAAGTCTGTGTAGCACCCAGTGCAGCAGAAGTGTCATTTATCTAATGAATCTGTCAGTTATCTAACTAATTTTCCAGCCATCTGACAACGAAGACTCCTTACATGAAAATTCACTACAGGCTATCAGTGTTCTGGTTCATCTGTTTCTAGAAAAACAAAGCAAGAAAAAGTAATTACAGTATTTCCATTTCACTGCTTCTTTCTGGCAGTTTAAGAAGAACACTGGAGAAAGAAAACTAACTGTTACAGACAAACAGTCCTGTTTCTTAGCAGGCTGGAGAGCAGACCACGAGGAGTGGGGAAAGGATGTGTGTCCCGTGGGACAGGCTGAAATGGAGAAAATACTGTGGACAGCAGTGGCTCTCAATCCTAGCAGATCCGATGTCCCTTTGTATAACACATATTTCGTGATGCTCTGTGATAAATTACAACACATGACTACCAACTCCGCCATCCATGTATGCACTCACTTCCTTTGCAGTGTGACGTTGCCGCTTCTAGAATCAAGAGTGAGTGTCTGTTTTTCCACCCCCTTAAATCCGGGCTGACCTTGTGATTAACTATGACCGATGGAATGCAGTGGCAGTGATGTGGGGTGACTTCAAATCCAAGGCCTCAGGAGGCTTTGCAGCTTCTACCTTTTTCCTGTCGGAATCAAGACGCTGTGAGAAGAAGCCTGAGCTAGCCACCTGGAGAGGCCACGTGTCCCATGGTTCCCCGAAAATAAGACCAGGCCGGACAATCATCTCTAAGGCATCTTTTGGAGCAAAAATTAATATAAGACCCGGTACTACATTATATTATATTATATTATATTATATTATATTATATTATATTATACGCAGTCTTATAGTAAAATAAGACTGGGTCTTATAGTAAAATAAGACTGGGTCTTATATTAATTTTTGCTCCAAAAGACACATTAGAGCCGATTGTCCAGTTGGGTCTTATTTTTGGGGACACACGGTAGGAGAACTGAGGTGCCACAGCTGGCAGTCCTAGCCAACTGCCAGACATGTTGCCATCCGGGACCAGCCAGTCCCCACTGATCTGCCAACTGAGTACCAAGGTGTAGTGTATTCAGCCAGCGTGCGGGGAGCATATGTGAGCCATGCAGCCAAGCCCTGCCCAAATCACCAGTCCACAGAATTGTGAACAAAGAAATGATCAGTGTTTTAAGTCACTAAATTTGGGACAGTTTGTTATTATACACCAATAGAAAGTCAATACACTCTTTATTTTGTTTACGTAGATTATATAAACTACCGCACGTACAATTCAAAAGAAAAATGTAATACCTTAACTATAATACAAAAGGAAAAATAGGAAAGTAACTTACAATGATGTGCAAATTCTAGAGCACAGCTACGCTGGAGGTCATAATGAAGAAGTTGAATATACCTAGAATCACTGTGAGCTCACCTGCTTCAAGGGCAGACTGCTGCATTGATGGTGGATCACACACCACAACTGGCATTGCCACCAGGGATGTGATTTTTCTGAAATGGTGATCAATTCTTGGTTGACTTCAGAAAACCAAAAAATAATATTTTACCTCAATTGACATAATAGATTCCTGGAAGATTAATTTTATGTTAAAGCTGTATCCCCCCAAACCATTTGTGTTTATGCGTAAAATGGAATTGAACGCTGGACTCAGGCAAATATAAACACATTCAAAAGCTGAAAGAATTAATCACCAATAGATCTGCACTATAAGAAAGATTGTAGGTAGTCCTTCAGGCAGAAACATTGATACCATATAGAAATATGGATTAATTAAGATATTTTATTTAAATCTCTTTGAAAGATAATTGACGGTTTTAAAAAATAATAATGTAGTGTGAGGTTTATGACATATATAAGTAAAGTTCATGACAACAATAGCATAAAAATCAGCAGATGAAAAACGGAAGTATGCTATTTGAAAGTTCATATCCTATATGCAAAGTGATATAATATCCACTGAAGGTAGACAGTAATACGTAAAAAAATATAAACCTGAAAGCCACTACTAGAATAGCAAAACAAAGATATATTTCTCATAAGCTAACAAAAAGAGATAAAATAGAATTATAAAGATACATAGTTAATGCAAAAGAAGAAAAAAAGAACAAGGAACAGTTGGAATGAATAGAAAACAAATAGCAAGTTTATAGAGTTAAACCTAGCCATACCAATGTTCACATTAAATGTATGTTGTGAAAATACCCCAATTAAAAAGGCAGAGATTGTGAAATTGGATGGAAAAGCAGTATTCAACTATATACTGCTGGCAAGAAACAAAACAAAACACACCTTACTATGAAGACACAAAGAGCTGGAAAAAGATTTACCATGGTAATAATCATAAAAAGAAAATTAGAGTATCTATAGTAATATCAGACAAAGTTGATATCAGAGCAAAGAAGATTCCCAGGGATGAAGAACGTCATTTCATGATGATATTGATGTCAGTTCGGCAAGAGGACATTGTAACAATTTATGCACCCAATAAAAGAATTTCAAAACAAATGAAGCAAAATCTGATAAGCCTGAAAGGAGAAATAGAAAAATCAACAATTATAGTCAGGGATTTCCATACACTTCTCTCAATAATTTGTAAGACTTGAACAACTTGACCTAATTGACATTTATAGCACACTCCATCCAACAACGTAAGACTGCACATTCTTTGAATTGAACATGACATGCTTGATCAAGATTGATCATATTCTGGGTCATAAAACAAGTCTCAATAAATTAAAGAGGTTTCAAGTCATACAAAGAAGATTCTTGGACCACAATGAAATTAAATTAGCAATTTGCAACAGAAAGATATCTGGACAATCCCCAAATATTTGGAAACGAATCACACACTTGTAAATAACCCCTGGGTCAAAGATGAAAACAGAAAGGAACTTAGAATTTTGAACAGAATGAAAATTAAAATACTGCACATTATTATAGAATTTGTGGGATGCCACTAATAGAATACTTAAGCGGAAATATGTTGCATGAATTTCTATGTTAAAAAGGAAGAAAGATCTCAAGTCAATGACCTCAGTTCCTGCCTTAGTAAACATGAAAAAGCAGAGCAAAGTAAACTCAAATTAAGTAGAAGAAAGGAAGTAAAAAAGATCAGAGTGCAAATCAATGAAAAAAAAAAAAAAAGACAGTAGAGAAAATCAATGAAACCAAAAGCTGATACTTTGACTAGATCAATGAAACTGATAGACCTCTATGCAGATTGATAAGGAAAAAAGAGAGAAAAAACAAATTAGCAATAACAGAAATGAATGAGGTGACATTACGATAGATTGTACTGTTGTTTAAAATATAATAAGGGAATAATATGAAAAACTTTATGCCAATAAATTTGCAACTTAGATGAAATGAACAAATATCTTGAAAGATATGAATTACCAATGCCCACTCGTTAAAAATTAAATAACCTAAATAGCCCTATGTTTATTATAGAAATAGTATTTGTAGTTAAATACCTTCCCATAAAGAAAATCAAGCTGAAATGGCTTTACTGGTAAATTCTACAAAACATTTACAAAAGAAAAAAATACCAGTTCTATGCAAACATTTTTTAAAAATTGAAGAGGAGGGAATACTTCCCAACTCATTTTATTCGGTCAGTGCCACCCTGATATCAAAACAGGACAAAGACATTACAAAAAAAAAATGAAAAAAATAGAATTATAGCTCAACAGCCTTCATGAACATAGATGCAAAAATTTTAAACAAAATTTTAGCAAATTCTTCAAACAATATGTAAAAAGATCATACATCATGGCCATATGTATTTTATCCCTGGAATGTGTTGTTGCTTTAATATTAGAGAAAAATTATATTAACAAAATTAGAAAGAAAAAAAAAACATAATTCAACAGAGGCCCTCCGTCCCTTCCTTCAAAAAACATCTAACAAAATCCAATATCCATTCATAGTAAAAACTCTTGGCTAACTAGGAATTGAAGGGATTTCCTCAGCGTGATACAGGGCATTTGTGAAAAACCTTCAGCTAACATCACATACTGAATGCTTTTATTCTGAGATCAGGAGCAAGACAAAGATGTGTTCTCTCACCAGTTCTGTTCATTTGTGTACTGGGGGTTCTAGCTGGGGCAATCAGGCAAGAAAAAGAAATAAAAGGCAACTAATTTGGAAAAGAAATAAAACTGACCTTCACAAAAATGTGACTGTCTCTGTTAAAAACCTGAAGGACTCCATAAAAATGCTACCAGAACTAATAAGTTATTTTAGCAAGGTCATCAGCTACAATTTCAATTGTATTTGCATATATTAACAATAAAAACCATACATCAAAATTTAGAAATATCTTTTATTTTAGCGTCAAAAGCATGAAATAGGTTGAAGATAAATTTGACAAAAGATATGCAGCTTCTGTACACTGACTACAAACATTGCTGAGACAAATCAAGGAAAACCTAAAGAAATAGACATATGCGTTGTCCGTAGGTCAGAAAAGTCGTTATTGTTCACATGTGAACAATAATATATGGATTTGATGCAATCCTGATCAAAATCTCAGCAGGTTCTTTTGTAGCACTTGACAAGTTGATGCTAAAATTCCTATGGAATGTAAAGGACCTAGGAGAGGCTAAATGACTTTGAAAACAAAGATTAACGTTTTTTTTTATTTCAAGACATCATAAAACGACAGCAGTCAAGGCAGTGCAATATTGGATTAAAAACAAACAGCTGTAATGGTGGAACAGAATAAGCTCAGGAATAAACCCACACATATATGGAGAACTCCACAGAGGTTCATAGGCAAGTCAGTAGAGAAAGGTTAATGTTTTCAAGAATGGGTGCTAGGATTTTGTTACAAACATATACAAAAGTTAACTCAAAGTTGATCCTAGTTCTAAACATAAAATCTAAAGCTGTAGAACTTGTAGGAAAAAAAATAGGAGAAAACTTTTGTGACATTGTATTAGACAAATATTAAGATCAAACAAAGGCATGATCCATAAAAGAACAAGTTGATAAATTATACTTCATCAAAATTAAAAACATTGGCTCTTCAAAAGACCTTCTTAGGAGAATGAGAAGACTGGAGGAAATATTTGTAAGTCATAGAGGTGTGATAAAAAAAATACAGTGAATGTTTAAATTAAAAAAAAATTATTACAGTTAAAGACACATTGCTATTAATCCCCTCAAAATACTCACCCTGACTTTGAACACACGTATCCCATCGTTCTTGCCACTTCTGAAGCAGTTCTGGAAGTCCTCTTTCATGAGTGTCTTTAGTTGCGCTGTCGTGGCTGCCTTGATGTCCTGAATAATTTTGACTTTGGGGAAGAGGCAGAAGTCACACGGTGCCAGATCCAGGGAATAAGGTGGATGAGGACACAGTGTAATGTTTTTTATTTGACAAAAATTGCCATATCAGAAGTGATGTGTGACACAGAGCAATGTCATGATGGAGCATGATTTATGGCATGCTTTAAAACACACCCTTTTCAACCATAGCTCACACCCAACTGATTGCACCGAACAAGTTGAAACTTGTCACACACTGTTACTAAGGTTCATTGCGCTTTCCATATAGAACATCCCTGCCTTTCCGTTGGATGGCACTCAGCAGCAGCATTCACTGTATTTTTTGATCACACTTCGTATCTGATAAAAGATGTACCCAGAATATAGAAAGAACTTCAAAAACTCAGTGATAAGAAAGATAATCTAATTAAAAATTTGGCCAACACTTTGAACAGATACTTCACCAAAGAACAAATGAGAACATGAAAAGATGCTACATCATTAGTCATTAGGGAATTGTAAATTAAAAACATGAGTTACTACTACACACCCATTCAAATGGATAAATTAAAAAGACTGACCATAGCAAGTCTTAGCAAGGATGTGAAGCATCTGGAACTCTCGTACACTGCAAGTGGGATTGTAAAATGAGGAGGTCAGTTTGGAAAGAACTGACCATCCCTCTTCACCCAAGAGAAATGACATATGTGTGGAGATATGTCCATATGAAGACTCAAACCTAAATGTTCATAGCCGCTTTGTGGTAATTGCCAACTTCTAGAAACAACCCAAATGTCTATCCATAGGTGAATGGATAAGCTGTGGGAGAGCCATGCAATGGTACAATAGGAACAAACAGACTATTAACATGTGCTGCAACCTCGATGAATTTCAGATTAATTACTCTGCGTGGAAGAACACAGCCAGCCAGACAGAATACAGGGTATGAGCTTGTCCATATGAAGTTCTAGAAGATACAAACTGATCTATAGTGACAGAAAGCAGATACGGTTGCCTAAGGATGGTAGGGGAGGCATTACAAAGGGACACAGGGAACTTTTATTACCTTAACTGTGATGGCTTCACAGGTGTATATGTATTTCTCAAGACTGACCAAATTATACACTTTAAATATATGCAGTTTATTGTATGTCCATTTTATGTCAATAAGGTTGTTAAACTTTCAAATAACACCTCCCAAGCAAAATTGTTTGCAAAATCATTGCCCCACGGCCCTGCAATTTTCCACAGCGCCTCTGAAGCTTTCACTGGGAGCCTGATTAAGAATGTAGGAATCACTGTTGCTGGTTTACTTATTTATCCTTTATCCTCACAGTATTTGCCACATCCCAAGAGATAATTGTCCCCCCAAAACTCCACGCTGTAGTGTGCGTTTGTTCTCCATCCCCGGGGGCAGCCAGCTTATTGTTAAAACCTCAAACAATACCATTGTTATTGCTATTGTTTTATCCCCAAGTTAAAGATGATACTTAAGGCTTTTGTTTTTCTTACGCCAATCCAAGCCCAACCCATCCTTTAAAGAGCTTAGCTTTCTTGCCCTCGAATGCTTCCCATCGCTGTAAGTTCATTGAGTTTTCTGGGTCTGATTTAGTTTAGTAAATAGTTATTGAGGGCTGACATCTCAGCTCTGTCCCTTCCGCTTGGCACCATGAGCTCTTTAAGGCAGGAAGAATGTCTCACTGCTGTGTTTCCAGGATCTGGCTTAACGAACGCTGAATTAAATTGTTCATTCTTTTAGCATGTGATTTACTGTATTGCATTATTATTTGCTAATGATTCTGTGTGTTTACTTTCTCTCTTTCTGTATTCTTGCCTGTAGTACAGACTTAACACAGAAGTGACTAATGCTCATGGATCAAATGGTTTTGTGGGGAGCCTAGATAATCCCTGAACAGCCAATCAGTTGTCCTAGCACTTTCTTCCATATGTTAGGACTCACTTATTAAATATGAATGCCTTAATAATGTGTGTGGCT
Organism: Rhinolophus sinicus; assembly: GCF_057876585.1. NCBI lineage: Eukaryota > Metazoa > Chordata > Mammalia > Chiroptera > Rhinolophidae > Rhinolophus > Rhinolophus sinicus. The sequence continues at coordinate 198,923,791 of NC_142503.1, read as the reverse complement.
GGACAGCACCATTTCCTCTTGTAAAGAAAGAAAATAAAACAGGTAATGCCCAGGCCTGTTTACACCAGTTAATTACTTCATTCCCTAAACATCTGTTGTTTTTCTTGGCTGTGGGATGACATGGTTTAGATAATACTGACTAATTCATTTACCTACAAAAGCATGACACTAATACTACCAGGTATGTTGTTTATTTAGCCCCGAGCACTGCAGTTTTACATAGTGTGTGACTTTATGGTAGAATCTGAAGCACTAAGATTGGCTGGACTTAGATTTATTTACCAAATTCGGAACTATTGGAAGCCGAGAGGAGAACTGAGATAATTTTAGGACAAATAAAGAGAAGAACAGTTGTACCTAACTGGTGGTGCGATTACGTAACTGTTATGTTCAAGAGATGAAGCAGTCTAAAACATGAGGTTTCAGAGAGTTTAGATGAATTTGTGAACGATCGCTCCATCGCTGGCGATCAGGGAATTTCAAGCTTCCGGGTCATGTCCTGATTTCTCGGGGACGGATGCCTCGGGAAGGCCGTGATGCTGTCAGCAGGCCAGCGCAGGGCTGCAGAGTTCCTTGGCTTGACACATTAGCTACTTTGTAAATTATATACACTCTCCCAGCTCCTGATTACACACAAAATTCATGCTGATTGTAGTAAAGGGAGACGATGCTGAAAAGTATAAAGAATATACCCACACCTAGATTTTGCCATTAACATTTTGCTAAACTTGATGTGTCATATGTATTTATCCATTGAGACATCTTTCTATCCCTCCACCAATCTATCTCATTTTATTGACGCATTTCAGCAGTTCAATATGCATAGCCCGGGTTCAATATACTTTTCGTTTTGATGTGAAAAAGTGCCCCAATCTTAAGTGATCATTCTCTGCGTGTGGTGGATATACACTAAAGTATACTCACGTGGTATTCCCACCCTGCATACCTTCCTGTAACTTGCTTCTTACCAATAGCATGTGGCAGGGATGGTGGGCTCTTCCTCCTGTGGCTATGTTCTATGTTTTAAGACTCCATCTCATAGTAGACGGAGCTGGAGACTTCTCATGGGCTTGATGTAATCAGTGACCATATTGGAGAAGCCCATGTGACAGGGAGCTGTGGGAGGGGCCAGGATCTGAGGGTGGCCTCCAGCCAAGAGCCAGCAAGAAGCTTGGCCCTCAGCCATAAAGCAAAGAAATAATTCTCAACACAACTAGAGAGTGAACTTGGAAGTAAGTGGATTCTTCCCTAGTGGGGCCTCCGGATGAGAACAGGGTCTTTCTGGACCCTGAACAGAGGGTCACTCTCAGACTTCTGACCTTCAGAAACTCTGAGATAATTAATGTGCATTGTTTTACATGGCCAAGTTGGTGGGAATTTGTTGTGACAATAGAAAACTAATACACATATTGGTACCTGGAAGTGGGGTGCTGCTGTAGCCAATACCTAAAAATGTGGAGTGGTTTGGGGGCTGAGTCTTCCTGAAAAGACTGTTCTGCAGAAACCTGGGCTGTAAGAATGCTGCTGGTGAGGGCTCAGGGAAGTGAGAAACGTGTATTTGGAAACTGGAGGAAGGGGGCGTCCTCCATATGTGGTGGCAGGACATTAAGTGATACTGTCTCCTGTGGTGATGTGGGAGATGGAACTTGGAGGTGATGGACTGGCTATGTAGCTCAGGGAAATTGTAAGCAAAGTATGGAAGGTATTCCCCTGGTTTCTTTGGGCCATTTATAGTAAATATGAGAGGAGAGAGACAAATTGATGGAAGAACTGTTGAACAAAAAGGAGGTAGAACTGGGTGATTTAGAAAATTCTAAGCCTTTCCAGATGACAGCAGGTGCTCAAATTAAGACAGTGTGGTCTAGAGAAAAATCTGAGGGTGTGACAATAACCTTTTGCTAACATCCAGAAGATCAAAAGGTCAGATTACTCAAACAAAGGGATCTTTCAAGAGGGTATGCCTCATGGAGCCTCTTACTCAAACCCCAAAACTCTTCTGGTATTTTGTATACTATAGATTAATTTTTCCTGTTCTACAGTTTCATATAAATGGAACATACTGTATATACTCACTTTTTTTTGGGTCTGGTTTCTTAGATTTTTGCAATTTATCCCATGTTGCTGTGTGTATCAGTAGTTGGTCTTTTCTGTTGTTGAATGTTATTCTGTAATGTGAATATATCACAATTCATTTATGCATTTTTTTCTGTTGGTGAACACAGGGACAATTTCTAGTTTTAGGTCATTATGAATAAACTTGCTATAAACTTTTTTTTTTTTTCACAAGTATTTTGTGAATGAATATATGTTTTTCTTTCCCTTAGGTAAATGCCCTAATTGTGGAATTTCTAAATCATAAGATAGGTATATGGTTTGTTTTATGGGAACATCCAGGTACTTTTCCAAAATGGCTGCAATGCAATTAGAACTCTCAGACATTCTCACTAACAATAGGAAAGTTCTAATTGCATTGCATCCTCGCCAGCATTTGGTGTTTTCCTTCTTTTTAATTTTGACTGTTCTAGTGGATGTGTAGTAGTATATCATTGTGGTTCTTACGTACATTTTCCTGATTTCTAATGATGTTGAGTATACTTTTTCTTGTGCTTGTTGGAATTTGCATATCCTTTTTTTGGGAAGTCTCTTTTTAAAAACTTTGCACCCCACCCCCTTTTTGAGGAGGGGGTTATTTGTGCTTTCATTACAATAGTTGAGTTGTAGCAGTTCTTTATGTATCATGGATACCAGTCCTGTGTCAGATGTTTCTTTTGAAAGTATTTTCTCTCATATGATGGCTTGCCTGTTAATTTTTCTTATGAGGTCTTTTGATAAGCAGAAACATTTAATTTTCATGAAGTCTAATTTTCCAATTTTTCTTTTATGGTTATTGCTTTATGTCAGTTGTTAAAGAAACCTTTGCTTCTTCTCACGTCATGAACATGCTGTCCTCTGTTTTCCTATGCAAATAACACAGTTTCTGGATTACTGTAGCTCTATAGTAAGTTTTGAAGTCAGGTACTGTAAGTCCTCTAATTTTGTTATCTTTTTAAAGATTGTCTCTTATATTCGAGGTCACTGCTGTCCAATGAGAACTTTCTGCAATGATACAATCATTATATAGCTGCACTCTTTAAGAATGATAACCACTAGCCACATGTAAGTATTTAGCCCTTGAAATGTGATTAGTGCCACTGAGAAACAGATCTTTTTATTTTATTTTATTTTAATTTATCTAAAAATAAATTTCAGAGGCCACATGTGGTTAGTGGCTATCACAATGTACACTTTCCACTTATTGTAAATTTTAGACTAAGCTTGTCAATTTCTACCCAAAAAGGCACTGGTGTTTTTGGGATCATGTTGGATCTGGAGACTGATTTTGGGCAGCATTGGTATCTTAGCTACAGTTAGTCGTCTCATTCATTTTCATGGTGTGTCTTTCCATCTATGTGTGCCTTCTTTGATTTCTCTCAAAATGTTTTTATAGTTTTCAGTGTACTCGTTGAACACGTATTTTGTTGTTTATCTCTTAAGTATTTTATAGTTTTTGATGATAGTGTAAGTGGAGTTATTTTTAAAATTTATTTTACAATGGTTTTCTTCAGTTGGCTTTTGTGTATTTACCTTCTATTGATCAACCTTGCTATATGCACTAATTCATTCTAGTAGTTGTTTTGTTGATTCCTTTGGATTTTATGTGTAAATAATCAAGTCATCTGAAAATAGAGACAGTTTTACTTCTTCCTTTCCAATCTGGATGACACTTATTTATTTAATTCTTTGTTTATTTTTATTGGCTTACTGTACTGGTGAGAACCTCCAGTGCAATGTTAAGTAAGAATGGTGAGAATGGACCTTCTTGCCTTGTTCCCAACTTAGTGGAAAAAATTTCACTCTTTCATCATTAAATATGATATTAGCTGTATGTATGATTCTATTTTCAGTTTTTACCATGAATGAGTTTTGTTAAATGCTTTTTATGCATTTATTGGAATGAGCATATTGCCTGTCTCCTTTAGTATATTAATACTATGAATTACATTGTTAATTCAACCTTAAATTTCTGTGATAACTCCTAGTAGGTCATGATGTATTTACTACCCTTGGTATATTGTATCCTAGTGCTAATATTTTGTTAAGGATTTTTGCATCTATATTCATGAGGGATATTGGTCCATAATTTTATTTTGTAATGTTTGTCAGGCTTTGATTTTAGGGGTTCAGTGGTCTCATAAAACAAGCTGGGAAGGGTTTCCTCCTTCTCTATTTTGAGAAAGAGTTTTTATGTGGTTGGTGCTATTATTTTCTTAAATGTTGACAGAATTAACCAGTGAAGCTATCTGGGTCTGCAGTTTTCTTTGTGGGCATGTGTTTGATAAACCAATTTCTTTTATAGATATATGGCAGTTGAGATATTCTATTCTAAAGAATTTATCTGTTTCATTGAAGTAGTCAAAGTTATTAATTTAAAGTTGGCATTGTCTCTCTATATAAATGTTGCTTTATTATGCAGTACACCTGAAACTAATATAATATAGTATATTAACTATATTTTACTAAAAAATAAACACAAAAGAAATACACAGGTAGATATTTTATCGGTGAGGTATTAGTTCTTGAGTGAATAGTAGATTCATTGTCCATTATACTATTAAAAGCATAAATAAACAATTAAAATAAATAAAAGAGGCAGTCATGAAACAATGACAGTAGTATTTTATGAACAAGGAACTATGCTGAATTCAATTCTATGCAAATAAATAAAGTTGGCATAGTCTCTAGAATCTGTAGTGATGTCCCTCTCTCATTCTTGATAATTGTTAATTTGTTCCTCCTCTCTTTATCTTCTTGATCAGAATAGCTAGAAGTATATCAATCATATTTATCTTTCAGAGAACAAGCTTTGGTTACATTGATATTTCTGTACTTTGTGTTTTATATTGCATTGATTTCTGCTGTTGTATTTACTATTTCCTTCGGTCTCTTACTTTGGGTTTCCTTTGTTCCTCTTTTCCTAGTGTCTTAAATTGGAATCTTGAACCAGTCATTTCAGGTCTTTCTTCTTTTCAAATATAAGCATTTTAGGCCATTGATTACCCTCTAAGCACTGCTCTAAGTTAATTACACAAATTTTAATATGTATTTACATTATCATTCAGTTAAAATATTTCTAATTTCTTGTTTGACTTATTCTTTGACTCACCCATTATTTAGAAGTATGTTGTTTAATTTTCAAATATTTTGGATTTTTTAGATATTTTAGTTTTTTTTTTTTTTTCTAATTCCATTGTGGTCATAGATCATACATTGTACGATTTGAATGTCACTTGTTTTATGTCTTGATGAATGTATCATGTGCATTTGAAAAGAAAGTGTATTATCCAGGTTTTGGATATACTCGTAGTATTCTATAAGTATCCGTTAGGTCAAGGTAGTTGGTAGTATTGTTCAAATCATCTGTGTCTTTACTGATTTTTAAAATTTAGTTGTTTTATTAGTAGTTGAGTGGAGGGTGTTAAAATCTCCAACTTTGATTGTGGAATTGTCTGTTTCTCTCTTTATTGCTATCAACATTTGCTTCACATACTTGAAGATCTGCTGTTATAATAGATACAGACATATTTATGGATGGTTATGTTGTTACAGTGAATTTATACTTCTGTCATTATGAATTATCTCTTTTTCTCTGTCAATACTACACTCTTGGAGTCTATTTTATCTGATATTAGTATAGTCACTCCAGCCTTCTTATGCTTACTGTTTTTAAGGTATATATTTTTACACTCATTTGCATTTAGCCTATCTATATTTTTATATTTTGAAATGTGCCTCTTTTGTAGACAGCATGTAGTGAGTCCAGCTTTTTTGTTTTTTAATCCAGTCTCGTGATCTCTGTCTTTTATTTAAAGTATTTAACCAGTGAACATTTAACATATTTTTTTGTATAATTGCATTTAGGTCTATCATTTTATTGCTTGTTTTCTATTTGTCTGTTTATCTTTGCATTTTTCAGCACTTTCTGTAATACAGTATATCCTTAACTTATCACAGTCTACTTAGTGTTACTATTATAGCTCATCATGTAAAATATAGAAACTTTGCAACTGCGTAAGTTCACTTACCTCTCCCTTCCTTTTGTGCTATAGTTATTATATCTATATTATAAACCCGTCCAGACAATGCTATAATTTCACTTAAGTAGTATAAATGCTTTTTTAATTAAGAAAATAGTTTTTTAAAGTTATCCAAATATTTTGCACATTCACCATTTCTAATAATTTCCATTTTTTTCCAGAATATCTGAATTTCCATGTGGTATTATTTCCCTTCAGAATGAAGAACTTCCTTTAGCACTTTGTGCCGATCTGCTACCAATGAATTCTCAGCTATCTTTTATCTTTGAAATGAAAGGATATATTCACTAGACATAGAATTAAGAGTTCACAGGTTTTAAATTTTTAAATTTATAACTTTAAAGATGTTACTCTAGTATAGTTTTGCCTTGTATAATGATAAACTAGAGGTCATTTGAATTGTTCTTCTGTATGTAATGTTTCATTTTTCTCTGGTTGCTTTCAAGATTTTCTCTTTATCTTTGGTTTGGAACTGATTGGCTATAGGTGCCAGGGTGTGGTTTTCTTTGTAGTTTTTCTTCTTGGGGTTCTATGATTTTGTTCTCTGTAAATTTATGTGTTTCATCAAATTTGGGAAATTTTTGGCCAGTATTTTTTCATATATATATATATATATATATATATATATATATATATATATATATATGAGCTTTTGTCTATTAGCTTTTATCTGTTCCTGTATGTGAGGTGATTTCTGTGCTGTGATCAGGGGTTGAGTAAATTCCCCCTTTGGTCTCATTCTCCGGAGCAGAGGAGATATGAGATGATGTTTGCTGTTCTGTCTGTGCTGTGAGGTGCTGGTTAGCTTAGAGTTAAAGAAATTCTTGACCAGGGGTTGAGAGAATTCCCTCTTTGTTCTGTCTGTTTCGCCTTCATCAGCAGATGAAGTGAAGAAGTAGCTAAGTTACATCAGGACGACGTGAGAGGCACGTTGCCAGGCTTTGGAAGACCTTGGGCTGATGGTCCCAAGCAAGAACAGTAGATATTGCTTGTCTGGATGAACTAGCCCTTCAGCTGGATAAGTAATATATTTTCTTTTTTTATCAGTAACTGCCGGACCCTCCTGGAACTGGCCATTCCCAGAGGGGAGGCAGGAACAAGAAACTTGGCTCTGGGGAACATCTGAGAAAACTTATAAGACACACCTCAGTTGGCAGTATAATTATTAATACTTCGTCATTTGGTCATTTGTCATTGGTGCTTTTTCATCATTCTAACATTTTGAAGACTTCCAGCAATATGCAGCTTACAACACCAGGGGATGTCCTGACTTCCAGCCGCGAACCTGGTGAGGGCTGGCTGGTTCCCGGCCTCTCCAGTGTTGTTCTCCACAGTTAGCCTTCTTGAGAACTTGTTAGCATCTAGCAAACTCGTGTGTAGCTTGCAGCTTACAGCATCAGAAGACACCCTAACTTCTAACAACAACAATGCCAACAACAACAACAAAAGCAACAGCAGCAGCATCTTGGGAACTAGCACGCAGCGCTGTGGGAGACGCCTGAGTGTCTCTCAGCTACAGACCTGGCAAGGTTTTGACATATGACTTTTCCAGTGCTGTTCTCCCCGTTTGGTGAGCTTTTGACATCTACTGTAATAGTTGCTATCCTATAGAGCTTATTACTGCTTTTGGATACTCCTCACTGATGTTATTTGTGTATTTAGCCAAGTGATTTTTGATCAATAGTAAACATGTGTTGGATCTCTTAACTTATAAATATGTGTACTCCTTTGACATGACATTGTTATCAATGTATATAGTTTAGTCTTAACCACCTTTACTTTCTGACGTTAGCATATTCTATTAATTGCCTTTGTCTTTTGCTATTACCTATTACTAAATAAATTGATTAGATATTAAATAAATAATTAGCCCCATTCTAGCGTGTGTCCCTTCTCCTTCTTTTGTCATTATATATATATACATATATATATATACATATACATGTATATATGTATATTTACATATATATGTATATATAATGACAAAAGAAGAAGGGACACATGCTAGAACATATATATATGTATATATGTATATATGTATATATGTATATACATACACATATATGTATACATATATATGTCTATGTATATGTGTGTGTGTGTGTGTATATATATATATATATATATATATATATATATATATATGCATAAAATCCTATTCTCTCTTTCTTCCTCATTCCACCAATTACACTTTCGGTATTGTCTCACAGGTTCCTGGGGCTCTGTTAATTTTTTTTTAATCCTTTTATAGTTCGCAGATTGGATGATTTCTCTTGGCTTACCTTCAGGTTCACTGACTCTTCTGCCATCATGCATTATGCTGTTAAGGATATACAAGGAATATTTAATTTTCATATATTGTATTTTGATGCTTGAGAATTTCCATTGATTCTTTTTTTTACATTTTTTATTTATCTGCTGACATTTCCTGTCTTTACATGTGTAGAGAACTTATTTTCACGTTTTTTTTTTTTTCTTGCTTTTAAATCCTTGTCTTCTTATTTCAACACTTATATCATTTTAGAATTGGTCTCCATCTATCATTTTTTCTCTTGAGAATAGATCACATTTTCTTGTTTCTTCTATGTTGCGTAATTTTGGATTATATCCTGGATATTGGGAATGCCATCTGGATTCTGTTATATTTCTCTGAAGAATGTTGATTTAATTTTTTTTTTTTTTAAGCAGACTGTTAACTTGATTGGACTCAAATTGCAAAGTTTTTCCCTTGGAATAACTCAAACCTTAACTCAGTTCTTTATCCCTAGCTTAGCTGCTTAGAATCCACCTCTCACATATATGGTTCAGGTATTGCGTAGATAATTTGGAGTGCCTCTTCTCTGGTTCCCTCTTACTCAGAATTACCCCCTCTCCAGTGACCCTGTTTCCCCAGAAATCTGTCCTTTTGTTCTTCAGATTAGAAAAACTGGCGGTTTTCTTTCAGAGATTTAGCCACTTCTGTGGTGACAGTTTTGAATTGCCCTCGGGCTAAAAGCTATAAAAATGGGAATTTCATCTCATGCCATTTTTTTCCTTCCTAAATGTCAACTTCTTTTAGAGTCAGACTGACTTTTGTTCATCCTCCATTAAACAAAAGTCATATTTTGTATTTTTATTCAGAGTTGATAGCTGTTATCTGCAGGAGGATTGGGTCTAGTAGAAGCTTACATGGCAATACTGGGAGGAAAAAGCCCCCACCCTCCTTTTAATGAGAGTAAATGCATTTTTTTTTTTTTTTTAGACAACTTACATGACATATGCTTTTTCTTAAAAACAATTCTTAAGCTCCAAATGAATCAAGGTCAAAATAAGTGAAGACCTCAAGATGACATCAATCTCATTTGTTAGGTCCTGGACCACTTTTACTTTATAAGGAAGCTACTAAATACAAATTTTGTTTAAAAACTTCTATAAAATATTTTATTGCTAGTAAGTCTTTATTGAATGAATAAGCATCATGATAATGTTATGAGCATTGTACATATAAAATAGTTAAAAATACAGTTTTTAATATCTATACACCATTTCTATGTATGTGACATATCTTTTATATATATGATGTATATTATATATGTGATATATATTTTTATATATATATTATATATGTATATATAAAACATATATTCATTATATGAATATATTTCTGTTTCCATATTTTTGTCAGTATGCTATGATTCCAATAACTATATTTGTACATAAATATTTAATGACATATCTGAGTATAGAAGAAATCTCTTGCCCACTCCTCTACTTAATTGACTTGCTGGGTTAATTGATGTTTTCTATGCTTCTGCAACACTGGCTGCATAGGGAACGCGCACTTTTCTCCTGCTCCCACTTTTTGGGATATACGCCTACCGATAGCTAATTGTATTTGTTCCCAAACCTGTTTATGCCAGTTATTATTGTGATTTGGTTGATTAGAATACTAACCTATGAAATATGAGTGAACCCAGAAACAGGGTCGTCGTTTCTATGAAAACAAAGTTGAATGCTTTGGGGAGACTCAGCGATGTGAAGTAATAATAAGAATGATATAAAATAAGGTGATGGGCTAGGCAACTCTAAATAACTTGAGAAGAAGATTGTAAACGACAGAGTCTGTTTGCACACTGACACCCAAATATCTTTAAGTTTGTGCTGTACCTCAAAATTAAGAGCACGAATTATATAGGTGTGGTTTGTGCAAGAAAGATGTCACAGAATCCTAATCAGGGATCAAAACTCTGAGAAAGGCCTTCGTCCTTCATCATAAAATTGATGAATAAATCCACATTTTATATTATAACATAACAAAATATTTATTGTATATTTTTGCCATTGTTTATGATTTCTTTACTTAATTCTGACTTTTCAAGGATCTGACCAGATTTCCAAATATTGATCCCAAAAACATGAGAAAAGCAGACTTTACTATATTTCCTCAAGACAGTTTCCTAGAAATGTAATTACTGTATATTTTTTTAAAGTATTGATACGTATTACCTAATTGCCCACTAGAGAGATTGTATCGATTTATATTCCCACATAGGGCTATTTCTTAGGCTTTAAACTTTGGTACAGTGAGGCAACTGTCTTCTCTCCAGCTCGGATCAGCAGTCACATGGTGGACTTGAAAGCCTGTGGCCTGAAACGTCTCGAAAAGCGCCCCAGGATTTTTGTTTGCTATGATAAAGTGGAATTTGATTCTTTTTCTATTAATGCTGGGTTTTTGTGAATCCTAACCTCAAAATGTTACAAAAGCATTGGGGTTGTTTGCCAAACACACCCCGAATTCCGTCAATCACTTTACAATACTCAGATGACCACGACTTTTTAATGTTATAAGCTACCATAGGGATCAGCTTATTAAACCCTTCCTTTTACAAATTGAGCCCAGGAACAGGGGACAGGAAAAGTGACTTGACTTAAGTCCTGGAGCTTAGTGGTATCTGAGCTGAGCTCTGAGCTCAAGTGTCCTGACTCCTGGTCTAATCTAGCTCTTTCTGATACAGCACATTGCTTCTGATTGCACAGAGAAGGGTTGTGAAAATTTGTCACGTGGAGTTTCGTGTTATCAAGGGGGAGGTGTGCAGAGTGTTATCAGCTAATGTCTCTAATATGAGCTAACAGTTATTGAATGCTTACATGTGCCAAATACTGTTTGAAGTGCTTTAGCTGGAGCACATTATCTTATTATCCCACGTAAACTTCGTAATGACTCTCTGAGGCCCCATAGTGTAGATAAGGAAATGGAGCACGGAGAAGTGCCCGAGGTTTTACCGCAGGCACGAGCTGGGGTCAGAATCTAATTGCCTAGTCTTGCCCCAGAGCCCGGATTCTCACCCATCTTGATAAATCGCCTCTCTGTATAAAAAGAAAGGGACATTTATTAGATGTCTACTCTGGGCTTGGCAGTTGTAGATATTTTACCTACTTAAAAAGATTACTCTTCACAATCCGATGTTCAATTTGAAAAAGGAAATATCAGGTAAATTAAATGACTTGCCCAGGGACACAGCTAGTAGGTGCAAAGCCAGAAATCAAACTCTGAAGCCCATGGTGTTGTTAGAAAACCATGGTGCTGTACCACGTGGGTCAGTGGTCGTGTGACCTTAGGCTGTACGTTGCAATTACCCAGGGAGCGTGAAAAACACTGACGTTTCCGTCCTGCCTCCAGAGTTACTGATTTAATTGGGCTGGGGTGCAGCTTGGGCAGTGGGGAACTCAGATCTCCCAGGGATTCTAACATGTAACTAAGGATGCCACCCACTGCCAAAGATTCAGATGGTTTTGGTCAGACCCTACTATTTTATTTCTTTGACCAAATATGGGAATAGGGATAAATCACATCATTAAAGGCATGTTTCAACAGTGTATTAGTTTCCTAGGGCTGCCGTGACAAATTACCACAAACTGGGTGGCTTAAAACAACAGAAATTTATTCTCTCACAGTTCTGGAGGCCAGAAATCTGAAGTTAAAGTGTCAACAGGGCCGTGCTCCCTCTGAAGGCTCTAGAGAAGGGTCCTTCCTGCCTGTCCCAGCTCCTGGTGGTGGCAGCAGTGCTTAGCGTCCCCTGGCTTGTAGTTGCATTGATCTAATCTCTGTCTCCATCGTCACATGGCCTCTTCCCTTTGTGTATCTGTTTCTGTGTCTGTCTCCTTGTGAAATCGTAGAAAGTAACTATGTTGGTCTCTGGACCCCATTCCTGGCACAGAGCTCCTAAAACCCTTGGAATTTCCTAAGTGATAAGAGCAATAGGAGCATCTTTTGTTGTGATACTTGATCTTTGACCCCATCCCTGACACAAGGCTCCTAAAACCCTTGGAATTTCCTGAGTGATTGAAGTGTGGTTTGTTCTAATGAGGTGACTCTGGTGGGATTCTGGAGAGGGACTGGTTCATGAACCTGGAAGCTCTCCAAACCCCATACTGTTGGAATTTTTATGGAGGCTTCCTCACGTAGGCATGAACTTATCTACGCACCAGGAAGACGACCCACCCCAACTGCATGGGAACAGAAGCTCCTGTGCTCGGGACCCTCCCAGACTCACCCTGTGTATTTGCTGTTCATCTGTATCCTTTATCATATCCTTTAGAAAATAATAAATTGGTAAATGTAAGTAAGCATTTCCCCGAGTTCTGTGAGCTGCTCTAGTAAATAATTGAATCCAGAGAGAGGGTCATGGGAACCTCTGATCTGTAGCCACATCAGACAGCATTTGTGGGTGACCCGGAGATCTGCTTCTCGTGATTGACGTCTGAAGTGGGGGACATGCTCACAAAACTGCGCCCTTAACCTGTAGGTCTGCGCTGTGTTGGCTTAGTGTCAGAATTGAATTGAATCGTGGGACAGCCAGCGGGTGGCTCAGAGGACTGCTGGGTGTGGGAAGAAAACTCCACACACCTGGTCACCTGGTGACAGATGTGTTGTGAGTATGGAAATCGTGTGAGAGTAAAGGAGAAACAACCAGGAGGAGAAGTGGCATTTTCCTACTTGTGCGGCTCTTCAGAAGGGCCCAATATAATCCAGTATAACCTCATTTTAATGAATCCTATCTGCAGACACCCTACTTCTGAATAAGGTCACATTCTGAGGTTCCAGATAGACATGGATTTTGGGGGGGCACTATTCAACCCAGTGCAAACAGAAAATTAACATTACAGTCTTAAGAATGCATGGCTCTCCAGGTATGGAAGAAATGAAATTCTATGGTTTCTGGGTTTAATTTTTAAAAAGCTATCTTTAAATATCTTAAATACAACACCCCCCGCCAAAGCACCAAATCCTCACAGGTGTATCACTAGGTTTTAGAAAGATCTGTATATAAAACACCCTTTTGTCTGGGATCCTTGTGGCGTGTTCAGGAACACAGGGGTGCCAGAGGCTTAGCTTGTTTGTCCAAGTTGTGTGTGAGTGTGCATAAAAATCTGTGAAAAGGTAGGTTGTTCCCAGCAGGGATTTTTAGAAGGAAAACCAGTTTGAATCTTCCTCTACTATAAGCTGACAGAATAAATTTACAGCATGTTTTATGGCATCAAAGCGCTATTTGCCATCTTTCCAAATATGGTTCATGAGGCATCCTGCATTGAAGCAACCAAAATTTGGAGTTTTGTTCTGAGACCATTATCTTATTCAAACATTTTTCTTTTTCTATAATGAAACCTTGATAATAATTTGAAAGTCCAATCATTTAAAACCTGAAAATAATTTTTTAAAGAGCATTTATAGGAGGGTTCCTCAGATGGTGGAGTCGAGAAACGCTGTGCTTGCCTCTTCCCACAACCACCTCAAAATTATCACTAAACAACAGAACAACCATCATTGAGAATTTCCTGAAGTCTAACTGAAAAGGTGTCCTATAACTAAGGACATTCAGAAGAAACCATATGGAGGCTAGGGGAAGGGGAGCCATGGAATGGGCTGGTCCTACACCCACCTGTGCCAGTTAAAAATCGGGAGGGTTATCTCAACTGTGGAGGTCCCCCAGGAAGATAGAGGGGTCCCAACCCCACACCAGTCTCCCCAGCCTAGGGTTCTAGTGCCGGGAAAAGAAATCCCCATAACTCTGGCTGTGAAAACCTGTGGAGATTGTAGATGAATGAGATGGAGGGTGGCTGGAGTCCCAGGCACTCCTATTAAATAAGGGCCCACACATGGACTTACTTGCTGGTGGACTTACTTGCTCTGAGCTCCAGTGCTGGGGTGGTGGATGGAAAGGTGCCAGGGCATACGAGGAGGAACTGAGTTGTTTGTCTTCAGGCAAGGGCTCAAGGGGTGGCTTTTTTTCAGACAAAGTACTGGCAGAGGCCACTGTTTGTTGAGCCCTCCCCTACCCAGCCTGCAGAAACAGGCAGGTGCCATATCTGAGTCTCCATCAACTTGGCTGACACCATTAGCCCCACCCTGGTGATTCCTTGAGGCCCTGCCAGCTTGCAGGCCCACCGCTTCCAGTTCCTTTTGCGTACAAATGGCCTGTCTTGGCTCATGTTGCAGACTTTCCTAAAATCTCTCAAAGGTTCACAAACCCCAAACAAGCAACATCTGGTTTCAGTGTGTCCTGTACCTCTTGCTGAACAGCCCCAAGCCCAGCACAAGCAGCAGCTGGCCTCAGTTTGCAGCATAGCCTCTCCCAGGAGCCTCTGAGCCCAGCACAAGTGGCAACCATCTGCAGATCAGTTTGTAGCTCAAACTAAGTGTTCCTGGCTGACCTCAGCCTGCACCAGAGCCCCTCCCAAGAGACCGCAGAGACAACACACCCAGTGGCCAGCTTCAGACCACACCAGAGCACCACCCAACCACTTCCACAGCTGACACACCCAAAGGGCAGATTTGGCAGGCACCAGAGCCCAACTAAAATGAATTCGTAAGGTCAGCCCTTGCACAAAAGCTTCTCCACTGTAGTCACAGCCAGTTCTCACAACCAATCAGCCTGAAGGTCAATCCCTTCCACTGACATGCAAATAACAATCAAGGCTCAACTACATCAGGAGGACACACACAGCCCACACAAGGGACACACCTGGAGCACCCAGCTCTGGTGACCAGGGAGACTGCACCACTGGGTCCCACAGGACACCTACTACATAAGGCCACTCTACTAAGACCTGGAGGTATAGCAGCCCTACCTACTACATAGAAACAAACACAGGGAGGCAGACAAAATAGGGAGATAAAGAAACATGTCCTAAATGAAAGATCAGAACAAAGTTCCAGAAAAAGAACTAAATAAAATGGGGACAATCTACCAGATGCAGAGTTCAAAACACTGGTTATAAGGGTGCTCAGTGATTACAGGTAGAACTTCAACAAAGAGATAAGAAACATAAAAATGGAGATAGAAAAGATAAAAAAGAATGAGTCAGGAATGAAGAATACAATAACTGAGGGAATCAACAGATTAGATGAAACAAAGGAGCAAATCAGTGATTTGGAAGATAAGGTAGCAGAAAACATCCAATCAGAACAGGAAAGAGAAAAAAGAATCCAAAAAAAAAAAAAAAAAAAAAAGAAGGAAAAAAATGAGGAAAGCAGTTATTAACTTTAAGGGAACTCCCATAAGACTGTCAACTGATTTCTCAACAGAAACTTTGAGGCCAGAAGGGATTGGCATGAAATATAAGAGATGAAAAGCAAGGACCTACACCTGAGATTATCCAGAAAGGCATCATTTAGAACCAAAGGACAGATAAAGTGCTTCCCAGAGAAGAAAAAGCTAAAGGAGTTCATTACCACCAAGCAGTATTACAAAAAATGTTAAGAAGAAGAGAAAAAAAGACCAAATACATGATAACAAAATGGCAATAACTACATGTCTATCAATAATTACTTTAAATGTGAATGGATTAAATGCTCCAATCAAAAGACATAGGGTGGCTGAATGGATAAGAAAACAAGACCCAGACCCATACATATGCTGCCTACAAGAGACTCACTTCAGATTGAAAGACACACACAGACTGAAAGTAAAGGGATGGAAAAAGATATTTCATGAAAATGGAAACAGAAAAACAAACAAACAAACAAAATAGCTGGGGTAGCAACACTTGTACCAGACAAAATAGACTTTAAAACAAAGGCCATGACAAAGGACAAAGAAGAACCCAATAATTGCACTTCTGGGTATTTATCCAAAGAAAGCCAAAACACAAATTCAAAAAGACATATGCATCCATATATTCATTGCAGCATTGTTTACAATGGCCAAGATATGGAGGCAACCTGGGTGTCCATCAGGATGAATGGATAAAGAAGTAGTGGTACATTTATACAATGGACTATTATTCAGCCATAAAAAAAGAATGAAATGTTACCATCTGCACCAACATGGATGGACCTAGAGGGTATTATGCTGAGTGAAATAAGTCAGACAGAGAAAGACAAATGCCATATGATCTCACTTATATGTGAAATCTAAAAAACAATATAAAGAAACACAACAGAAACAAACATGTAGATACAGAGAACATTTTGATGGCTGCCAGATGGATGGAGGTTTCGGGGGAGGGGTGAAAGAGGGGAAGGGAGTAAGAAGTACAAATTGGCAGTTACAAAATAGTGATGGGGATGCAAAGTGCAGCATAGGGAATATCAATAATATTTGTAATAACTTTGTATGGTGTCAGATGGGTAATAGATTTATCAAGGTGATCACCTTGTAATTTGTATAAATGTCTAATGCTGTACACTTGAAACTAATATAATATTGTACGTTAACTGTAAAAATAAAAAAAAAATATTTTAAAAGAAGGACATTTATAGGTCAAATTGTATATTATTCCCCGCACCTTGGAAATAAATACCTACTACCCAGAACATCATTATTTCCTTATACTGTTGCTTTCTGTTGAGAAGACCAGCTCCCCAATTGTTTCTATCTCACTTTGATCTTGCTAGTCAGACTATTTCACATTTGACAAAATCATCGTTTTCATGTTAGAAATGACAAGAAGGATTTGTTTGTAAGAAGTGGTGAGCTTCCCTGTGGGGTTATCACTGAAATCCACCCCTACCCCCACTGCTGGCGTCATGAACACTATCAAAAGCCTTTTCCAAATCCTGCTTATTTGTGATGAATCTCTTCATCCTGGACAGGCTGATGTAGAAAGATGTGACTCATAGATTGGTAATTTACCCAGGAAAAACATCGTAATCGGTACAGAATCCATGGACTAGCTTTTATTAAAAACCCCGTGAGTCTTTATAAAACCTCAATAGCAAATTTAGGCAATTTCTTAAATAATAAATCTCCATTTCCACTTGGAGAAAAATCCTGGCCTTTCCATTTCAATTCAGCTGTCTTTAAAATGGTTACACTTGGATCTAAGTTGTATTGGAAAAGTTCTTAGGCAAAAATTCAAGTAGAGTCAATAATTTATTCTTTAGTATGTGCCACAGAAACAAATCTTTAAAGACTCAGCAGATAATGTCACTGTAGACACCAAACAAGTGGCCCAGTAGATGTGTGACACTCTGAAAATGCAAGCATTGGTTTATAAACTGGTTGATAAGGAGCCATTGCCATGGACGGCATGCTTCTTCTTGGTACCACCCAACTCTCTACTTAACGTGCGTTACCAAGAGTAACCATAAGTCATAAGCCACAGCAACTGTAGGGGTTCAGATTTAAGCAGAAAGGGTGCTTGGTTTCCTTGGTAGCAGGGATATAATTTTTGGCTTCTGATGGTGCATAGCACTCTAAGAACTTGGGTCCCTGCCGGAGCACATCATGGCTATCTTCTCCTGGAAAGCACAACTGACAGGAAAAAGGAAAGGTAGAGAGAGCAGATGGCTTTCTTTTTGGTGAGGCCCCTTTGTTCTTGGCGTTTATCCAGGATTGGGTTCAGACCCTCTTCCTCTTGGTCCCATTGCCCTTGACTAGATCACCTTGACTGCAGAGGGGTGATGTGTGGGCCGCCCTGTGTCATCATCTTCAGTTTAAGTCATGGCATGTGAGCAGCTTGGAGACAGTGATAGGTTTTAGGCACAGGCTCTGGCCCTCAGTAGATGCTTGTCATGGTTCCTGATCAAACGATAGAAGAACCGGGCCCCTTATTTCAGGGGATAGGAAAATGCCTTTCTAGAATCTTCTGAGGAGTCTGAGAAACGAAGGCAAGTTGGTTTCTCACCATGTTCTTTTCTTGCCTTGTCAGTGTTTATGGCTGTGGCTTTTATGGCTGTGCCAAGAGTGGCCGCCCAAGGTTGGCGGAGGCCTGGTGCCCTGGCCAAGCATCGTGTTGTTGAATGAAGTGTGGCTTCCTCAACCTCTAAGCATCATCCATTCCACAGGTCTCGCTTCACAGCTTCCCCAGCCACCCTCGTCTTCTGATCCTACTGCTATTTACCCATGGAGTTGAGTTGGGTCAACAGAGGGGCGATAGGTGACTGGGACATCCCCCCACCTCTTGGACCACCAGCTGTGCAAAACTTACCCTAAGATGTTCCATTTGAGCATGACAAAGCATTTTTGCAAATACGTATTGCCAACTCAAACGCAGTAGAGAGACTAAGACACAGGCAAAAGCCGTGGAGTAATTTAGTAAGAGGCTAGTGGGAAAATTAATGTCAGTGGCTCTGTGTTCTGAACCCTTTGCACCGCTCTGTGCACTAGAGAAGGGACAGAGTGCACCACGCTGCTCACCAACCCAAGATGGTGTCGCAGGGTCGCCAGTCTGTGACCCCTGACAAGTAGATACACTCATTACACCAAAGACTGGAGGTAACCACAAAGCAGGGTACATATTTAAGGAAGTATGCACACACTCGGTTTATTTTTCTTATCTGATTTTTTTTTTTTTTCTGGTGCAACGTGAGTACTGTTGAGTACTTGGCAGCTGCCTTCCCATACTTGAGTTGTTTGTCATTTCTGGGGCTGGTGATGCTGTTCTGATCTCCCTTTGGGGAGGAATTTACAGGCACATGTTGACCCAGTTGAATGGGAACAGGGAGCAACAGGAATCCTACGAACAAGGACCACCACAGACGGGAGCAGCTTCTTGACGACGCCTGGGGCGTGAGCTGCTCACCTGTTGCCAGGCTGCCCATTTCGTGCGGCACAGCTCCAGTTTTGAAAACCCAGGTCCTCTCCCAGCCTGACCTGGAAATAAACCTGCTTTCCTTTCAATACTATCTGGGGTTGTAGTCCAAGCACTGTGCTGTGTTGCTGGAATATCAGAGAGTCAGCTCTCCGTAGCAGCTGTTGCTAAGTAAGGCGTGATTTCCTGCAGAGACCAGCCCCAGAGGGGATGGGAGGTCTCCTGGCAGAGGGCGGGGGGCAGTGAGGGGGAAGACTAGACGCAGAGGCCACGGTGATGAGGCAAGTGATGAGGCCAAACGCAGAGGCCACTCCCCACCCTGCCCTCACCCCACCTTCTCCTGCCTTTCCAGAGTCCCCTCTTACCTCCTCTTTCCCAGAGACCTAGCCTGGGTCACATTCCCTCAGAGTCATCTAACCCATCAGGGAGAGGGGTACAGAGGTCAACTGGGGGCCCTGCCTTCCGTGAGCTAAGAACACTGTGGGAGAGGCAGCCTCGTGAACAGTGAAGCACGAACCCACCACGTGGCTGGGCCTTTAGTCACCGTGGATGCTGCCGGTGCCTTACTCCTATCCCTCCTGGCCACCCCGCGGCCACCTGCTGGCAGAGCAGTGACCTCCTGGGTCTTTCTGCTACAGAACATTTCTGGCCATGGGAGTTAACACACCAGCAGAGACTCTCAACCTGAAAGGCTGGGAGTCGACGGGACAGTTCTTAAAAATGGTTAAAATGGTAAATTTGATGTTTTGTGCATGTTACTATAATAAAACAGGAAGACATAATGACCAGGCATGGGGAGAGGAGAAGGTCAGTGCCGTGCTGGCAGGGGGTTGGGAGCACAGCCTCTGAGCCCCCAGCCCCAGCCCATGTCCTCACTGACCCATCTTAGCCGACCGCTGGGTTTTCTCCTCTGTAAGAGGGAGCTCCTAGGGTACCTGCCTCGTGGAGTTGCTGTTAACAGTGAGCAGCTAGTGCAGTAAGTGGCGCCTGCAGCTTTGGAGAGAGTGCGTCTGCGCTCAGCATCCCCAGACACTTCCAGCTCCGTAACCAGGCCCAGCCCAGGGGGCACCCAGGCTGCTCAGTCCCTCGACTGGGGTTGAGGGAGCTGGAGGGTAGTGGCCTTCCCCTCCGGTACTGGCCTCTGAGGAGGAAAAGGTAGTTTCTGATTTAAAAGCAATGCTTTACACTGAAAGGGAAACCTAGTAAAAAAATGAAAGTAACGCTAGCCTGTTGACCAGGGTGGTTGCAGTTCCTCGTTTTCCTCCAGGTTTCTGTCCACCCCTTCAATCCTGTTCCCGCATGCCTCATGGTCCCCCTGGGTTGGCAGTAAGCTGTACCCAGGCTGCTTGTTGTAGGACAGTGAGAACTATTGCTGGCATTTTATAATGGCTTTCTCTGAACTTTCCCCTGTGCTTTTTGCCTGAATGCATTATTTTTAAGAAATCTGTGTTGTAAGACAGGAGTCAGCAAACTCTGGTCCTGGGGCCAAGGCCCTCCCACAGCTTGTTCTTGTAAATAAAGTTTTATTGGCACACTGCCAAGCCCATTCATTTCCATGTTGCCTAAAGCTGCTGGGAGCTACCACAGCAGAGTCCAGTAGTTGCAACAGAGGCCATGTGACCCCCAAAGCCAAAAATATTTACTATCTGACTCTTTACAGAAAGCTTTGTCAATATCCTGTCGTAAGAGATGCTGAAATGTTTAATTCTTTGAGAATCAGGGCACATAATTAGGGTTTTCTTTGACTCCAACACTCTAAAAGAAGGAAAACTTATTAACTATAACACGCACCGCAAAAGTCACATGAAATAGTGTCTCATTGAGTAATTACTAGTATTTCAGTGAGTACCAATCAGCATATTAGTGAAACCTACAAGAGGATTGAAAAAGAGTCCATCAGCTTCTTCCTAACGGAGCAGCTGGCAAGTAGGCCAGTATGTGAAGTAATCATATCTAAAGATTTGGCGATTTGATCTACGTCCCAAAAAGTTTGTATGTATATGTTTTGGGGCAAGGGCCTTTTTGTTGGGAAATTCTTCCTAAATTCAGACATATAGTTATAATCAATTACACACAATTTGTCTTGTTCTTGTGTAATTTTACTCAAAATAACAACAGGAACCTGGACCCTCACAAGGAGAAAAGGAAACAGGTCTCCACGTGCACTTGCCTCCAATGGGAGTTCAGGATCGGAGAGGGTTCAAGTGTAACCCTCCACTCCCCATGGTTATGTAGTAAAAATCTCCCATGCTTGCTGACCAATTAGACTAGGCTTTCTCAACTGCGCACTGTGATGTTTGGGGCCAGATCATTCCGTTGGATGGTGGGGGCTGTCCTGTGCATTGGACGATGTTTATTTAGCAGCAGCCCTGCCCCTCCCGGCCCCCATAGGTGCCAGTAGCACATACTACCTTCCCCGAGTCCTCCAGTCAGGACCACCCAAACTGTCTCCAGACGTTGCCCGGTGTCCCTCAGGAGGCAAAATCTCTCTCTCTCTCTCTCTCTCTCTCTCTCTCTCTCTCTCTCTCTCTCTCTCTCTCTTTCTCCCACCTGATGTTGGGAACCACAGAATCGGTCCAGGGAGAAGCTTCTCTCCAGGTGAGAGGTTTGCATGAGCATCTGAGATCTGCGAGCAGCCAGAAGCTCTCTGCTCGGATCGCTCTAGATTCCGCTCTGTCCGAGTCCTGGGGTCTCTCCTGAGGCTCTTCACCGCCGGAGCTCTTGTTTCTCCATCTGCCAGGTGAGCAGACTCCGAAACCCGAGGGAAACGACAAGCATCTCTCCTGTCAGCCAGGACACGCATTCTTTCCACAGAAGCATGCAGTCCTTAGGTGACGGGGAAGCCCCAGTAAACACAACAGATATCTGCAATACGGATATTTTAGAGTTGGGGAAACTTAAAAGGAAGAGGTTGAGCTGCCATAAAAAAGTTAATCAACTTTAGGGTAAAATATTTGATCAGACAGACACCAGCTGAAAGGCTGGAAGGCCTAAACTCTTCTGAGACAACTAATAATTAAATGACTTTCAGAAACTTTATTTCCCTCTGAGTGCCATTTTATGTAATTTCCTAACATTGAAACAACAGCTCTAATCCTGGTTAAAAAAAAAAAAAATCAGTCTCACCTCATAATCAGCAGAATCGTGGTTTTGACTAATCTCTATAATCAGAAGCTAATTTGCCTGAAGAATAATAATAGTAACAATATGCCCGTTAGAAAAGAGTCTGCTTTTATCATTTTATTTGCCTGTGATTATGTAAATTCCCGATATAGGGTGAAGGAAAGGGAAGGAACCACAGAGCAGCCCTTTGTTTTCTGTGGGAGCCGAGGGGGACTAACTTCAGGGAAGTAAGGGCCTTCTGCTAGGAGACAGAGCCAGATCTCACCCCCTGTGCAAAGGATTTATTTTCTGCAGCTTGGCTAAAACCCTGGATGGTGTGAGTACAATGTGTTGAGAAGAGAGCAGAGCAGAGAACACTTTCCTGCTTTGTATGCCCCTTCCCCTCTGCTCTGGAGCGTTACTGACAGTTCCCTCGTGCCTGGCAGGAGAGGCCCTGAACCGCCTGCGAGAGTCGCCCAGTCTCAGCCCTTCCCTGTCCCATCACAGCCCTTGTCCTGGGATGCACACCTCTCTACGGTCCCGCTCAGAGACTTGGCTTTTCTTCTGTTCTCCTGGGAGGCCCAGCTCCTGCATCAGCTGGAAGGGTGCCCCATGGGGTGTCAACCTCTGCTCCTCTGCTGTCTCTGAGCCTCAGTGTGTACTCCCCTCAACGAGAAAGTCAGCCTTGAGTCCCAGGTACCCACACTAATTCCTGTCCTCAAGGGTGAGCTCCAGGGCTGGGGCCCTCCCGCCCTCCCAGCCTGCACAGAGAAGGTCTGCTGCTTGCTATCACCCATTGGGACTCCAGAGGAGGAGGGACATTCGGAATGCATGTGGCTGAATTATTTGTGCAGATCACTGCTCTGACTCGAGACCTCCTCTATTGCAAAAGCTCTGCAGTTATCTGTCCTCTGATTAAATTGCCGCACTTCAGGTGATGCCTGCTCAGAATAGATGGGTCCAGTATGCAGGCCTGGAGGTGGAGAGGGCAGGTTCTGGGCCCACAGGTGTTGGCACCGTAGCTCTGTTCCTCCCAGCTGTGGAGGCACATTACCTAACATCTCTGTGCCTCCATCCTTTCGGGGACATGGGAATAAAAGCCCTGCTTCTAGGAGAGTTACGTGGAAAGTCTCGAGAAATGCTCACAAATGTTAGCTGTGCGGAGACTCTGTCATGACCAGAGGCAGGTAGGCCTAGCTAAAAGGATTGCGCTCTCATTTATCTTAATATCACATGATTCTGGGTCAACGAAAGAGCTGAGATCCTACTGAAGAGTGATTTTTATTGGGATTTCACCTCAAGTTGCATAGATACTTCACTTCAAATGAGTGTTTTGTGCATATCAGCCATAGTTCCCAGCATTTTACGTGCATTAACTCTTTGGTTAATCAAAATGGAGAGTAAGTAAGAGGTCATTGTTAGCTCCATTTTACAGATGAGGAAACTGAGGCACAGAGAGGTTAAATAGTTGCTCAGTGTCACACAGCTTTTAAGAGGCAGAGTCAGGATCCAAATGCTGGCCACCTGGCTTGGGCGCCTCACTGTTCATCCCAGTGTGTCAACCATTGTGATGTTGCATCGTCATGTCTTGCGTCAGATGTGCAAAGGCTGGTAGCTTAACTTTCTCATAACTCCTCCCTATTTTGAACCACTTTTCCATCCAATGACAGAAAGTTCTGGATTTAGTGACACCGGAGAAGGGGATATATATATATTGGCACTACTTCAAAATACCTCAACTCAGCTTTTGTTCTCCCTAATCTGATGCCAAGTCTCTTGGGAAGATGCCTTCTCCCCTCTTCTTTTCCTTCCTCCGTGCCACGCACACCTGTCCTAGAGCGTCCATCCTTCTCTGTGTTGTCCCGCTGCTCAGACACTGCTGTCTGGAACAGAAAGCCTTCACTTTATATGCCCAATGGCGGTTTCCATGGCCCCCAACATAGCTGAAGGGTCAGCCCACTCTCAGGACCTAGAAATGAGGGTCTTGTGAGCTCACGCTGGGCTTGGGTGTGTGTGGGGGGTGGGGGATGGGTACCAAGTAATGCGTTTAGTGCAGAGCGCAACTGGTTGGCTCTCTCAACTGCTAGAAAACATTTCGTGGAAACACATATTTGGTGAAACAGAACATTTCACCAAAGACAGCTCGAGTTCTGAAGACAATTTTCTTTGCTATGGCTGAAAACCACATTTTCCCAAACCAAATTACAATGAAGGTAAACCAAAGAAGTCCTACTTTGTTGCAAAGTTGACTTGAGGGTATAATTTTGAAGTTCAGAGGAGTTTTAGAGTGTTTGAAAACATTTTTAATTACAGAAAACAGCATAGGCACAGAGGAAAATTTGTAAAATCCTGGACTAACTGGCTGGAGAAATCAAGCAATCGTATCACGGCCCTGAAGCCCACGGCTGCTCCAGGCTGATGCATGTCTGAGTAGATTTTCTTCTGTGGGGATTTCAGAGTTAAGTAATTTAAAGAAGGTTTATCTCATCGCTGCGCATTTATCAGAGTGAGCCCTCTAAAATGGGCCATCATTTTTCTAAGTGGACAAAGAGTGTCAACTTGTGATTTGTGGTGAAGCATGATGGGAAATGCAGTCATAGATTTCTCACAGGTCCCGGAGAAAAGGCTGGATTCCGAAGTTTTCTCTTAGAGGCATTCAGGGACATGGCAGAAAAATTAGAGTGTGGAGGATTACTCATCTTATCTTTAAGATAGCGCCTCGTGGCTGCTCTGCAATTATGAGTGTTCCTGAAGCTGGTGTTGGTTGGGAGAAGGCTGGATTGCAAAGCAACAAGATAATTACGCACAATTGAATTAACTAAAGAATATATGTCAGCCTTAGTTGCAATCTTCTTCATTTCATTATACTCAACCCTGTAATGTCTTCTTTGTTTCATTAAATCATTTTTAAGCAGCACCAAAAACACTAAGAAGACAGTATAAAAGTGAAAATAAGTGAGGAGAATGTATATATACTCCATTAGATCCATCTGGAAAATATTTAATTGGATTAGCTGCATTCAGACACCACTCCAGTGGAATTGTTACCTTACATACAATTCACACCCAGCAGTTAGTGTGTGTGTGTGTGTGTGTGCGCGCGCGCGTGTGTGTGCGTGTGCTCGGCTGTGGTTGTTTTGCTCTTTCAATTCTGAGTCTAATTTGGTGGGTGTGGAAAACATGAGCAGAAAAGGTTTTCTGCAAAGGGCGTAAGTCCACACTGGAGAGCACTGTCCATGCTTCATCCTTGTCACCAGGAACAGGAGCCTGACTTGGGAGAGACATCAGGGACACGCACAGGTGCCTGACTGAGAGGCTAATGGGGCACCACCCCACCCCCGTCCTACTAGCCAGGCTATGGGCCCCGGCACAGAGCTTCTGCCCAAGGAGGGAAGGGGCATGTTCCACTCATGCTGACACAAGTCAAAAGCTTTGTCTGCTCATTGACCCCTGTATCTGGGAGTCATATCCTCCCAAAAGGGGACACCTTACTAATTCCCACGCAGGTGCTATAAGGGCTGACAGTGGCCCTGGGGGAAGCAGTATGCTTCGATTCAATTAGCACTTATTGAGGGTCTTTTTGAGCACCCTGGTGGACTTATGGGGGTTTTCAGAGATGTTCAATCAAAATGGGATCCCATGCTATCTTTCCCCTCTTTCCCTCCTTCCGTTCCATCCTTCCTGCCAATTCAGTTCTGTAAGTGAATGTTTATCAAGGCCTTTTTGTACCAGGTCACTTGCGGGTTGTTGAGAAATACAGTCAAATAAAACTCTAGGTTCTTAAAGGCCGTGTGATGTAGAATGGGGATCCATCAAAGCTGGTACTTATTCAGGAGTATGCTCATTAGATCCAGCAAACAACTCTTCTTTGAGGGTTTATGGTGAGCAAGGAGCTGTGGGGAACAAGACTTCACCCCGATGGGTCTTCCTCTGAGCTGGCACTATTATCTGGGGAACAATGTCTGGCTCCCTGTAGGTATTAGTGCTTTTTTGGCCTTGCATATTTTTCGGAGACTCTAATTTTTCAATACTCATTTTTTCATGCATTGTGTGTTAGGATGATGGTCCCAACTTTGGGGTGGGGTTGACATATTTTGCAAAAAACAAAACAAAAAACAAACCCAGAATAAAATAAAAATAATCCCTCCCTCCCACCCCCTGCAAGGATGCTTGGTTAAATTGGAATTTTAGATGAGCAATGAAAATTTTTTTCACTATAAGTAGGCCTCATGCAATATTTGGGACATGTTCCTACATATTATAATTTTGTTGTTGTTGTTTATTCGATATTCCAGTTTAGCTGAGTAGCTAGTATATTATCTGGAAACCCTTCTCTGAGGGATGCAGTACATGTGAATTAAAGCCAGGTGTGAATTTAGAAATACTTAGGTTCTATTTTTCAATTATTGAACTTTTAAAAGAGAGGCTGAAATGCATAATATTTAAACTTTTAATGAAAACAATAGAGTACATGATATGGTGGAAAGGGAACTGCTGTGGGATCAGGTAGACACAGGGCCCATTTCTGGCTCTCAGACACCTGCTCTCGTGTGAGGTGCCCTGGCTCTCCCAGTTGCTGGTAGGATTGGCTCTTCCCACCCACTATTAGTTAGATGGCTGTGCCCAGTGAAACGCTAGTGGGGGTGACATCAGTCATTTCCAGGTGACAGCACAGAGAGCCAGGGCACCAGTGTCTGTGCAGTCCCTCTTTCTCAGTGACCCACACTGCTTCTGATGAGGGCTACCCCTTTGGTCCTTGGTCAGTCCTCTGGAGAAAGGATTACTTTGATTCAGAGCAGAACTCCCAGGCCACCTGTGATGGGAAAATAGTATGTGTTGCTATAAGTCACCAAGATTGGGGATTGTTTTTCCGCAGCACAATCAAATTTATCCTGACTGATACACTGTCAGTGCACCTTGGGCAATCCCCTTACCTTCCTTGATTGTCGAGGGCCATATTTGAAAAGATAGGGATGATATAACCAAGCTTTTTATATACAAATTCTTTGTTTTGAAATAGTTTAAGACTCACAAGAAGTTTGCAGAAATAGCACAGCGTAGGCTGAGACTTAAACGAAGAGCATTTAACATAGATTGTGGAAAATCCTGTTTTGGTTCACCTGAGGCATGACTCTTCTTGGTCATCAATGGGTAGTCTTAAAGTCAAAATGGCTGAAAGCTGCTTGTCGGGAAGTTCACACAGCACTGAGGAGACGGGGCCTCCGCTAGCCACAGCCGTCCCCAGTCCAGCCTGTGAAGGGCAGCCCTGCTAAGGAAGTGTCTGCTCTTTATTAACTGCAAGCTGACATTTGAGGTTTCTTCTCTCCTTAGGGAACTGGTCCAGAGGGTTATGTAAGTTTTCTCTCTTACACACATTCAAAAAACATGTTAAAACAATGCAAAATGTCTCCTGAAACCACACGAGAGCTGAAAAAGCAAGCAGGGGCTCTTCTTCCTACTTTTAACACGTCCTTGATGGGCAAGGGCTTTGGCTGCATCCTTTTAGGAAGCTCTGTCCTGTTTTTGAGCGGCCGGATGGCAAGTCATGCTATGCCACATTTTATCCAAAGGGAATTTGCCCAGTCTCCTCCTTTTTAGAGGAGCTATTAAGATAGGGACAGTTCAGTAGGGTCCCAGTGAGTGAGGGTGTCAGGGACAGACAGCCTTTGGAGAGTGATGCCATAGTCAGGTTTCCATTGGTACCCAGGTCCCTCCTTTTCGCCACACATTTACTAAACTTCTGCCCATCTCTGAATCCTCACACTTTAAAAAAGGTTGGGATGCTTTTCTTTCCAAGTTTCCTTCTGATTCAGGAACTCTGTGTTTGTGGATCCTCCAACATTTGGAAAACCCTGCCATTTCCTTCCACAAACCAGGTCTCTCACTGTGTATATATAGAGCCTTGTCAGGAACAAATCACGCGCTAAAGAGGCCCTGAGGGGAGGTGCTGGTCCCCTTAGACTTTGTTTATTTTCTCAGTCTTATCTCATGGGCATTTAAATTAGTTCAACATTTAAAATTTTTGTTATTTAAAGATAAGGTGGAGACCCTTGAACAAGAAAGATGGAGTGAAACGGGAAAAGAAAATTATTTTTCTAGGAGCTGTTTGTTTAAAATGACAGCTGAAATCCCTTATAGACATTCGTTTACCTTTTAGCTAAATTTTAACGCCTGCTGTGGACAGATTTCCTAGTTCCCAGGCTTGTGCTGTACTTAGGAGCACATGGTGCCGGGACCATAGCCTGCTTCTTGGACTAATTTCCATGTATTATATAATTTTTTTTTTGGGGGGGATATGTTTATTTAATGCCATGTGTAGATTCAGTGCTTGGTCTCTGAGGCTGCCAATGATTGCCTGTTCTGCTCTTGGATTTATTTCAAGTTGCTGAGAGCAGGAATTTCTGAGGCTGCATAGGCTGAGGATTTCTACACAGGTAATGGGAGACTGAGAACTGAGCCAGTGGGGACTGCAGACTAATTGTCTCCACGAGACAAGTCTTGTATTTAATGGGGTCCAATTACTATCTCATGAACTTGAGGCATGATAAAGATGAGCCAATGGGCTGCTATGTTGTTCCTGAGAATCTTGTAATTGTACATTTTTATGTACTCACCCCTGTCTCCTGATAGGTTTTCATGGCATCCTCGTGTACTGAATGGCATTTCCCCCACGTCTGAGTTCAAGCTGCTGTAACCAAATACCATAAACAGGTGGCTTAAAAACAAACACATATTTCTTACAGTTCTTTCTGGAGGCTAGAAGTCCAAGATCAAGGTGCAAACATGGTTGGGTTTCTTTACGAAACAAGATTGACTTGTGTTTGATTACCTGTTTAGATGAGATGACGCTCAATCATGGTGGGCCTTGGATGCTGAGCTAAGGGCTTGGATTTTATCTGGTAGGGAAGGGGGCAACTTACTGGGTTTTTTTCTTATTTTGTCTTTGAAGTATAAGAGTAACACATTTTTAGTTACATCTTAGAAAGAATGCTCTGGTGTGCTGGGCTGCTGAAGGAAGAGGAAGGAAGTTGATACTTGGCAAAGAGATTCATGTAGTATTAACCAAGGTGAGCAGGATATGCTAGGTCCCCCACACCCCTGTGGGAAAAGCTCTATATTTGCTCTAACTGCTCACAAAAGATGTGCTTTTTGTCTCTTTATCCCTAGAGCAAGCATTTTTGGTGGCCATTCAAATCTATTCTGGCCCATTCTGTTTGGTGAGCATCTTTAATGTACTTTAAATACCCAATCTGCTTATGCTCACACATGTGTTATGCTATGGAAAAGCAGCCAAAGAATAAAGACACTTTACATATAAAGGAACAAGGTAACAACTACTGAAGACTTCTTATCAGAAATTATGTGAGTTAGAGACAATGGAATGGCACCTTTAAAGTGCTGAAAGAAAACCAAACAAAATACTGTCAAGCCAGAGGTGCATAACCAAAGAAAATATATCTCAAAAATGATGTTGAAATAGGCACTTTTCCAGACAAACAAAACCTGTATGAATCTGTGGCAAGCAGATCTGCTCTATGAGAAATGTTAAAGGAAGTTCTTCAAGCAGAAGGAAGATGACACCAGATGGAAACTTGGATCTACACAAAGTAATGAACAATGATAGAAATAGTAAATATGTGAGAAGATACAAACATTTTTTCTTGTTTTTAATTTTCTTTATAGATAATTGGCTGTCTAAAACAAAGAAACAACAATGAGTTACGAGGTTTATTACATATGTAGGAGTAAAATTTATGACAGTAAAAGCAGAAGACAAGGAGGTGGGAAATCAAAGTATTACCTTTATAAGATTTTTAGATTATATGTCAAGTGGTATAATATTATGTGAAACTGACTCTATGAAGATGCATATTGTAAATCATAGAGCATCCCTCCAAAAGAATAAAACAAAGATGTATAGTTCATATGTCAACAATGCAGAAAAAATGGAATGCAAAAATGAAATTAATCAAAAGAGCAGGAAAAGGGGAGAAAAGAACAAAAAACAAATGGACACAGAAAAACAGTAATATAATTGATATGTACATTAACTAGAAATGCTTCAAACTGTCTAATTAGAAGGCAGAGTTATCAGACTAAACTTTAAAAAAAATCACCTATTTATATTCTGTCTTGAACAAACTTACCTTAGATATAATGACAGAGGGTTAAAAATATAAGGATGGAAAAAAATACACCGAGAGGACAACCAAGATGGCGCAGTAGGTAAACACTATGTTTACCTTCTCTCACAACCACATCAAAATTACAACTAATTTACAAAACAACCATTATTGAGAATTGACTAAAATTAAGCTGAACTGAAGCCTTTAAACTAAGGATATGCAGAAGAAGCCACCTCCAGACTGGTAGGAAGGTCAGAGACGCAACATGGGCTGGTCCCACACCGTGTGTGACCATTAAAGATTGGGGTGGCTATTTCAGCTGTGGGGGTCCCCCTAAAGGAGTGAGACATACCAGCTCCACTCCAGCCCAGGGTTCCAGTGCCAGGGAGAGAAGTCCCCATAATTTTTGATTGTGAAAAACAGCAGAGATTGTGACTGAGTGAGCCAGTGCGGTTGCACTCCCAGATACTCCTCTTAAAGGGACTGTGCATGGACTTACCCACCAACGGAATCACTTGCTCTGAGCTCCAGTGCTGGGGCAGCGGCTGGAGAGGTGGCAGGGACAAATGGGGAACTGAGTTGTCTGGCTTGGGACAGGGGCTGGAGAGGGGGCTTTCTCCTGGATGGGGGAGCAGGTGGAGGCCATTGTTTCTTTGTTGATCCCTCCCCCTTCCTGGCATGCAAACACAGGTGGCTGCCATTTCTGAGTCTCTACTGTTCGTTTGCTATGCCCTGGTGATTTGAGACCTGGCCCCACCCAACTTTCGGGCACACCCAGACTGCTTTCAGTGGCTTTTTCATGCAGACAGCTTGCCTTGGCTCAAGCTGCACTTTCCTAGGGTCTCTCAAAGGTTTGCAGAACCCACACAAGCTGCATCTGGCTTGAGTGTGCCCTGTACCTCTGGCTGAGCAGCTCTAGGCCAGCACTAGTGGCAGCCATCCTTGGTTCACAGCTTGGCCTCTCAAGGCACTTCTAAGCACAGCACAAGCAGCAGACATCTATGGATTTCTTTCTGGCTTCCGCTAGGTGGCCCCAGGTGGGGCACGGGCTGAAGTAGACCTACAGCGCATCCCCTCCAAGATGGTCGTGGGGCTGGCGCACCCAGTGGCCAGCCTCAAAATGAGCTGGAGCATCACCTAGTTGTCTCCAAGTACGACACACCCAAGGGACAGATTGGGCAGACACCAGAGTCCTGCTGAGGCACATCCTGCTCCATAGGATCAGCCCCTGCACAACAAGTCTTCCATTGTAGTCAAGGCCAGTCCTCACAACCAGTGAGCCCAAGGGTCAGTCCCTCACACTGATGTGCAATTATCAACCAAGGCTCAACTACAAGAGGAGGGCACACACAACCCACACAAGGGACACACCTGGAGCGCATGGCTCAGGAGACCAGAAAGACTGTGCCACTGAACCCCACAGCACACCTACTACATAAGGCCACTCTACTAAGACCGGAAGACATAGGAGCCCTACCTAATACATAGAAACAAACACAGGGAGGCAGCCAAAATGGGGAGACAAAGAAACACGTCCCAAATGAAAGAACAGAACAAAACTCCAGAAAAAGAACTAAGCAAAACAGAGATAAGCAATCTATCAGACGCAGACTTCCAAATACTGGTTGTAAGAATGCTCAATGATCTTATAAAAATGGAGATGGAAACCATAAAAAAGAACCAGTCAGAAATAAAGGATACAATAATGGAAGTGAAGAATATATTAGAGAATCAACAGTAGAGTAGATGAAGTAGAGGATCCAACCAGCGATGTAGAAGATAAGGTAGCAGAAAACACCCAACCAGAACAGCAAAAAGAAAAAATAATCCAAAAAATTGAGGAGAGTTCAAGGGGCCTCCAGAACAATATCAAGCGCACCAACATTCACATTATAGGGGTACCAGAAGGAGAAGAGCAAGAGAGCAACTAATTGAAAACCTATTTGAAGAAATAATGACAGGGGCGGCCTGGTGGCTCAGGCGGTTAGAGCTCCATGCTCCTAACTCCGAAGGCTGCTGGTTCGATTGCCACATGGGCCAGTGTGCTCTCAACCACAAGGTTGTCAGTTCAATTCCTTGAGTCCCGCAAGGAATGGTGGGCTCCACCCCCTGCAACTAAGATTGAACACAGCACCTTGAGCTGAGCTGCTGCTGAGCTCCCGAATGGCTCAGTTGGTTGGAGCACGTCCTCTCAACCACAAGGTTGCAGGTTTGACTCCCGCAAGGGATGGTGGGCTGTGCCCCCTGCAACTAAGATTGAGAGGACAACAACTTGACTTGGAAAAAAGTCCTGGAAGTACACACTGTTCCCCAATAAAGTCCTGTTCCCCTTCCCAATAAAATCTTAAAAAAGAAAAAAAAGAAAGAAAGAAATAATGACAGAAAACTTCCCTAACCTGGTGAAGGAAATAGACATACAAACCCAGGAAGCACAGAGAGTCCCAAACAAGATAAACCCAAAGAGGCCCACACCAAGACACATCATAATTGAAATGCGAAAGGTTAAATACAAAGAGAGAATCTTAAAAGCAGCAAGAGAAAAGCAGTTAGTTACTTACAATGGAGCCCCCATAAGACTGTCAGCCGATTTCTCAACAGAAACTTTGCAGGCAAGAAAGGGAGTGGCAGGAAATACTCCAAGTGATGAAAAGCAACAACATGCAACCAAGATTACTCTCCCCAGCCAGACTGTGATTTAGAATTGAAGGACAGATAAGGAACTTCCCAGACAAGAAAAAGCTGAAGGAGTTCATCACCACCAAACCAGTATGACAAGGACTCTTAGAGAGACTTCTTTAAGATGGGAGGGGGATTAAGGACGATTGAAAGGGGAAGTAATTAAGAACAAATTGGGTGTTATACAGTAATCATGGGGATGTAGGTTATAACATGAGGAATATAGTCAACAATATTGTAATAACTAGGTATGGTGCCAGATAGGTGCTAGATCTATCAGGGTGAGAGATGGGAATGGGGTTGGGATCAGGGTGAAAAGGTGAAGGGATTAAGAAATATAAATTGATAGTTAATACAGTGTGGGGAATACAATCAACAGTGTTGTAAAGGTCATGTAAGGTGCCAGATGGGCACTGGACTTATCAGGAGGATCACACCATAGACTGTGTAGATGCCTGACCAATGCGCTATACACCTGAAGAGCCAAAGTAGAATAATATTGAATGTCATCTATAACTAAATATATAGGTATAAATAGTCACAGGATGTGGAGTACAACGTAGGGAAGACAGTCGATGGTATATAAGATGTCAGAGGGGTAGTAGCTTGGGGGGTGGGGTATCACTTTATGAGGGGTTTAAATGTCTATTACATTGCTTTGTACACCTGAAACTAAAAAAAAGAAAAATGAAAATATATACCATGCCAATGCCAATCATAAGAAAGCTTGAATGACAATGTTAGTGTCATTAAAAGTAGACTACAGAGCAAGGAGGAATGCCAGGTATGTATTTCATAATGATAATAGTATTATTAAGAAGCCATAAAAATCTTAAACATATGCAAAATTAATAACAGAACTTCAAAATAAATGAAGCAAAACCCTTTGAAATATTGGAAAGAGAAATAGACATATTCATAACTGCAGTCGGAGATTGCAGCATTCTTCTAATTGATAGGAAGAGTAACAGAAAATTCATAGGGTTCAAAAAGGTTTGAAGAACACTATCAACCCACTTGACCTAATTTACATTTAAAGAATACTGTACCCCAAATCTATAGAACATACGAGGTATACACAGAACGCTAGCCAAGATAAACTGTATCCAGGGTCAAAAGCAAACCTCATTAAGTTAAAAAAGGAAAGAAAATATACAGAATGTATTCTGACCAAAATGAGATTAAATTATAAATTGGTAACAGAAAGAAATCTTCAAACTCTCTGAAATGTCAGAATTTTAAACACAGTCCATGTTTCTTAATAACCTATGAGACAAAAAAGGAATCATGGGGCAATTTAAAATATTTTTAACAGTGAAAATCTAAACACAATGTATGATAATGTGTGAAAAGCAGCTAAAACATTGATTGGGGGAACATTTATACTTTTAGGTGTTCGTATTAGAAAAGAAGAGAGAGCCTAAATCAGTTATTTTAACCTAGAGGTAAAAAGAGTGAATTGAAGCTGAATTAAATAGAAAGAAGAAAACAACAGTAAAAGCAGGAATAAATGGAAAAGGAATTATAAAAAAAACAACAGAGAAATTCCATGTAACCAAAACTGGTTCTTTGAAAAGGTCAATTAATAAAGGTTTAGCAAGATTTATAAATAAGAGAAAAGGCATAAATTACTAATATTAGGAGTAAAAGAGGGGAAATTGCTACAAATCCTACAGACATGAAAAGGATGACAAAATAATACAATGACCAATTTTAGGCCATACAGTCTACAACCTAGATGAAATGGACATATTTCTTGAAAGACAAAAATAACCGAAACCAATTTAAGAGGAAATGAAACAACTGGATAGCTTGAGACCTATTACTTTAATTAAATTTGTAATAACACACTTTTACAAAAATTCCAATTTGGATGCCCACCCAGGTGAATTATAGCAAATATTTAAGTAATAATTAACATCAAACCTACGCAAACTCTTTCAGAAACACAGAGGAGAATGGAAAATCTTTCTAACTCATTTTTTAAGACCAGTATTTGCCCAATACCAAACCCAGATGATATCTTTATAGGAAAGTTACCAACCAGTATTCCTCATGAACGTAGAAACTAAAATCCTTAACAAAATATTATGATATGTAATCTGGCAATATAACAAATGGATAATGCACTGTGATCAAGTGGGATTACCTCAGGCATATGAGGTTGACTTAACATTAAAAAAATTAATGTAATTTACCATATTTGCAGAACAAAGAGAAAAACCATATGACCGTCTCAATAGCTTCAGAAAAAGTATTTGACAAAATTCAATACTCATTCATGATAAAAACTCTCAGTAAACTGGGAATGGAAGAGAATTCCCTCAATCTGCTAAAGAGCTTCTCAGAAAATCCGACAGCTAGCATCATACTTAATGGTAAAAGACTGAATGGTTTTCTTCTTAAATGAGAAAGAAGACAAAAATGTCCACTGTCACTATTTCTATTCCACATTTTACTGGATCTCCCAGCCAGTGCAGTAAGGGTGCTAAAAAGAAATGAGACACATACAGATAGAAAAAGATGACCTAAGACCATGTTTACTCGCAGGTGACTGTGTAAGAAGAAAACCCTAAAGAGCTTATTTTTAAAAGTTACTAGAATTAATAAGTGAGTTTAGGATTTGAGGATACCTATAATATTACTATGTACTGGTAACTAATTTATAGTAATAAGAAAAACGTGAGATTATCAGGGATAAATTTAACAAAATATGCAAAGACCTGAACACTGAAAATCACAATACATTTCTGAGAAAAAATTAGACTTAATAAATGGAGACATACTGTGTTGCTGGACAGGGAGACCCAATAATGTTAAGCTGTCCATTATCACCAGATGAATTTACAGATTTCATGCAATCACAGTAAAACCCTCTAGTGTGTATTTTTTTTTTTTTTTGTAGAAATTGACAGCTGATTCTAAAACTTATATGGAGATATAATACAAAGAACCTAGAAGAGCTGGAGCATTTTGAATAAGAATAGCAGTGTTATATATGTATATTTAATTATATTTGACATTCAATATTATTCTACTTCAGCTTCAGGTATATAGTGCAGTGGTCAGGCGTCAATATTTCCATCTCTTTAAATGACAGCTGGCTCTTTGAACAAAAGTTATGACAGTGTATTTTGGGGCTTATGACATATGTGTAAGTGGAAGGTGTGAAACAATAGCATGAAGACTGGGTTGAGACATGGAAGTAAGGTTCTTATATGTGAGGTTGTCTAATACCACTTGAAGTGATAACAATATGAAAAAGATGTATACCACATACCCTGAAGCAACCATAAAATAACAAAGCAAAGACATATAAAGAATAAGCCAACAGTGAGGATAAAGTGGAATTCTTTGTTTGAATATCTGAAAGAAAGACAGATCTGATGGTTAATGACAAATCGAATTTACCATCGTTGCCTGGGCTGCCGCTGCAAATGGAGGAGAACAGTTGGCTGAAAATGGGTCCAAAGCAACTTCTTGGGATGATGGAAATATTTTCTACCTGGTTACTGGAATGTATACATTTGTCCAAAGTCATCTGGAGACCTAGAATGAGTCCACTTTATTGTATATAAATGATACTTTTAATCCCCAAAACAGATTAAAAATATGTCTTATGTCATGATTGTCACCATCATCATATCGTCTTCACCACCAACACCACCACACTAATAGGAACTTTTATTCAGTACTCATGACATGCCAGGAATTATGTTAAATGCTTTATGTGCATTGGGTCTTTCAATTATCATCTCAAAACCATACGAGCCAAGTAATTTTATTATCCCCAATTTATAGATGAGAAAACTCAGGCTCCCAGAATTTCAAGGTGGAGATTGAATTCGGGACAGTCCAACTCAAGAGGCCAGTAGATAACATCTATACCCCTTTGCCTTCCCTTTTTCATAACCGTTGTCTTCTTACATGAAAGAGGTCATATAGCTCAAACCATTATACAAATGCAAATTGCTATTCTTATCATTGTTGAAATTCCCCCCTGCAGTGCCAGTGACTGAGTCCTGGGAGAGCCTGTCTGCTTTGTACTTGACCCAGGATGGTCTCTCATCTGAAGGACTGGGATAAATTAAAGAAACAGGGATGGTCTCAAAGGGCCTTCATGAAGTCATCACCACCCCATGCCAAGCGTAGGGAGACCTGATGTCTCATAGGCTGAGAGAAGAGAGGCAAAGTGTTATCTTTAAATGAGGGGGAGGAAGAGTGCCTTCTGTAGTCAGTCAAAAAGTACTTAGGAACTGTATATACAACATGATCTCAGTAAAGTAGACAAATCTAAGTAACAAACACAGACGTAAATACATAGAGACATGTACGTAGAAAAAAGGACTGGAAAGAAATGCACCAGATGATAACGCAATTATTTTTATGAGGCGGGATTGTGTATCCTTTATACTTTTTTTTCTTTATGCATATCTGTGTTTTTCATATTTTCTCTAGTAAGCATATATTACTTGTGCAATCAGAAAAGCATTGATGTTTAAGGAAATGGTCAGTGGTTTTAAAATGAAGGAATTAAGGGCTATGGATATGGGATTCCAGTCCTAGATATGGGGCTTAAGTGGAATGAAGACTCTCAGAGAACAGGGGTGTGGAGTGGCCTGAGACGGTTTCTGCTGGACCCAACCCATGGAACTCTTGTGATGGGGTTTGGGATGTGTCATCTTGTTTATGGTTGGTGGTGCTCTCACTGTTCTTCTGAAAGGACTCTTCAGGAGTTGGTGACAAATATGTAGAGAAATGAAGACTTTCCTTACAAAATTTAAGGGCTGGGTTACAGACAGATTTGCATTTTTTTTTTTTTTCCATCAATGCCACTGAGATATCTCAGATGCCAGGTATGCAAACACCTTTCATGGCTTTCATGGGCTGTAACCGCAGTCATTTTTATGTCCTCTGTTCATTTCCCTCTTTTACTTCTGCTAGTTTGATCCGTTATCATTAAGTTAGAAGATATATGGCATTGGCATAATTTCCTCTTTCTTTTCATTCCCTGCCCCTTTCTCCTTTATGGAGCTCATCAAGGATGTGAGGCAGTGTGGAGAGGACAGAACAGAGCAGGAGGTAAGGTCCTTGAATCTCTGTGACACCTCTTCTTACCTCCATGACCTTGAGAAATTACATAACCTCCCTGTGCCTTGGTTTCTTTCTAATTAATCTTTTTCTTTATTACCTTTTAAAATACATGGATTATACAAAAGATTCTCTATAGCTTATATTTAGGTTACAAAGCAGAATGATAAACAACCCACGAACCAATAACAGGCATCTGTCTATGTGCTCCCTGTCTCTCCTGGAGGTAATCAGCACCCTAGATCAGTTTCTTACACCTTTACTTAAAAAAACAAACAAAAACAAAACTCATGTATTCATGCCAAAGTATATATTGTTTAATTTTATTTGCTTTTGGGTTCTATAAAAACGTTATGTTGGTGAATGTAGCTGTTGTTTATTTATCTGCATTGCTACCTTAAATTTCATTGTGAGGGATGTTTGAATTAGTTTCTTTTATGCATATACCTAGGAATGGGATTGTTGGGTCATTACGTGAATGTTCAACTTCACAAAATTATACCAAATTGTTTTCCAGAGTGTTTGTATCAATTCATACTCCCACTAGCAATGTATATATCTGTTTATCCTCTCCAACACTTAGTCAGACTTCTTACTTTTTGCTGGTAAATTATAGACTGATAGCTAATTGATAACCTTAATTTGTATTTTTTGATTATTAATGAGATTGAGCCCCTTTTCATAAGTGTATTGGAATTTGTGCTGCTTCTGCAAAATACCTATTTATATATTTTACTCATTTTTAAGTTGGAGTTTTGGGGGTTTTTTCTTTTGATTTGAAGGAATTTCTTACATATTTTGGATACCAATTCTTTGTTCTCTATATGTGTTTCAAACCTCATATCTGTTTGTGACTTTTCTTTTCACTGTTTTATGGTGACTTTTGATTAATATAAATTATTAATTGTAATAACTTAAAATTTATTAATCCTTTACTTTGTTTGTTTTTTTTGTATCTTAATAAATACTTTTTAATACCAAGACAAAACATATATTATTTTATATTTTCTTCTAAAAGTTTTTGTTTTGTTTTTCACATTTAAGTTTTTAATCTATTTAGAATTCACTTTTGTTAATGCTTTGAGGTGGAAACCTAATTTCAATTTCCCCTATCTGAGTAGTTATTGCTAAATAGTTTCTCCTCACTTCACTGATCTGCACAGCAACCTCTGGCATGTATCAAAGTCCCATGTATGTGTGGGTCCATGTAGAGGCCTTGTCTTCTAGTCCAGCAGTCACTTTGTTGATCTCTGCACCAGTATCACATTCTTATTTGCTTTAACTTTGTGAATGAATAAGTCTTCATATTAGGACAAGTCTCTGTCTTACTCTTCTTTAAGAGTGTCTTATCTAGTCTTGACCTTTTGTTTTTCCATAAGCATTTTAGAATCAGCTTGTCAATTTGCTTGGATTTGTAACCCTCCTTTCAGGAAAGAGTGCCATCTCCATGATACTGAGCGTTCCTATCCATGAACATGGGACACCTCCATTTACTTAGGCATTCTTCAATGTATTTTAGTAGAGTTCAATAACTCTAGAGTTCGATAGAGTTGAAAGCATACAGATCTACCTGTTTCTGATTAGATGCATTTCTGGATATCTTTTGATTTGGGCTGCTGTTTTAAAATGTGTCTCTCTTTTTACTAATTGACTCCAAGTGTTTGTTGATGGTGTATAATAATGTAACTTATATTTATATATAGCCACACTTTGCTAAACGTATCAGTCTAATGATATTTATGTAGGTTCTTTTAAGAGTCCCTGAAAATGGTTGCTTCATTTTCTTTATTTTTGAAATAGATATAATAATAATAATTTACCTGCTTATGAGTTATAAAAGAGTAATACAGGTAAAGTGCTTAGGAATATGGACTATACATATTATTGTCCTCATTATTATTTTAAAGTAATAGTGTTATTGCTTTTATAAAGGTTTTACATGCACATTATAAACACTAAAGCAATACCGAGAAGTAAACATAGGAAACGAACAAATCATCTATTGCCCAGAAGCAAATAGGAGTAACATTTGAACATCAGCCAGATTTCTCTCTATAAATAGATAGAAAAATAGGGGAATATATTGATAGACAAGATGAAATATAAAAGTAGCATCATATTTTACATGATTAAAAATATTAAATAATAATTTTATTTGGGCTTTAAAAGAAAAGGGAAAAAATCTGATGGGATAGCTGAATGTTAGATTAGTTTCATCACCACAAGAGATATCAGTATTTAAAGACCCTGCTTAGGTTAAGAAAAAAGATTGAAAAAAATAATTAAGCAGTTGAGTCATTACGTTGTTTTTCAAGCACATGTGTTAATTTTCTGCTGTTAGGTCTTGACTCCCCACTGTAAAGGATGGAGTGAGTTTCTCTCACACTGCTCCATTCCTCCTTTCTCCATCTACCTGTTTTTGTTGTGCATAGTGGTTTTATTTTGCTAGGTGTGCTGGCTTGAGTTGGTCAGGAATAGAAGAGTAAAAGATCCATTGGGGAGTAACACCTGCGAAAGACGAGGGCAGGGGGAGCTGTCAGTCTCTGGGGCAGAACTGGCAAACCCTCTGCCAGTCCAGTGAGGACCTCCGGGCAAAGGCTGCCCCTTAGAGCAGCCCCACACTGGCTGAACTGGCCAGAACCTCTGTCACTGCCCTTCTCAGTCACTGGCTGTGGCCACCCCCAGCTCTTCCACCGTGGCTTGCCTAGGCCACTGTTCTTTATTTTGGCTCATCTTTGGTTTGGCTGGATTTCTTGCCCAATATTTCTTTCAAGAAGGATTCCCGGGCTCTAATTTCCTGAATTCTTTTGCATTGGAGAATGTCTGCCTTTCACTTTCTTCTTGAAGAACCACTTGTCTAAGCCAGACACTTTTCCCCCCTAGGTTGTCTCAGACATTGCTTTCTTGTCTTCTCTCGTCACATGATTGATTCTGTGAAGTCAGAAGTTCATGGATGTTTCCCTTTTGTAAGTTATTTGCTTTTTTTTTTTTCCTGGTTGTGTGCTTAAAGAATTAGTTCTTTAACATTGATGTTTAATAACAACCAGGGTATATATCATAATCATTTTGTATTTAATTTTCCTGTAATATATATTATATATATAATATAATTTTCCTGTAATATATATATTATATATAATATATATATATGTTATATATAATATAT
Organism: Rhinolophus sinicus; assembly: GCF_057876585.1. Taxonomy (NCBI): domain Eukaryota; kingdom Metazoa; phylum Chordata; class Mammalia; order Chiroptera; family Rhinolophidae; genus Rhinolophus; species Rhinolophus sinicus. Next base: position 198,882,482 of record NC_142503.1, on the reverse strand, counting down.
ATATCCTGTTATATATATAATATATATCCTGTTATATATAATATATATCCTGTTATATATAATATATATATATATATCCTGTTATATATATAATATATATATCCTGTTATATATATAATATATATATGCTGTTATATATATAATATATATCCTGTTATATATATAATATATATATCCTGTTATATATAATATATCTATATATCCTGTTATATATAATGTATATATTCTGTTATATATATAATGTATGTATCCTCTTTCATCCACTATGTCCTTCATCTCAGGGAATATTTCTTGTATTATGTCCTGGAATAATTTCTTCTATTCCACTTATTGGGTTGTCTGCTTCAGGTGCGAATGTTGTCCTCTTATTTGCATACCCTGTTCACCCTCCATATTTATTATCTTCTCTTACGTTACTTTCACCTGTCTTTTCCCTTCTGCATTTTCTCTAGTTACCACAGATCTTAACTCCATGTCGTTACTTTGATTTCCAGCAGGACCTAGTCTCTCCTTCTTGTAATTTATTTGTTAGATTTATACGTTGGCTCATTCGCTGGACAATATCATTCTTTAATTTTATAATCTCACTTTTTAGATTTTGTATAATTGCATTCACTTTTAAATGTATATTTTGCCTGTAGAACTAACAGGGAAGCTGATTCTGTGACTTAGGTCATATTTTCTTTGAGGCTTATGTCTCACATTTTCTCCTTCCCTCTGCTTTTCCTCTCTCTCTTTTTTTTCTTTTTTTCTTTTTTGGTAATATATCTGCATTTGTTGATTTGCCATTCTTTCATTCTTGTCACCGTATATGACAGGGGAAGCTTAGTCTAGCCTTTCTGTTTGTACGGTTTATTCTGCATGAAAATGTCATTTTCCCATCTTACCTGGGGCTACTGTATCTTTCTTTTTCAGCTATACTTTGACGGTACTTGTCTCCTGCATCAGATGTCCTGTAGTCTACATTGTGGGGAGTTGGGGGAAGCAAGGGGCTCTGGGCTGAGGCTGAGCCCCACTCTTGACATCTCCTTTGAGTGCCCTGTCCCAGCCGAGGGCACATTTTCCCTCCCATGGGCATCACATTGTTTCATCTCAGGACAGTACCCTGGTAGGGTTGCCAGATACAACATGGAAGGCCTAGGTACATCTAAATTTCAGATAAACAATGAATAATTGTTTAGTGTAAGTATATCCCAAATGGAACATTTTGGCACACTTTTAGGAGCTCGTTGGGCACCCCCATGCACCCGGACAATGGCAGATGCTTTTCCCGCTGCTCTGCTCCCTCTGTAACGTGCAAGTCCTTTGACTCTTGAGGGTTTGTCTTCACTCCTGCCAGTGTCTACACATGCCTCCCGCGCTCAGTGGCTGCCCCACTGCACAAACTTGGTGAGAATTGTCAGCATTAATTTCTTTCCTCAGGAAAGCCTCCAGGGGCTGGTGGGGGTGGGGAGGGGGTAGGAATTGCACATCTTTGTGCTAAACTGGAATCTCCTGCTTTTCTCTTGGCTGCCTTGTCAGTGTTTATGGCAGCAGGTGGTTATTGCTGCTGAATTTTTTTTATGATTTTTTTTCCACTTTTTTGGTTATCGGAGGAGGGTGAGTCTGTGATTCCCCTTCATTCTGTCATCTTCACCCAGAAGTGCTCCCTTTGTTTACTCATTCACCGAATAGTGAGTGAGTACCTCCTGCATGGTCTGTGCCACCGAGGGACCGGAGATTCTCCCAGAACTCTCGCTCGTTGTGACAAGGTGATCATAGGTGGGCAACGATGCTATCTTGTACAGTTTAGTTTGGCGTCAGGGTGTGTCTTGTCTCCCCTGAAACCTCGAGCTCCTTGGGGACCGGGATGGGGTGTTGGCATCTCCATCCTCACCTGAGGGGTCACAGATGTTTGTGGCCCAGCTGAGTGCGTGAATGCATGAGAGGCAGAGTCGCAAAGCTATGTAAAAGGAAGGACCTCTGGGTGTAGTAGAGCTGGGGGGACAAGGACGTCAGAGCCCCGACCCTCCGACTGCCAGTGCACGGTGGTTGCTCGCTGGTGGAATGGGCGTGGAACGAATCACTCACTGAGAATTCCAGACCTGGGTTAGCTTCTGTTACCATAAACCGATGGTAGATGAGTTGAAGGAGTCTAGAAACAAACTATCAGAGATTCAAAGGTAGAAAAATGAATCATCCATGGGCTCAGCCTAGATTCAGGGGAATTTGTCAGCAGCTGGAGAGGACAGACAAGCAAGCCCTTTGGGGCAGAGGGGTTCAATGAGGACCTAGAGAACCCAGTGGGCTCTGGGAGCAGGCTGGGGGAGGGGCAGGCGACATCGCGCAGAAGAGGTGCTGGAGCTGCATTTTCAGGGTTGCAAGGATGGGCAGCGCAGGCTGCAGAGTGGAGGAAGGCAGACAGGTGTGCAAAGCAGGGTCTCTTCCGAGAGCTCTCAGCACACTGGGAAGGCAGGGAAGATGGGGGAGGCAGCAGCAGAAGGGCCTGTGTTCCATGCTAAGGGCTGGACTGAAGTCAGCCTGGGGTCCTGGACAGGCTGGAACAGAAGTAGTGGGATCTTCCTTCTGCTGCTGCCTCCGAAGAGTCTTCATAGATTTGCCAGAAATCGCCACATTTGTGCCAATCTCCCGCTAATCACTAGACTGGCAGGAAAACATGAGCAATCCTGTAGCAAAACTCCTGACCAGTGGGAAAAGCTGTTCCCCCATGTGCGTTTGGAGTGTGCGGGGGAGGAGAGAAGAGGTCAGCTTTCCCCGGAATATCTCACCCACTGATCTTGACCACATTGTCTCTGACCTTTCTACTTGGTGACTCAGTGGGTGTGAGTGGCTGGTCTCTTTATAGATACGCACTTTCCTTTTCGGTTCCAGGTAACTCCAGAATTATTTCCCTATATTATGTACTTTCCCCTCTACTTTCAGCCAACTGGAAGCACATTTTCAGAATCCATTTTTTGTATGCACAGAAAATGGCATGATTGTCTCCAAAAGTGAGCTCCAGGAAGAAACTTTGTGAGCCTTACCCCCTCTTCTGGGCGAGGTTCCCCCCCCACCCTGAACTCACTTGGGGACATTTCAGGGCTTGTCACACATGGGTCTAAGTGACTGTTATAGAATGACTAGGTGCACGCTTGGAGCAGGCGTCTACACTAGGTGGACAAGCATTGAATGAGGACCTTCCCCTCCCGACACTGTGCTGAAGTCGGGACACAAGCTGATTGAAACTTCAGTCCTTGCCTCCAGGAGCCCACAGTCTAAAAGAGGACACCAGATAAACACATGTGAACCAGTTATGACTCTACAAAATGATGCCTGACGTACCAAGTCCATTCTGCTGCGCCATCCGCACTCCGCCTGGGGTGAGAGCACGGCGCCCCCTGCATTTCCAAATCCAGGATCCTCCACTGGTGTCGGCAAGGCCCTGGGCAGGTGGAAAGCCGACCCTCCCACCAGAAGCTCCAGGCGGTTCCTGCTGCATCACAGATTTAGCTCTGTTGGCTTAACCCTATTTCCTCTTAACAAAGAGGAAATCTGAAACAATATATTGTGGCTTCAGGAGTGTCCTCCAAAATTTCACATCTACCCAGAACCCCAGAATATGACCTTATCTGGAAACAAGGTCTTTACAGATGTACTTAAGGTGGGGTGGAGATGAGCTCATCCTGGGCCCTACAGCCAATGACTGCTGTCTTTATAAGAGACAGAAAAGGATGCACAGAGACACAGGGAAAGAGCTGTGTGAAGAAGGAGGTGGAGATCGGAGGGGTGTGGCCACAAGCCGAGAGCACCTGCAGCCGGAAGACGCAGGCAAGACCCTGCCCTAGAGCCTCAGGAGGACGTGCAGCCCTGCCCACTCCCGAGTGTGGACCTCGGGCCTCCAGAGCTGTGAGAATAAATTCCTATACTTTTAAGCCTCCATGTTGATGGCAATTTGTTATGGTAGCTTCAGGAAACTAATACACAAAATTATATATTTTCAAAAATGACAATAATCCCAGTACGAATTTCAAATTGTGGTCCTGCTTACCTTCCAGGGGCTCAGATAGGACTACCAGGGAGGGACAGAAGGTGAACCAGGTGACGGCCATCCTGCTGGCTCCCTCTGATTCTGCTCCCAGCATCTCCTCGGTACCGCCAGGATCTTCTCTCCTTGCCCTCTACCCCGGTTACCCCAGCTGTGGTCTGGAGATTTCTAGGGAGTGCCCAACCACTGTTCTGATTCCTGATGTCCAGCTGATGACCGTGACTTTGTCCGAGGCCACTTAGGTCAGGTTTCTGGGAAGTTCTGTTTCGAATACTGGTTGGTCAGCCAGAACCACCTTTCTGTCTAGAACCCAAAGAAGCGTGCTCAGAGACTCACGGGTTGCAGTGGTAAAACCCAGGTGATTCGATGATTAGATTATTGGTCATCCACTGACACTGGGAGGTGGGGGCTCCTCACCTGTCATGCCGTGCCTCTGAGTTTGTTTCTGTACTTGGGGGGTTTGGCAACAATGCATCTTCAGGAGATTGTTGGGAGAACTATGTGAGACAAAGGATGTGGAACCACTTTATAAACATAAAAGCAATAGATACATGGAAGGTTTTATCACTGTTACTTAAAGGAGCTGACGAAAATATAGGTTGAACATGTGAGACCACCGTCTAATATTTCTAGGCCCATGTGCAAATTGCTCACTAGACACCAGTTGGGACGTCCAGGCAGAGTTTCTGTTGCCTTCCAGCTAGCTCAGCTCCTGTAAACAAGCCTGGAAATGCAGTCAGGATTCCACCTGCAGCTCAGGTGGGCCAAAGGCTCTGAGGTATGTGGTGGGAGAGCCCTCCCTGTGTGGAGCGGGGCCAGCACACTTTCTCTGTAAGGTTGTCGGAGGAGGAGGTGAGCACAGTGCTTTCCTATATCTTGACCAGGAGCCCTCTGGCACACTCTTTTTTTATTAAAAATTGTGGTGAAATACAGAAATGGTAAAAATCTACCATCTGAGTGCTCTCCAAGGCACTCTGACTTCCAGGCAGGGACGTCATGCTTTCGGGATGCTTTGTGTGGCCTGGGTAACTTGGACTTAACCATGAGCAAAGGTAGTTACCATCACTGAGAGCCTACTAGGTGCCAGGCATTTCCCTTCATCCTCACTTCCGCTTGGGAGGTACGTGGTTATTTCCGTGCTACAGGGTTTTGGTTTTGATTCCAAAAGCCAAAGGGACGTGCTCGAGGCCCTGCGATCTACGTGGCTATGGATCTGGCCAACCCTGGGCCGCCCTTCCCTCTATCTCGCTGCTGCGCGGCAGCTGCCCTCTTGTTTTTGCTGACCGCTGATGTGCTTTGCAGTGATTTACTGGACACACGAGGGGTTTTCATCAGCTGGGTGTTTTGTGTTTTTTTCTTTCCCGCTCAGTTGTTGTTATTTTGCATCAGGAGAAAAATGAAAAGAATTTAATTCATTATTAAGTGCTGAGAAGGAAAAATGCAATGGAGGAACCGCAGCCAAGGAACAGCATGAAACGGGAAGGCGGAGCCGAGGGAGTCCACTGGGCTGGGGTGCGCAGGAAGTCTCGCCGCCTGCCCTCCTCTCTGCCCTTGGGGAGCCCACGCGGGTCTGTTTCTGGCTGCCTTCTTGGCCGCCTTGTGGGTTCCTTGGCCAGCTGGCTGCTTGGCCAGTGTTCACAGGCAACGCCCATTGTAAGGAAACTGAGATGTGCCCAACTGCCCAGCGCTCATTTGCTGAGCCCCTCCCCCACTGTGAAGATGAGACTGGGCTCGGGCCCACTCACACCCCCGCCCCCTCCCCATCTTTCCTTATTGTTTTTGTTACCTTTGAAACTTCAAATAGGTGTATGCATTTTCTGTACTGTTTCTATGCCTCAGGAATTATATAGGCAATACCATATTTTTGCAGTATTTAAAATATATAGTATTTAAAAGTGTAGTCTGCCCTTTTTTTCTAGTTTTTAAAAATTGTGGCAAAACATACAAACATAAAATTGACCAACTTAACTCTTTTTAAGCACACAGTTTAGTGCAACCATCCCCACCATCCATCTCCAGAATTTTCTCATCTTTCCCAACTGAAACTCTGTCCCCATTAAATACTCACTCCCCACTGTCCCTCTTGGTCTGGGCCCCACTTGAAACCAGCAGCTTTTTGGGGTGACTTAGCAAATGGGCTGGAGTCACACACCCAGATGGGGACGATATGGCCTCCCAAATCAAAGATGCCCCTAAGCGTTGTGCCTCTTTCTTGGTTTCTAGGGGCCTCACATAAGAGGACCATGCAAGTACGTATGTGTCCTTTAGTCCACTCCGTGTGCTGCCTAGCGCATGAGACCGGGACATCAGTCACGTGCCCTGTGTCACACAGCAACTATGCTGCAGTGCTGGGGATCAGAGGCCGGTTGTGTAGGCTCCAGACAGCCTCTGCCTTTCCACCGTCTGCAGTTCTCTCGGTGTGAACAGGGTTGGGACTTAAGAGATGGGCGGCTCCCTGGGAAATCCCCATCTTACAAAGAGACAGCTGGTTTGCCGGGAAGTGTCGCGGGCAGCCACTCTGTCCTGCGGGTCACCTGGGACACAATGCCTGGGTGCCTCCGTGAAAAGGGTGCTCTCAGAATGGGAAGAACAGGTCACCATCATCCTGAAGCTGGGCCCTCCTTCCTGGTGACTTCAGCCTCCGGGGACGCACATAGCTCCTCAAGGCTCTTGCATCCAAGCCTGTTTTTGCAGGAAGTCTCCTTGTTTATTCCACTTTTACCATTTCTCCTGGCAAAGATTTTCCCCAGCCATGGCCAGAGTCATTCTGGGACAGCTGACCCCTGGGCTCTCCTGAGATGGCTTAGGAGCCTGGATGCAGACTTCTACTCTGAGTAGCAATATTCCTGGCCAGACTTGAAAGGAGAGATTATAACAGCCCATTTTCTCCAGGCAGCTTATCCCGAGGAAGTGGGAATCCAGCAATATTCCCCACGGCAAGTCCTTCCTTCTCATCCTGCCCCACCAACAACCTCATCTTGACAGAGTCGGACAAGACTGGGGGGAGTTTCAGGGTGCCCTGAATTTGTGCCAGGTACCTCACGTGCTGGGCCAAACCCCATGGCACCATTTATTCCCATTCTGCAGAGCAGCAGCTGGTGCTCAGAGAGTGGTGTCTCTGCCCACGGTGGCCTCGTCAGCGAGTGATGGAGCTCAGGCTAGAATTGGACCTGACACTGTGGGCAGCACCGGGTTCCTTCCTCCACGCTGTTTGTCTCCTGCAGGCCTGAGGGGTTCAGCTCTGCTGCACACGGTGTTCTCGGCAGCATCAAAATGATGTTGTGTAATCCTGTGGCTGCGTGTGGTGTGTGGGACGCTGAGCGTGTGGGCCTCTGCGGGGTTCAGGCCAGGTTAAGCCGAGGCCCACGCCTGCGCGTCCCAGGGGATCCTGGGCCAGCAGCACCCCCTCACCCTCATGTGAACTGAGCGGGAAGCGCCCGGTGAGGACGCCAAGCCTCTGGCTGATTTATGGCGGGTGGAGCCGTCGGTGATCCCATTGATACAGCACTTTCAGACTCCTGCTCACAAAGCTGCAGGGTTTCAGGCCAGTCCTGCCACTTGCTGGGCGAACGCCACACCGATTCAGAGCATTTGTAATATTTTCATAGGGACCGTGGGCAACTGATTTACGGCCATCTCTTCCCTTGGCGGCTTGGCCAATATGTGAGGACATGAGAACATACAGATGGTGAGAAAGGCTACAAGGAGGCCATCCCCGGCCCCACTCGCCTGAGTCAGGGGGGCAGGCCGAGCCCATCACAGCCGGGGGTAGGAGCTGGACTGATTTGCTTTCTGAGATTTTCCAAAACATGGTATTATTAGGGATGAACTTTGGAACACCCGGGCCTAGAGGACGGGGCTGCAGAGGCTGCTCTGGACACAAGCAGTTCAGGGGGCAGAGCAATTTGGCTCACATGTGGGCCGCACTGGCATGCTCTCTGGCCTTTCCATTTTAGAGCAGTAACTCATGGGTAAGATGGAAACTGCTCTGAGATAACCGGAAAGCATTGGCTTTCACGCACATAAACAGAGCAATTTCAAAGGAAAGCTCTCCTGGCCTTGGAGTCAGCCACGGCCGCAAGCTCTGCTCGATGCCGAGACCCGGTTGAGCCTCAGCTGAAGACGAGGCCTCTCTCATTTGTTCTGCATGTGGGAACTCTTCAGTGCATCCTCATCTGACCGTCACTAGGCAGCATGCAATGAACGAGATGCCCACACACCCTTGATAGCGTACAGACTGTGCACTAGACCAGCCCCTGCAGGTGTGAACCTGGCCCAGCAAGGCTGGTGCACACTCCGGTGGGAGCACGAGAGGGACAGTCCTTCCAGGGAGGTCAGCAAAGCTGCTGCAGAGGAGAGGCTTTTGGGAGGTGAAGGATGATGGACAGGGACAGTTGAGGGTGTGTGGGCAGGAGATGTATGTGCCAAGCATGGAAGTAGAGTGGTGTTCGGGAAGGAGTCGGGGGCGGTCGTGAACACAGTGTCTGTGTCGGGGGGTGGTAAGGGAGAAGGTGCCTGGTTACCGAGAGCTTCTGAAGCCCAGGTCAGGCTCCATGCTATGGACTGCTGCAGGAGCATTTGAGAACGACTCTTCTGGCAGTGGCATGGGGCATGGGAAGACTAGAGGCTTTGCAGTCATCCCGATGAGACGTGAGGGGTGGAAGTTAGGCTCACCGTGGGGTGACGGAAAGGGGAAGGTGGACTGGAGATTGTCGGAGACAGAGGGAGCAGGCTTGCTGACCACGTGGATGTGGCTGTGCTGGGTGGGATGGGCCTGGGGAGCAGAGGGAGGAATGAGTCTGGAGGAACTAGTTTCAGGAGCAGAGATGGAGACCACAGGAGGTGGTGAAAGTTCTAGGTTTGGGTGTTTGAAACATCAGGAGCTGGGGTGTGACCACAGGGGCCATCCGGTAGAGAGCTTACCAGAAATGGGGCCAGGACTGAAGTGACGCTGGCTGAGGGGCGGCAGGGTCCACTGGCTGTGTGAGTGTGCAGAGCAGAGAGGAGGTCCTGTGCAGGGCCCAGGGGCCTGGAGAGCTCGGAACTCCAGGCAAAGAAATGACTGACACTCCAAGGCCATCTTGCTGCCTCATGCCTGTAAGGTGAGTGACCCAGACTTGGCAGGTGGAGCAAGCTGCATGGGTGTGAAGGAGAGCTTGCAGGTGGGTGACAATGTCTGTACTGGCCACCTTTAGCCAGAGCTGGCAGCAGGTCAGGGGGACGGCGGCCGAGGAACAGAGATCCTCGCTGGTCTAGCGCAAAAGGGGGTACCCTGGAGATATAAGATGAGTTTCACGTCCAGACTCTGTCACTTAGTGCTGTGAAATTTTGGATAATGTCTTTGACCTTCAAGCCCATGTCCCTCCTGGGGGAATGCTGATGCCCACCTCCCAGGGCTCGGGGTGATTAGGAGCCAGCCATCGTCCTGACAGTGTAAGTGCGTGCTGTGCTCCTCGCCCCTTAGAGATTTCAGCTTCGACCAGGTGTGCTGCTGGGAGCTCCCCCTCTGTAACATCAGAAGGGTGGGGCGGATGCAGGCAAGCAGACTCCTGCTGGGCAGGGAGAGGGGACTCTCCCAGCCATGGGGGGGGGCATGGTACCCAACTGGTGGGAATGGACTTCATTAGCCCAAAGGCCGCTCCCTGGTGTGGAAATGTGTTTTCAAATGCTTAAAAGGTCTTAGGACTGGTTTGCTGATGGGAGAGGTAGCTGAGGGTGGGCTGGGAAGACTTCCTGGGGAACGCAGGCCCCAAGAGATTTGCTGGAGAGAAGGCTTAGTGCAAAACCAGTGTGCGGACAATGTGGTCGTCACGTGACAGTCGCTGGACTCTCACACACTGTGGGGAGCTCGGGAGCAGGGAACCTTGTGTTCCTGTGCCAGCAACGAGGTGTGGCGTAACAGGGGATTTGGAGGTGCCAGGGACACGCGGAAGGGCTGAATGGGGGGAGTAGATCTAGTTAGAGATGAGCCCAGCTCACATCATGTCTGATTCTGGTCGTTGACGGCAGTTGACGTCCTCAGGGGCAGCGAGATGTTGGCACTCACAAGGGCAGCAGAAGGGTGACTGTGGCTGGTCTGCTTGTCCCATTTTAGAGACAGAGAATGAGCCACTGTAACAAAAGTCATGGCTCAGTCAATGGTCTTCCTAACTTGGCATTTGTTGGTGTAGGATTTCCAGGAATGTCATCGTCAGGTGGGCTGTGGGGGCACCCATGTCCTGATTGCTCAAGGTCCCTTTGGAGATAACAATGGGGCATCCTTACGCCTGGTTAGATGTCTGGTCAGCCTTTTCCTTGTGGCTACCAGGAGCAGCTTCGTCTCCGATCCCCACAGAACGGGCTTCACTGTCAACCTGTGGCAGTCGGGCTGGTTAAGTCTTTCTGCTTTGGTGGTATGATCTGATTTCTTCTCTAGCCTCTCAATTCATGCTGGTAGTGTACCTTTACGTTCTCTGTACTGTGAGCTTTGCCAAGGCTGGCTGCTTTTTTTTTTTTTTTTTTTTTTTTTAAGAGTGTAAGTCTGGGCTGTTAAGATGCACGGCCCAGGGACCTAGGCATACCTGCCCTCACTCTCACTTTGCCGCACAGGGCTGCAAATGGCAGATGCCATGTCTTTCCCCATCAGCTCCAGAGACCCAGCCACAAAGCCGAGCTGGGCCCCTGAGTGATTTGTGACCTTAATCCGCCTCTTTGGTAAGATTTATTAATTACCGTAGTCGAGGCAGCTTTGTGCCAAGAAGTTCAAAGCATCGTCCAACCTTCACCCATGAATCCCGTTAGCATCCCAGGGAGAGCGGAAGGCACTGTCCCAGGCCTGTGACTCCCGTCAATGGCTACTGTGAAGGTCGGGCGGGGGCTGGGTGAACTTGAGCCTGAGAGCCCTCGCTGAGTCAACGGCAGGCCTGGAAAAGAAGCTGAGTTTCCTGACTCAGGCCCGGGGCCCTGCTGCCAACGAAGGCTTCGCTCCTTACAAAACAGCCATTGTCCATGTTTCCAAAGATGCACCCACCCCCGGTACAGGCGGTGTGACTATGCGAGTGCCAGCAGCGCTAGGACTGTTTGCACTGAGCGCTGAAGGGAGGTGTTTGATTATCAGGGGCACCGAACTCAGCTCTCTCCCTTCTCTGAGCATCCATTTGGAAACCGCCCTCCCCCACCAAAGGGTTCAGCCTCCGGGTGGAGGCGGCCTGGCCACCTGTTAGGGGAGCGCCACAGCTGTGTGATCCCCAGGGCTACCTACAGGGCTTGGCTGCTCCCCGGGGCACTCAGGAGGGGACCCACAGCCAGAGGCAGCTGGATAAGGAAGAAACAGCCTGTTCTTTCTCCCGCCCGCCTGGGCTGCCCCTGCACTCTCAAGATTCTACATTGTTTTTAATTTTCAGCCTAATTTTAGTCCAAGAACTTGGTGAAGCTGGAGAAGAGTCTTAAACCTTTCTTTTTTTTTTTTTTTTTGTAAACAAGTGTGCTTTTCTGGCCAGATGTTTCTTTTTTCCTGGTTTTTACGGGGCTGCGCCACTAAGCTGTCCACTGAAACTGAATAAATCTTTGTTTTACGGCTTCTTTGGTCCTTTACAACTAAGGGCCTCAGGAAGGAATCAGATCTTTTAATCCTTCTGGTCGTAGCCTCGAATGACCTCGCAAATGCACCATTAACTAAAAAAATCTGAGAGATATTTTTGTGGCCAGCCCGAGAGCACATCACCAAAGTCCAGGACCCTAATCCCAGGAGGGCAGAGACTGGTGCCCGGAATGGAATCGCCAGGCATCACATGCCCTGGCAGGAGGCCGTCAAGAACTGAAAGCGTTTCTCTTTCACAAACGGCGCGTCCTATGTGAGTAGGTGCGTCTTTGTGGTGACAGACGCAGTTGCCTCTGTCCTCAACTGGATGCCACGTTTAAAGCTGAGCCCCAAGTCGAAGCGTGTGCAAAATGAGTGCTCAGAACGGCCTCTCGAGGGTCCATGAATGAGTCTCATAAGAAGTCTGTGGGGGATAGGATGACACAGCACTGGTGAAAATTTGAGGTAAGGGGAAATGTTTTCATGATCTGGGAGAGTGGGCCTATTTCCTCTATTGTTACTTCTAAAAGGACCCTGGCAGGACGACAGCCTTGTAAAATCTGTTGTGAGTGATACAGCTGTGGCCAACTGGGTAGCACTCCAAGTGTTGGAGAGAGCAGGGGAGCGATCCGGCCTGCTTTTGGACAGGTTTTCATCGGGGAGAAGAAAGTGTTATTGCTCAATCTTGAAAGTTGGGTTTTAGGCCCTGGTGGCACATCAGACCCTGGGGCTGACCTTGGGCGACACTCCAAATGGGGCAGCGCCCACAGCGCCTCTGTATGCCTCTGCCGGCTGGGGTGCCTGTGCCCCGCGGTGGTGCGGCCTGTGCTCTGCATGTCTTCTTAGAACTTTGAGTGCCACTCGCCCATCTCTCTGGAAATGTACGTCGTCGTTTCTTGGCCTCCCTTTTTGCGTGCCTGGTGCCACTGCCTTCTGTCCCCTCTCCTCATTCACTATCCACTTCTTCCCCCACCTCCCACATCTAAGCAGTTGTCACATGTGTTAATTCTACCTCTATGATGAATCTCTCTCGTCACCATCCTGTTCAAGTCTCCATCGCCTAGGCTGTGTCGTCAGCCTCCTAGTGGCCCATTCTACCTCTGAGCTCTCTGAACTTCAGCTGTCTGTACATGCAGCTGGTGACTCTTCCTGAACGTGGCATTGACTGGGGCACTCTGCACTCTGATGGCTCCCTGGTACCATGGAGGTCGAGTCCAGTCACTTTCAATTACTGCCTCAGGCTCGTCACCGTGCACTTCAGGTCACCCTTCTGGACAAGAACTCTGCTCCATATGCCCTGGATTCTGGCCACACTCGACAGAGCTCATGCTTTCCCTGTCCCCATCTGCTTACTCTGCCTCCTCCACCTGGAGGGAACCCCCTTCATGACAGACTTGGCTGTCCAGAGTCCTCGTCAGCTGCTGAGAGCAGGAGGTTCTGGACACAGGTTGAAGAACATGGGTGAGAAGACTAGTTCTGAAACAAAAGGAAACAGAAAACTGTAAGAAAACCCGAGGAGGCATTTGGGTGTGTCCCTCTCGTGCAGCTCTCGGCATAGGGGACACTTTGACAGCCCTGAAATGTAAGCTGTTACCTTTCCAGCTACACTGTTGGACTAAGTGATATGCAAAGCGGACACCCGACCTCATGTCTAAGCCTTGCGCTTGTCAGACCACCTGGAGGTGAGAACTTTGGGGGACAGACGGGTAACGTGAGAGTTAAGCACCAGCTGGGGAACAAACCGCAGAAATCTAGGCCTCTGGGGTCTTCAACGCTGTTCATCTCAGGAGCATGCGGTGGGGGAACAGCCACAACTTCTCAACATCTCTTCCCCTTCAGGAACTGGGGTCTATTTCCCTGGCCACTGGAATATGGGAGGGCTTGCGACATACTGCGACCGATAGCATGTGGCAGAAATGAAGACTCCAGAGACAGGTGGTTTCTCCCTCCACCTGCTCTGTGGAGGCCGGCTGGCCCCTCTCTGTGGAGGGAGATCAGTCCCCTGGGGGACGAGAGACCATGTGGAACAGAGACAAGTTCTCCCAGGGGAAGCTCCCCAAACAACCCGGCCCCCAACAGCCAAGCATGAGAGTGAGGCCCTATTAGATCCTCCAGTTACCAGCTGACCTGCCACCTGACCACAGACACATGAGAGAGGCCAGCAGAGAAGAGCCCAACTGACCCACCTGGTTGTGAGCTTAATACAACAGACGTTGTTTCAAGCTACTAAATAGTGAAGTGGTTTCTTAAGCAGCAAAGCTAAGGATACAGGGACCAATGGGCATTCAAAGGTATGCTCAGATCTGAGGTGCAGTCTGATCTCTCCTGTAGGTTTCAGGGGTCTTGCTCATTGATTTTCAGTTAAGATAAAGAATTGGCTGCTTAGTCATGGAGCTTATTCAGGTTTTCATTTGAAAATTCAGAGGATGGACTCATATTCGTTTTTTTCAATAGTAAAGTAGAAGTAACAAAATGTACCATTTTAACTGTTTGAGGATGTACTATTCAGTGGCATTAAGTACATCCATAGTGTTGTACAACAATCGCTCTTAGTTCCAGAACTTTCTCATCATCCCCAAAGGAAACTCTGTGCCCATTAAACACTCACTGCCCATTACTTGCTCTTCCCGTCACCCCCAGCCCGGTGTAACTGCTAATCTATTTTCCATCTCTGCTGATTTGCCTGAACATTTCATATAAATGGAATCATACAACCTGTGGGCTTTTGTGACTGGCTTGGTTTCCTTAGCACAGTGTTTTCAAGGTTCCTTCATGTTGTAGCATGAACTGGCACTTTATTCTTTCTGTGGCCCTAGGACCCCTGTTCCTCTCCAGGCTGTTTGGCTCTGTCCCTTATTGGATTGCGTGTATGGTCATGGGATGTGTGAGGAACCATCCCACATGTTTACCTCGTTTACTCCTCACGGTCACCTGGCGAGCTTAGAGCCATTTGTCTCTTCATTTGATAGGTGACAGAACTGAGGAATGAAGAGGTTAACTATTTGACCAAAGTCTCACAGCTGGCAAAAGGCGGATCAAAGATTCTAATTGAGAGAGTTTCATTCTCGCACTGGGGCTGCTGTGCCGTGATGAGTCATTCATGGAGGACATTGGTGTCAGGACACCCTCACATTCTCAGCTTCCTACCGCACAGGAAAATCCACTGAAATCCCAACAGTCCATGATGCATGCACAGGGATACGAATATGTTATTTATTTCAACATGTTTGGTATTTTTTTTCTGATTATAAAAACAATCGCAACTTATAAGAATTCAGACAAATCAAATATAAAGAAAATGAAAGCTCCTGATAAAAAAAGAAAACAAGATGGGAAAAAATGGAATTGGAAAATGAAAGTCCAATAGAAAATGTAAGGGAAAGGTCTGCCGTGACGCAATTGGAGGGGGTAATGGGATGGAGTAAGTGTCCAGGGGGTCTGCTGTGGACATTACTTGATAAAAGAATAGTGATTTTAATAAATTGACAAAGCCATTTTGACGTCGATGTGTCCCAAACTCCCTGGCATGAAAACAGCCTTGGACACATCTGAGGTCCTGCGTCAGGGAAAGGAAAATGACAGTAGTGGGTGCTCTCCTCCCACTTGTGCAGGGCTCAGAACGAGGAACGTGGAGCCTGGGTTCCACGCACCTTGCTCAGCGCTTTTACAGGTGAAATCTTCCCGCCATTCTCTGAGGCAGGTGTTGCAGGTTGTAGTACATGGACGAGGATCAGCAGTAAGATGCCCTCTGAGATGTCGCAGAGGCTGACTTTACACCCACTTTCCTCATGCTGCAGTCTTGTGCTGTTCCTACAGCTTTGCAGCGTCCCCCTCAGATGAATCAAGAAAGCCCCTCATGGCCCCAGCTTGCCTGGGCAAAAGGCTACATATGGATTTGTCCTCATTGCTCATGAAAAGTCAGAAAACAGCACACTCATGGTCTCCCCAGCATTCGCTATTCTTGAGGTTCAGTGAACATTAGCATCTTGTTGTCACTGTCTCATATTCAGTGGTTTTGAACTGATGTACCCTCTTCCATGAAATGTCTTTCTTGACAAGCCTGCTCTCTGAGTGCTGTTGATGTATTTGTGTGTGCACACACCGAAGCAGGAGTAGACAGAGAAAGCAAGGCAGGGGGGGAAGGGTGCATCTTAATGAGTCAGAGAAGTGCTACCTGGTTCTTACAGCCACCAGAGCTGAGTTCTTAGTAGCCAAAGCAGAGAGGAAGCTGTGTCCATTCACAGGATGGTCAGGGCGCTTTCCTCATTCTTTCTCCCTTGGCACTGAGGGTTCCCCTTTAAGCCACTGGCCAGGAAAACTGGAGTGTATCCAGGCCACCCAAGTCATGGTTCCACTGATGTATCAGCAATCCTGGGAGGCCATTTAGCTGAAGGATACATACGTCTTTTTAGACATGTTCCCTATCACAGGAAATGCAAGGACACAGTGGGTCACAGAGCACTGAGGACTAGAGAGGATCTTAGGGACCAAAGTGGGGAGAGACCCGTTATGTGGGGATGAGGGAGGCACAGAGCAAGACCCATAGAGAGCCCCTTGGAGGGGCACACTGCCATCAGTGCACCGCTCAGATGTGGACCCACTGGGTTTCTTTGAAAACAGATGATGTACATACACATTTTAAATCTCTCTTTTCCTTTTTTATTAAAAACTATTGTCATAAAGCAGATAGACTATGGCCAAAACATGTTGCCATGAATTAAAAAAAGAATATGTAGAATAACTTCTTCTATAAAACAAGAACTTAAAGCAGAGATGGGCATCAGGGAAGATAGGGCAAAAGAGAAGGCAATGAGACATGCATTTGCAGAATGCAGGAAAACGTGGAAGAGAAAAATGCAACCATTTGCAGAAATAAAGGGCATATTGGAAGCAGAACAAACACAAGGAACAGACACCGCCGAAAACGTAGGAAGGTTTGTGGAAGACAGGATTGAGGTGAAAGTGAACAAAATAAAATGGAAGTAAATGAGGCATTTAAGAGGATTTGAGTATGAAGAGGTGGTAGAAAGGATCCCAAATATTTGTACCCAACAAGTCTGAAGGATAAGATCATAAAAGAAAAAAAATTAAAAATTAAAATTATAATTTAAGAAACATTGGTTGAAATAAAAGAAGACTTGAATCCACAGATTGAAAGGGAATGCTGTGTAACCAACAGAAATGCATACAATGGTCAACCTCAAGGTGTTCCTGATTAAAGTTACTAAATTTCAAATATAAAAAGGAATCAAGGAAAAGTGATCGAGTCATTTATATGGAAAATAACACCAGGCTTTATAGTCTTCTCTGCAGTGAGAAGAGAGGGAACAATGCCTGTGACATACACAATAAAGTCGTTTTATACCTAACCAAACTGTCACGCAAATACAAAGGCAACAGACAGGGGTGAATATACAAGAATTCAGGAAGTAGGTTCATTTGAGCCTGTCTTGAAGCTTCGAGAAGTGGAATTTTAACTAACCAAGGGATGGAAGACAATTGGCTCTGAGCATTGAATCCATTTAACTCTAAAGTTAGGTCATAAGAAGGTGATGAAAATATTCCAGTAGAGAGGAAAAGTGAACAGTGTGGGAGAGAGAAGAGAGACTGGAACAGCGCCCTACAGGGGATGTGGAGAGATGGTTCTGGAACACAGGTAGAATTACCTTCAGGTTGAAGCATGAAAAATTCATCACTACAGATAGGAAGGAAGGTTGAGTGTGTGGGTGCAGATGCTGGCATGGAGGTAGGTGTAAGTCTAGAAGTTTGGGGGAGATCTCTTCTGATTGCTACTTCTTGGTGAAGTATCAGCTAAGAGTGAGGATGAAAGAAGAGGTGTTGGGGATTTGAGGAGAAAGGAGAAGATATGAGACAGTCATTTTGGGTAGTGGCGTCTCATTAATTTTTTGACCTATGCATTGATTAATTATTTCCAAAATTATGTCTTTCACTTCTAGAAGTTCCTCTTGGTTCATGACCTGCCCAGTCATCCCCATCCAGGCCCTTGTCTGCGTATCTTTAGTCGTCCATCCCTTGTCTTTAAACATCCTACATACCTGTCCTGCATTCTGTTTCTGCTAATTCTAGTGTCTGGACTCCTCACACTCTACATCTTTTTGGTGTTTCTGCCACACATGGGGCCACCAGCTCTCTGCTCGATGATCTTTACAAACCCATATCTGCTTTTTGTGATTTGTGGTGATTCTGATGTCCCCAGCTGGGAAGGATGTTCTTCTAAGAGGAGTTGCTTGTGCTTTTATGGGCAGCCAGGTCACCATCTTCAGGGTCCTGGATTCTGTGGGGACTCCATTGCCCCACCCTCCCCTTCCCTCCTTTCCTCTCCCTCTCCCTCCCCCTTCCCTCACCTT
Organism: Rhinolophus sinicus; assembly: GCF_057876585.1. Classification (NCBI taxonomy): domain Eukaryota; kingdom Metazoa; phylum Chordata; class Mammalia; order Chiroptera; family Rhinolophidae; genus Rhinolophus; species Rhinolophus sinicus. The sequence continues at coordinate 198,864,532 of NC_142503.1, read as the reverse complement.
TTCCCTTCCCCCTCCTCTTCCCTCCACCTCACTGTGGGGCTCAGTGTCTTGAGGCAGGTGCTTGCTATTGGTGCTTGTCTTCATGGGGACCTCACACCCCCACTTGACTTGAGCCCCAGGCTCATTCCTGTCCCATCTCTTGCTAGTCCCTGTTTTATTGCTGTGTCTGTGTGCAGGAGATTGGGTGTTGGTCTTTAGAGATTTCACTCACTTCCTGTGAGTCCAGCAATGCATCAAAAAGTGTGGTGTTTTTTTTTGTAGACTCAGGATCTGGTTGTTTCCAAGCATTTCCCAGAGTCCTACAGAAGTAAAGGGGGAAATACTTTTTTACTTTACACCCTTTGAAACTTGTACCTACCAAGATAAATGAAAACAGTAAGCTATTCAAAAAGTCAAATTACAGCCATTGTACACGTTAGTCAATAAACACAGCACCAGGTCATACTTCCCAGGCCAGGCCATGTGGGCTGTTTGTACTCACGGCCCCTCCCCACTGTCACACAGCCCTGTTCACACACAGGCCTCATTGCTGGGCCTCTGGGCCTTCATTCACACTGATGCCTTTTCCTAAATGGGCCTTTCTGGTCTGGGCCAGAGCAGAAAAGCCCCGTTCTAGGTAGCCCACTTCTTAAAGCTGTGGCTTAGCTTACCTCCTCCAGAAGGTTTTCTTGAGCCCTCCGGTCTACGCCCTCACTGCCTGTGACTGTCTCTGCTCTCTTTGCCCTTTCCTCCTCCACCACCTGTGAGCTCCTGGAGGCCTGGCTAGGGCTTCCTGGTCTCCGTTTTCTTTTCTGCGTAGCACAGGACCCAACCAAGGGCAGACACACGTCTTTTTGTTGGGATGAATGATTTGGGGATTGTCCAGAGGGCCTCCAGCTCCTTTTCAGTTTTGCCCATCTCAGAGACTTTTTGGCATTTATGGAACAACTGCCTACAAAGGCAAAACACTGAATCCAGACAGGCGTGTGTTCTGGAAGTTGCCTGGCCTGGGACGCCCGAGTTCCTGGCATGGAGAAGGGTGTTGGCAGGTGGTGTAAGCCAGATCCCCATGAGGGTTCCTTTGGCGATAGTGATCTGGGGACTGATGGGAATGTGGGGGAGAGAAAGGAATGCTCACTCAGGAATGAATTGTGGTTACTGGGGGCAGACAGAGCATCACCCAGTCTTTCTGGAACCCACTAAGGGACCCCTTCCAAAAGGGGAGATACAGCATGAGTCAGCTCAGTTCTGGTCAAAAGCTTGAGGCCACTGACGTGGACTTTCATCTCCGTTTTGGCACCCGAGAGAACAAACAAGGGATTGTTACGGTTGCATCTTCTTTTCCTCATGAATCTTCCCGATTGGGAAGGGCTGACGCTGGCCTAGCCTCTTCTGCAGCCTCTCCTTGTGGGTCCTAGGAAGGCCCCTTCTTGGAGCCAAGTGCACACTGGAGCTGGAAGGAGGGAGCTGTATCAGGGCTCATCTGAAGACACTAGTGGGTCACTTCTGTGGCAGCCGGAACAGGGGCAGGTCACACTTCCTGGTTCCTGGGCCTCTCACTTCAGCTGTTTCTGTAAGTTCCAGAAGGAAGCCTTGTTCCTGCCCTTGTTTCAGACCTGTCCCTGCCCCTGTGTTTATTATTTAGTCATGAAGCACATTTATGGGGCCAGGTGTTATGCTGTGAACTGAGGCTATCTGGTCAAGATGCACACAGCATCCCAGGAGTGACCCACAGGGGAGGGGGCTCAGACCAGGCTCCCCATGAGTGCGCTCAGAGGACATGTGGGCATCCCAGATCCTGCCTTCAGTCCAGGGGGAGCAAATTTTTGAGCTGAGGTCCTCAAATCACTAGCAGTCAGCTGGGCAAATAAGGGTGGCTGGGTGGGAAGAGAAGAAGTTTGTAGTAACCTGAGTCCTGGAGAACAGACAAGGCTGGGTTTTCTAAGACCCACAAGGGTGCCAAGCGGGTCCCAGGAACAGCCTGTAAAACCCTAGTTTCCTGCCCACAGACTATTTCTTTCTTCTTATTTATTTATTTATTTATTTATTTAGTTAGTTAGTTAGTTAGTTAGTTTCAGGTGCACAAGACAAAGTAATACTTAAATGTTTATCATTTATATCCCTCACATTGTGTGAAACCCCTCCCCCATCCACTATCCCTCTGACATTGCACAGAGCCATTACATTTCCACTGTCTCTATTCCTAATGCTGTACTCCGCTTCTTGTAAGTATATACATATATATATATATATATATATATATATATATATATATATACATATATATACATATATATATACATATATATGTGTGTGTATATATATATATGTGTATATATATATATATATATATATATATATATATATATGTATAATTATAGTTGGCATTCATTATTCTTCAGCTTCAGGTGTACAGTGCAGAGATCAGGCATCTACATCATCCCTGAGCTGGTCTCCCAAATGGAACAAGTGTCCATCGGATACTCTACAAAATCTTTACAACATTGTTGATTACATTCCCCAAATTAATTTCCAAAACCCCGTGGCCATCTTGTGATTACTGACTGTTTTCTAATCCCCTCACTTTCCCCCTTATCCCCACCCCCTCCCATCTAGCAACCCTCAGTTTTTCCTCTATGTCTCCAAAACTGTTTCTGATTAGTTCATTCACTTATTCTTTTCTTTAGATTCCACATATAAGTGAGATCATATGGTATTTGTCTTTCTCTGTCTGACTTATTTCACTTAACATGATGTTTTCTAGGTCCATCCATGTTGTTGCAAATGGTAAGATTTCTTTCTTCTTTATGGCTGCGTAATACTCCATTGTATAAATGCACCACAGTTTCTTAAATCAGTCATCTACTGATGGGCATTTCTGTTGTTTCCATGTCTTGGCTATTGTGTATAGTGCTGCAATAAACATAGGAGTGCATAAAGATATATGAATTAGAGTTTTAGATTTCTCCGGATAGATACCTAGGAGTGGAATTGCTGGATCATAAGGTAGTTCCATTTTCAGATTTTTGAGATACCTCCACATTGTTTTCCATAGTGGCTGCACCAATCTGCAATCCCACCAACAGTGCACAAGCGTTCCCTTTTCTCCACATCCGCACCAGCACTTGTTGTTTGTTGATTTATTGGTGATAGCCATTTTGACTGGGGTGAGGTGGTATCTCATTGTGGTTTTTATTTGCATTTCTCTGATGGTTAGTGAGGTGGAGCATTTCTTCATATGTCTGTTTGCCATCTGTATGTCCTTTTTAGAAAAATGTCTCTTCATGTCCTTTGCCCATTTTTTAATTGGGTTGTTTGTTTTTTTGGAGTTGAGTTTTTATGAATTTGTGATATTAACCCCTTATCAGATATATCATTGGCAAATATCTTTTCCCATTCAGTAGGATCCCTTTTTGTTTTATTGATGGTTTCCTTTGCTGTGAAAAAACTCTTTAGTTTGATGTAATGCCACATGTTTATTTTTTCTCTTACTTCCCTTGCGTGAAGGGATATATCAGTAAAAATCTTACTCCAGGGAATGTCTGTGAAGTTTCTTCCTATATTTTCTTCTAGGAATTTTATGGTTTCAGATCTTACATTTAAGTCTTTAAACCATTTTGAATTTATTTTTGTATATGGTGTAAGGAGGTGGTCCAGCTTCATTTTTTTGCATGTGTCTGTCCAGGTTTCCCAGCACCATTTATTGAATAGACTGTCTTTACCCCACCATACATTCTTGCTTCCATTGTCGTAGATTAAATGGCCATATAGGAATGGATTTATTTCTGGGCTCTCTATTCTGTTCCATTGATCTATATGTCTGTTTTTATGCTAGTACTATGGTGTTTTGATTACTGTAGCCTTGTAGTATAATTTAATGTCAGGTATTGTTATACCTCCCACTTGTTCTTATTTCTCAAGATTGCTGAGGCTATCTGGGGTCTTTTATGGTCCCATATAAATTTTAGGATTATATGTTCTATTTCTGTGAAAAACGTCGTTGGTAGTTTGATAGGAATTGTGTTGAATATGTATATTGTCTTAGGCAGTATGGATGTTTTAACTATATTAATTCTTCCTATCCATGAACATGGTATGTGTTTCCATCTATTTGTATCTTCTTTCATTTCTTTTTTCTTTCTTCAGTGTCTTGTAAATTTCTGAGTACAGATCTTTTACTTTTTTGGTTAAATTTATTCCCGGGTATTTTATAGTCTTTGGAGCAATTGTAAATGGGATTGTTTTTTAAATTTCTCCTTCTGATGTTTTATTTTTGGTATATACAAATGCAACTGATTTCTGAATATTAATTTTGTATCCTGCTACTTTACTAAATTCACCTATCAGCTCTAATGGTTTCTTGGTGGAGTCTTTAGGGTTCTCTATATATAGTATCATATCATCTGCATATAATGACAATTTTACTTCCTCCTGACCGAGTTGGATGCCTTTTATTTCTTTTTCTTGTCTAATTGCTGTGGCTAGAACTTCCAGCACTATGTTGAACAGAACTGGAGAAAGTGGGCAACCTTACCTTGTTCCTGATCTTAAGGGGAATGGTTTTAGCTTTTCCCCATTGAGTATGATGTTAACTGTGGGTTTATCATATATGGCCTTTATTATGTTGAGGAATGATCCCTCTATTCCCACTTTCTTAAGGGTTTTAATCATAAATGGCTGCTGGATTTTATCAAATGCTTTTTCTGCATCTATTGATATGATCGTGTGATTTTTATTTTTCATTTTGTTAATGTGGTGTATCACATTAATTGATTTGTGGATGTTGAACCACCCTTGCATACCAGGGATGAATCCCACTTGATCATGGTGTATGATCTTTTTAATGTATTGCTGAATTCTGTTCACTAATATTTTGTTGAGGATTTTTGCATCTATGTTCATTAGTGATATCGGCCTGTAGTTTTCTTTTTGTGTGGTATCTTTGTCTGATTTTGGGATCAGGGTGATAATGGCTTCGTAAAAAGTGTTTGGGAGTCTTCCCTCCTTCTGGATTTTTTGGACGAGCTTGAGGAGAATAGGTGATAATTCTTTTTTGAACGTTTTGTAAAATTCACCTGTAAAGCCCTCTGGTCCAGGGCTTTTGTTTGTTGGGAGATTGTTGATTACTGATTCAATTTCCCTGGTGGTAATCAGTCTATTCAGGTTTTCTGTCTCTTCTTGAGTTAGCCTTGGAAGGTTGTACACCTCTAGAAAATTGTCCATTTCTTCCAGATTGTCAAATTTGTTAGCATATAGTTGCTCATAGTAATTTCTTAAAATTTTTTGTATTTCTGAGGTGTCTGTTGTCACTTCTCCTCTTTCATTTCTGATTTTATTAATTTGGGTCCTCTCTCTCTTTTTTTTTTAATGAGTCTGGCTAAAGGTTTGTCAATTTTGTTTATCTTCTCTAAGAACCAACTCTTGGATTCATTGATCTTTTGTATTGTTTTTCTGGTTTCTATTTCATTTATTTCCGTTCTGATCTTTATTATCTCCTTCCTTGTACTCCCTTTGGGCTTATTTTGCTGTTCTTTTTCCAGATCCCTTAAGTGTGAAGATAAACTGTTGATTGGTGATGTTTCTTGTTTCTTTAGGTAGGCCTGCAATGCTATGAATTTCCCTCTTAGGACTGCTTTCATGGCATTCCATAGATTTTGGGTCATCGTGCTTTCATTTTTGTTTGTCTCGAAATATCTTTTGATTTCTTCCTTGATCTCCTGGTTGACCCATTCATTATTTAGTAACATATTATTCAGCCTCCATGAATTGGTGTGTCTTCCAGTTTTTTTTCCTGTAGTTCATTTCTACTTTCATAACACTGTGGTCAGAGAAGACAATTGGTATGATTTCAATTTTCTTAAATTTATCAAGACTTGTTTTGTGGCCTAACATATGGCCTATCTTGGAAAATGTTGCATGTGCGCTTGAGAAGAATGTGTATTCTGCAGCTTTGGGGTGAAATGCTCTGAAAATATCGATTAAATCCAAGTGGTCCAATGTGTCATTTAAGGCTGTTGTTTCCATATTGATTTTCTGTCTGGAAGACCTGTCCCTTGTTGTCAGAGGTGTGTTGAAGCCCCCAACTATGATAGTGTTACTGTTGACCTCTGTCTTTATGTCAGTCAATATCTGTTTTATATATTTAGGAGCTCCTATGTTGGGTGCATAGATGTTTACTAGGGTTATGTCCTCTTGTCGGATCGATCCCTTTATTATTATATAGTGCCCATCTTTGTCTTTTAATATGTTCTTCATTTTAAAGTCTATTTTGTCAGATATAAGTATTGCAACTCCAGCTTTTTTCTCATTTACATTTGCATGAAATATCTTACTCCAACCCTTCACTTTCAACCTGTGTGTGTCTTTTGATCTGAGGTGAATCTCTTGTGTACAGCATATACAAAGGTCTTGCTTTCTTATCCACTCAGCCACCCTATGTCTCTTGTTTGGAGCATTTAATCTGTTTACATTTAAAATGATTATTGATAGGTACATAGTTATTGCCATTTTTAAATTTGTAGTTAGATTGTTTTCATCTTTCTTCTATTTACATAAGTCCTTTTAGTATTTCTTGCAATGGTGGCTTGGTGGTAATAAATTCCTTTAGCTTATTCTTTTCTGGGAAGCTCTCTAGCTCTCCATCAACTTTGAATGATAACCTTGCTGGATAAAGCAATCTAGGTTGTAGGCTTTGTTTTCCATCATTTTGAGTATCTCCTGCAACTCCCTCCTGGCCTTCAATGTTTCCGTAGAAAAGTCATTTGATAGTCTTATGGGAGCTCCCTTGTATGTAACCCTCTGTCTTTCTCTTGCTGCTTTTAGGATTCTCTCTTTGTCTTTAACCTTTGCCATTTTAACTATAATGTGTCTTGGTGTGGGCCTGTTTGGGTTTATCCTGTTTGGGACTCTCTGCACTTCCTGGGCTTGTATGTTGGTTTCCTTCATCAGGTTAGGGAAGTTTTCAGACATTATTACTTCAAATGTGTTCTCAATCCCTTGCTTCCTCTCTTCACCTTCTGGTATTCCTATGATGCACATGTTGTTGTGCTTGATGTTATCCCAGAGTTCTCTTAAACCATCTTCATTGCTTTTTATTCTTTTTTCTTTCTGATGTTCTGTTTGGGTGATCTCTGCTAACTTGTCTTCTAAGTCGCTGATTCGATCCTCTGCTTCATCTAACCTGCTGTTAATTCCTTCAAGTGAGTTCTTTATTTCGGCAATTGTGTTCTTTAGTTCTAATTGGTTGTTCATTATGATTTCTACATCCTTATTTATGTCGTCTCTAAGCTCCTTAAACATTCTTATCATCAGTGTTCTGAACTCTGTCTCTGATAGGTTGGTTACCTCTGTTTCATTTGGTTCCATTTCTGGAGGTTCCTTCTGTTCTTTTATTTGGGACATGTTTCTTTGTTTCCCCATTCTGGCTGACTCTCTGTGTTTGCTTCGATGTATTAGGTAGATCTCCCAGAGTTCTTAGTTCTTGCTGAGTTATCTTATGTATTATGTGTCCTTTATATTTGACTTGCACTACTTCGTTCTTCTCCTCTGCATGTGCTCCAAAGGTGACTCTTGTGTTGTGTATATTGTCCTGTTAAAGAAGATCTTTAATTGCTTTTCACTTGTGAGTAGGTGGGGTTAACTCCTAGGCTGACTAGTTGTGAGAATTGGCTCTGCCCACCGCAGGGTGTTCTGCTGCGCGAGGGTTGACCATTTAAATATGGTTTGGCCTCTATGGGCTCTTGTGCCTGTAGAGAATTCCCTCTATGTGTGTCACTTGTAGGTCAAACCCGGTAGTACTCTGGCTTGGTCTGGAGTTGGCCTCTGGGTGTGTTGAATCTTGTGCCTCTTGAGCTGGGCCCTGGTAGGGCAATTTCAGAACAAACAAATCACCAAGCACAACAACAACAACAACAACAAAGGAAAAATCAAATACATTCACATGTAAAAACAACTGACAACCCCCACTCAACACAGGTAAAGATATAAAAAATATAAAGACAAACAAAACAAAACAAAAAGCAGCACCAGTCTTGTCTTAAGCCCACCAAGTAATCTCCAGGTTGTCCTCTGCTGTACCAAAGAGTCCCCTGCGTATTGTGCAGGCAGAGCCGGTCACCTGGTGCCCAGAGTGACATTGGGACTGCAGATTTATATGTGTGGGGCTGAAGGGTCTGGATGGTAGTTTCTACAAAGTCAGTGCTGTTTCTGCCCTTGCCTGCACATATGCACACTGAGAGTAGCACCACCAGCCCTGTGTCCAGTTCTCCTGAGTCTTAAGGCACTTTTTCCGTGTGTATGTGTGTGTGTGTGTGTGTGTGTGTGGCGGGCGGGAGATTTCTGAGCTGCTGAAAGCCCAGAGCTGGGTCTGCCGCTTACCACTGATTCCTGGGAGTGCCTCTGCAGTTGTAATTGCCCTGCCCTAGGCAGGCCAGAAAGGGTGGGGGCTGGGGATGAAGGGGTCTTCTCTCTCCCAGCCCAGCTGTGTCACACTCTTCCTGCAGGCCAGAAAAGGTGGTGGCTGGGAGTGGAGGAGTCTCTTCTCCCCTAGCCCAGCAAAAATCACACTCTTCCCAGCCTCTTCCCTGGGTCAGAGCTGCACGCTGGTCTTCCCAGAGCCTGAGCACTAAGGCTCCTCTGTAATCTGACACTACTCCTCAGTTCAGAGGCCAGTTTAAGTCTCTGGAAGGGCGAGAGTAGGATTGGAAGAGTGGGGGGAGGGGCCCAGGTATGGAGTTTGTGTTCTTTGTCCGACCTAAGGCCCAGCTGGAAGTCTCAGCTGAGGTTATTGCCTCAAATGCTGGATATGCTGCCCCCTCCGCAGGAGAGATCAGCTGTGGGATGCAGGGAAAGAGCCCACCTCCTGGCTTTTGTGTTCTCTGTTCCGTCCTGGAATCCCCTGTGTCTCTGCAGCTGCGGATACTGGCTGCGTTTCCACCGCCACATATGCGGACCATATCCCCACAGCCGCAGATGCAGCTGTGTCTCCACTCCTCTCCCTTCTCTCTTCCCCTGCTCACCCAATTTGCCCACCTTCAAGTAATCCTTGCACGAGTTTCTTAGCTGTTCTGCATGATGAGCAGAGAGTCCTTTGGTGGGTTATAGATGTCCCGTTTGTGATAAGATCTGGAGGAGAACTCAAAAAGTGCGCCTCACGGCTGCCATTCCTATCCACAGACTATTTCTTAATCTTCAAAAATGGGCATAGCATCACCTAGGTAATAGATATATAGATGTATGTGAAGTTGTGTTTTGCAGCTTTATTAGAACATGTTGAAAGTGTACGTTGGATGAGGTTTAACATGTCCACGAAATCATCACCACAATCAGATGATGGACATAACCACCAGCTCCTAGTGTATTCCTGAGGTCCTTGGTAATCCCGCCCTCCATCCTCCCTACCCTCAGATAATCACTGGTCTGCTCTGTCATGATAAGAGTTTGCAGTTACCAGAGTCGTATGTAAATGGAATCATATGAGATATATTCTTTGGCTTCTTCACACAGCATAATTATCTTGAGCTTCACCCACGTAACCAATTGTATCAGTAGTTCGTACCTTTTCATTGCTGAGTAATATTCCATTGTACGGGTAGACCACAGTTGCCTTGTTGACTCTGATGAACATTTGGGATGTTTCCAGATTTTCAATGTTACAAATAAAGCTGCTGTGGACATTAGAGTCCAAGTCTTTGTATGGACATATGCTTTCATTTCTGTTGGGTAGGAGTGAAATGGCCAGATCATATGGTAGGTGTGCTTGTATGTTTAACTTGTTGAGAAACTGCCAAACTGTTTTCCAAAGCAGCTTATTTATAGTGCAGTCCCACCAGCAGCCTGTGAGAGTTTCAGAAGCTCCAGAACCTTCCCAAATCTTGGTGTGCTCAATTTATTTAACTTAGCCATTCTAGTGGGTATGTAGTCATATCTCATTATGGTTTTATTTTGCATTCTTACAATAACCAGTGATGTTGAGCATCTTGTCATGTGCTTATTTGCCATCTATGTATTGTCTTTGGTAAAGTGTGTAATCAAATCTTTTGCTCCCTTTTATGGGGTTGTTTATCTTATTATTGAATTAGAAGAATTCTTTATATATTCTAGGTTCAAGTCCACTCTTACATCTATGCTTTCCAAGTATTTTCTCCCACTCCGTGGCTTCGCTTTTAATTTTCATCACACTTTCTTTTGAAGAGCAACAATTTTATTTGTATATAGACCAATTTATTTATTTTTCTTTTACACTTCATACTTTGTGTAATATTTAAGAAGTCCTTGCTAAACATAGGATTGCTAGGATTTCCTCTTATATTTTCTTATAGAAGTTTTATAGTTTTAGCTCTTACATTTAGGGCTATGATCCATTTTGAGTAATTTTTCATATGGTAGGAAATATCAAAGTTCATTTATTTTTTTATTTTGTGTATGATTAACTAATTTTCCATTATCATTTATCAAAAAAACTGTGATTTCTTCATTGGCTTACCTTGGAACTTTAGTTGACAATCCATTGGCCATATACAAGTATGTCTGGGTCCATTTCTGACCACTTTATCCTGCTGCATTGACCGGTATGTTCATATATATATTAATATGATACTGTCTTGAATACTGTAGTTGTGTAATAAGTCATGAAATTTATTAATTTAGTTTCAGCACTCTAACTTTGTGCTTTTTAAAAAGAGAGTGTGTGTGTCTTTTCTAGATGTTTTGTGTTTTAAACTAAATTTTTAAATGAGCTTTTCAATTTCTATAGTAAAGCTGCTGAGATTTTGACTGGGATAATATTGAATCTGTATATTAATTTGGGGAGAACTGACATCTTGACAACACTGAGTGTTCTAATCCACGAATGCAGGATCTCCCTCCATTTACATAAGTCTTCAATTCTCTCAGTAGTACTTTGCTGTTTTCGGTGTTGTTTGCACATCTTTTGTCGTATCTAACCCCAAGCATTTTTATCTGTTTTGATGATATTGTAAGTGATTTTATGTTCTAAAATTCACTTGCTAATATATAGAAATATGATAGTCTTTATTGACCTGTATCTTGCAAACTTGGCAAACTCACTTATTAGTTCTAGTGGCTCTTTTGTAGATGCCTTAGGATTTTCTATGTAGATGGTCATGTCGTGAACAAATATAACAGTTTTACTTCTACTTTTCAAATATGTATGCCCTTTATTGCTTCTCTTTGCCATATTGCATAGAACCTCCCATACAAAATTGAATAATAGGGTGAGAACAGAAATCCTTGCCTTGTTCTTGAACTTGGGGGAAAAACATTTAGTCTTCTACAATTAGTAATGTTAGTTGTTTTAATAGCTTTTTTATAGATACCCTTTATCAAGTTGAGAAATTTCCTCTAATTTTAATTTAAGGAGATTATTTATAAGGAACGACATGTTAGGTTTTGTGAAATGAGTCTCCTGCATTTATTGATATGATTCTATAATTTTTCTCCTTTACGCTGTCCATGTGGTGAATTATATTATTTGATTTTCAAATGTTAAATCACTGTTGCATTCCTTTATAAACCCCATTTGGCCACAGTGTATTATCCTATTTGCATATTGTTGGATTAGATATGCTCAAATTTTGTTAAGAAATTTTTTGTCTATGTTCATAAGGGATATTCCTCTGTAGTTTTTTTGTAATATCATCTTCTGGTTTTTATGTCAGGGTAATGCTGGCCTCAGAGAGTGAGTTGGAAAATGTTCCCTTCTCTTTAGTTTTTTGGAAGGATTTGTATAAAATTGATTTTGCATCTTTCTTAAATGCTTGGTAGAACTCTCCAGTTAAGCCATATGAGCCTGGGATTTTCTCTGCAAGATGGTTTTTAACTACAAATTCAATTTCTTTAATAGATAGAAAGCTGAACTACTCGGATGATCTGTTTCTTCTTCAGTGAACTCTGGGAGTCGGTCTCTTCCAAATAATCCCCCATTGCATTAAGGTCTTGAACTTATTTTTATAAAATTGTTTATAATATTTCCCATTATTATTATTTTTATTTTTATTAACTGTAGGATTTATAGTGATATTTCTCCTCTCTCTTGTTTCTGATATTGATAATTTATTTCCTCTCTCTGTTTTTTCAGTATGTCTGGCCAGAGGTTTATCAATTTGGTTCATCTTTTCCAATACTTAGCTTTTGGTTTCATTGATCTTGTCTATTATTTTTCTTTTCCCTATTTCAAGATTTGTTATTATCTTTACTATTTATTGTCTTTTGCTTAACTTGAGATCAATTTTCTCTTTTTTCCTTAGTTTTTAGGTGGAAACTAAGATCATTGTTTCAAGAACCTTCTTAATTTCTAATGTTTAGTGCTACACATTTCATTTTAAACACCATTTTAGCTGTATTATCTCACACATTTTGACATGTCGTGTTTTTATTTTCATTCATTTCAAAATGCATTCTAATATTCCTTGTGGTTTTTTCATGGGCCCATGAGTCAATGTGTAATCTAAATATTTGGGGATTTTCAGATATCTTTCAAGTATTGATTTCTAATTTAATTTCATTGTGGCAGGAGCACATATCTGCTATGATTTGAATTCTAGTAAATGTATTCTTTTTTCATCCCAAAATAAGGTCTATCTTGGTAAATATTTATGTGTACTTGAAAAGAATGTGATTTCTTCTATTGTTACGTAGCATATTCTATAAATTTCAGATCAGGTCAAATTGGCTTACAGTATTGTTTAAGACTTCTGCGTCCTTACTGATTTTCTGTGTATTTGTTCTATCAGTGATTAAGAGGGGTTCTGAAGTCTCCAACTATAATTGTGGATTTGTCTGCTTCTTCTTTTAGTCCTATCAGTATTTGTTCCAGATATTTTAAGTCTCTTTTATTAGGGGCATAAACATTTAGCATTATTATGTCTCCTAATGAATTGACTCCTTAATCATTATTAAATGATTCTCTTAATCCTTATTGATGCTATTTGCTCTGAAATCTACTTTGTTTGACATTAATGAATCCTCTCCAGCTTTCTTCTGATGATTCTCAACATGATATATTCTGTTTCCATTATTTTATTCTCAACATATATGTCTTTTTAATAAAGTGGATTTATTTTATGCAATATATAGTTGGTTATTGCTCTTTTATTCAATCTTACAATCTCTGTCTTTTATTTGAGCTATTTAGGGCATTTGCATTTAATGTTATTATTGATATAATTGAGTTTAAATCTACTATATTGCTATTTATCCCATACGAGGTCCGACAATTATGTTCGCGAACTCATCCTAGAAAAAGTGCTACGTATCTCATTGCTGAATATCACTATGTCACCTTTAAAGTCCTCCCCTTGGGAAGCTATGTATGGGCACCAGCACCTAGTCCACCCTTCAAAGCAATTTTGGAACTCTTTTTCTGGAATGGCCATCAGCGCTGTCATCGTATTACCGTTGATGTCCTGAATGTCATCCAAATGTCTTCCTTTCAATATTTCCTTTATTTTTGGGTAAAGAAAGAAGTCATTCGGGGCCAGTTCCAGTGAGTTCGAGGGTGTTTCGATACAGTTATTTGTTTACTGGCTAAAAACTCCCTCACAGACAGTGCTGTGTGAGCTGGTGTGTTGTCGTGATGCAAGAGCCATGAATTGTTGGTGAAAAGTTCAGGTCATCTAACTTTTTCACGCAGCCTTTTCAGCACTTCCAAATAGTAAACTTAATTAACTGTCCAGTTGGTACACATTCATAATGAATAATAATCCCTCTAATATCAAAAAAAGTTAGCAACATTGTTGCAACAAGTTCGCAAACTTAATTGTCAGACCTTGTATGTTTCCTTTTTCCTGACTTCATTTGGATAAATTGAGTATTTTTTATTATTTCTGTTTATGTTCTCTGTTGGCTTATTTACTATATGTCTTTTTGTTGTTGTTCTGTTTTAGGTAGCGATCACTTTAGGGCTTATATAATAGTATGAGGTCTGACAGTTAAGTTCACAAACTTGTTGTAACAATGTTGCTAATTTTTTTTGATATCAGGGATTATTATGAATTTGTACCTACTGGACAAACAGTTAACCAAGTCTACAATTTGAAGTGCTGAAAAGGCTGCATGAAAAAGTTAGACGACCTGAACTTTTTGCCAACAATTTATGGCTCTTGCATCACGATAATGCACCAGCTCACATGGCACTGTCTGTGAGGGAGTTTTTAGCCAGTAAACAGATAACTGTATTGGCACACCCTCCCTACTCACCTGACCTGGCCTCCAATGACTTCTTTCTTAACCTGAAGATAACGGAAATATTGAAAGGAAGACATTTTGATGACATTCTGGACATCAAGTGTAATATGACGACAGCTCTGATGGCCATTCCAGAAAAAGAGTCCCAAAATTGTTTTGAAGGGTGGACTAGGCATTGACGTCAGTGCATAACTTTCCAAGGGGTGTACTTCGAAGGTGACCGTAGTGATATTCAGCAATGAGGTATGTAGCGCTTTTTCTAGGATGAGTTTGCGAACTTAATTGTCTGATCTTTGTATACATCTTAAACTTATCACAGTTCATCTTTAAGTAATTTTAGAGAACTTCAGTTAAAGTATAACAATCTTACAAGGCTGTACTTCCATGTCTCCCTTGCCAGCCTCTGTGCTGTTGTCATGCCTTTTATTTCTACTTATATTTTATGCCACAATATATTGTTATTATGTTTGCTTGAAATAGCCAATTATCTTTTAAATCTTTTTTTTTAATAAGAGAAAATTTCTTTTATATTTACCATTTCTGGTGCTCCTCATTCCTTTGTGTACATCCATATTTTTGTTATTTGTTTTTGCTCATAGGACTTACTTTATTATTTCTTACAGTGAAGGTCTGCTGCTGATTAATTTCTTCCACTTTTATATGTTTGAGAAAGTGCTTTTTTCACATTTATTTTTGAAAGGTATTTTTTTGGCTGGGTAAATCATTCCAGATTGGCAGTTTTGAAACTTTCAGATGTTGGTGTACTGTCTGCGTGCATTGTCTCTGATGAGTAGTTGGCTGTCGTTGTTGCATTTGTTTCTCTGTACATGACGTGTCCCTTCCTTCCCCATTCCAGCTGCTTTTAAAGTTTCCTCTTTCCCACTGGTTTTGGGCAATTTTGTTATGATGTACCTGTAGTTTTATTCACATTTCTTGCATTTGGAGTTCATTTAGCTTCTTGTATTTAGCTTCTTCATTTTCACCAAGTTTGAACATATTTCAGTCATTATTTCTTCTAATATTTTTCTCCACACCTGCTTTTCCTTCAAGGATTCCAATTACATGCACATTAGACTGAATTTGTCCCTCTGCTCACTAATGCTCTGTTCAGGTTTTCCCCTCATCTTTTACTCTCTCTGTTTTATTTTAGATGGCTTCTATTGCTATTTAGTCTTCAAGTGCACGGATTTTTTGTTCTGTAGTATATAATCTGCTGTTAATCCTAGACGTCTTTTTTTTATATCTACCAATTCAATTTGTCTTTTAAAAAAAATATCTTCTATGTCTCTTTTCAGCAGTCTTATGTGTTCCTCTACCCTCCTAAAATCTATGCAAAATCTAGTTTTACTAACTGTTTAATGCCTTTTCTATTAACTCTATCATCTATGTCACTTCTGGGTCTGTTTCTACTGATTGTTATTTTTCCTGATATGAGTCATACTTTCTTGTCATTTTGTATTCTTTTTTTTTTTTTTTTTCAGGTGTACAATTCTGTATTACATCATCTATAAATCCCATTGTGTGTTCACCACCCAGAGTCAGTTCTCCTTCCATCACCATATATATGATCCCCCTAACCCTCTTCTCCCACCCCCCCACCCCCCCTTACCCTCTGGTAATCATTTTGTATTCTTAATCATTTCTGATTGGATGCCAGCACTGTAGGTTTTATTTTGTTGGGTCCTGTATATTTGTGTACTTCTTTACATATTCCTGAGCTTTGTTCTTGGGAACCACTGTATTCCTTGGAAATAGCTAGATCGTTTCAAGGCTGACTTTCAAGCTTTGTTAGGCAAGACCAGAATGGCTATGAGTATAGGGCTAAGTTTGCCCCACTGTCAAGGGACCGTCATCCTGAGTACTATTCCTGATGCTCTGTGTGTTACCAGGTCTCTGCACTTTGGTGAGAACAATAACTAGTCCTAGCCCTCTCTCTGTAAGCTTCAGAGATCGTTCTGCTTGTCCTTTCCAGTGGGCCTTTCCTGGCCTCATGTGCACTTGCTGGTGGGTATTCGGCTGAGTCTCTGGGGGAAACCCCTGCAGAACTCAGAGCTCTCTGTTCTGCAACCCACTCCTCACCTGCAGGTTCCTTCTCCCGAAACTCCTCCCTGTAGGTCCAGCCTCGTTGGCTTTGCTGGATTTCCAGCTCTGTCTCTTTATTTGAGGGAGAAGCCTGGGCTCTTTCGGGCAGTGTGGCCTGGAAACGTCTAGGTGGTAAGTAAGCTAAGGCAAGCAGAGGGCTCAGCTCGTTCATTCCCCTTCTCTCAAGGATCACCATCCAGTGCTGCCTGTGGTTTTGCATCTGAAAATCCTTGTTTTACCTTTTCTTTTTGTTGTTTCGTCTGGCTGTTGTTTAATGTGGGAGGCTAAATCTTATCCCTGTGACTGCGTCATGGTCAGAAGCAGAAATTCTACATATGCGATTTTTCACTGTGGTTAAACACACATAGTAGATATTGTTTTAATCATTTTTGGTGGATGGTTCAGTGGCATTAAGTACATTCATCATTGTGCAGCACTCACCACATCCATCCATAGAACTTTTCCATCTTCCCAAACTGACTCTGTCCCTATTAAACACTAAGTGCCCCCCCCCATCCCCTGACCACCCCCATTCTACTTTCTGTCTCTGTGAACTTAATTACTCTGGGGTCCTTATAGAAGCGGAATCACAAAATGTTTTGCCTTTTGTGTCTGGCTTATTTCACTTGGCCTAATGTCCTCAAGATTAATCCATGTTGTAGCAAGTGTCAAAATGTCCTTCCTTTTTAAGTTTAAGCGGAATAATATTTCATTGTATGAATATATCACAAGCTCTTTATCCATTCAGCTACTGATGGACACTTGGATTGTTTCCATCTTTTGGCTGCAGTGAATAATGCTGCTATGGATCTCGTGTGCGAATATGTCAAGTCCTGCTTTTAATGCTCTTGTGTGTACCTAGAAATGGCACCACTGGTCATACGGCAGTTCTATGTTTACTTGTTTGATGAACCACTGGACTTGTCCACAGTGGCTGCACCATTTTATATTCCCGCTGTCAACGCCCAGGGATTCCGTTTCTCTACATCTTCTCCAACACTTGCAGTTTTATGGGGTTTTTTAATAATAACAGTCATCATGGGTGTGAGGTGCATCGTACACCTGCACCTTTAAACTTCCTGTGCAGCATGTGGGTCGGCCTGTCCGTCCAGAGGGCAGGGGTGGGGTCCGGGATGCTGTCCCACGGTCAGGGCAGCAGGAGCTGAGTCTGGCATTACTTCCAGTTTTAATTTTCTCCAATTGGCACCCATCCCAGTGCCCGAGAAGACCTTGGTACTTGTAAGTGTTGCTTCGTGGGGAGGCACAGTGGTGTAAGCAGCAGAGAGCTGGGGGGGGGGGCTGCGTGATTTGGGGTGTGGCTGTGGCAGAGGACATGGGTGGGGAAGGGGTGGCACATGAGGCTGAGCATCCCCCGGGGTCATACTTCCTGGAGCCTTCAGCGTAAAACTCAGGAATTTGATCTTTCTCCCAGGAACTAAGGGACAATTATAAGTAGGGGCCGATGTGGCTAGACTCGTGTAGATCAAAACCACACTGACCATAGCAGCTTAGAGGGCACTAGAGATGGCAAGACTCTGGGCATCCAGTGAGGACTCTCAGGAGAGAAGAACGCGGCTGGCGTGGTGGTGTCCAGCTGGAAGCTGAGAGCCTCTGTCAACCCGTCTTGTTGTGCCGGCGGCCTGGCCCTGGCCGGGGAGCACTTCCTTATACACGACACATGCGGGAAACGCGCCGTGTGTTCGGAAGCGCACAGGTGATGTGCAAATAGACTGAGTATGAAAAGGGGAGGAGCTTGTCTCCATCTGGGCAGATGTGGTCGTTTCTAGAATCTGTGAAGGTGATAAAAGGCATTTCTGAGGCAGCCTGCGCTGCTCATCTTGGTGGCTCAGCAAATGTGAGAGGCGAGACGGAGCTCCCGGCTGGTAACCCCGCACTGCAGAGTTTCGGGTTTCCTTCCCCCTTGCCTGCCTGGCTGGGAATAACAACTACTGACACTAGGAAATATTCGGTCAAGAAAACAGAAGACTTCCGTTTTGCTTTTCACTGTGGTGCTCGTGGCTACTTCTGTTCTCAGATTTGTGTCTGCCTCTGGGTAATTGGCAGGGAGGGAGGTGCCATTTGTCACAAAAAATGAAAAACATTTGAAGTGAATATGAGTGAGAAATGTCATTATTATCCAAATAAAATAAACCTTCAAATTTCAGGAACTGATCACTTTGAACCCATCAAGCAACACATGCCACATATAGTTTTAGGTCTGTGGACTTTTTAAAAGTAAAAAAAATAATAATTTAAAAAATATAAAAATAAAAGTCAAAGGGCCTGAGAGATGATGGCATCACTGAAAAAATTTGCTGCCCCCACCCCACTGGTTTCAAAGTTTCAGGACATTTTATATAATTATAAAGGGGCTCTGTGACAAGTGGCACCACCCAATACACCTATGATTGAGGTTTCTAAACTCGGGTGGCTTCTGTGCCCGGGGGGGGGGGGGGACGGGGGCTGAATCAGGACCCTTAGTGACACACTCAGAGTCCTGTTCTGCCTTTCTATTCCTCCTTTCTCCCTCATCCATTTACGCCTGCCTCCTCCTCCTCCTCTCTCTCTCTCTCTCTTACACACACAACACGCACACACACAATCCCACTTGTCTATTGTTATTCTTCTGAAATTACTTTTACCACTTATGAAAATTGGTAGTCGTGTTCTAGTAGCAATGACAGATCACCAAGTAATTTCTTCCTTGGAGAATTTCTCTGCTTTTGAAAAATGACTCTGGATATTTGAAAAAAGAAAAAAAGGCAACTGGGGGAGCTGTGAAGAGAGGCTAATACCTTGGTTTCTAGTGATGTTTTTATGGAGCTCCCTTTGGGAGGCATGGAATTCTGTGAGAGAAAAAAAGGCTTAAAACAATGCTAATAATGTTGATGGAGCTTTTATTCATAATTGAATGAGTGGTCTTAATTTGATAAAACACAGCCATTAGGAGCTCAGATTTGGATCTCCTGTGTATTGCGAAGTACGGCTAAAATATAACAACCTTAATTGATTCCTCCTAAGCAAGCACAGACTACAAAATTTCATGGAAAAGATTTACCATGAAAAAAATGTGGATATTGGAAAACACAAGTGAATTCACTATTCTCCAGCAGAAAATACCCCATTAGGAAAGAGACCTTCCTGGATTTCCAAGGGCATCTTTATGAGGGAACATGTCATTCATTGCCGTGTAGAAAACACGGCGGAGCCTGGGACACCTCCCTCCTGCTCTTCTCCTCGTAGGTAGTAGGTGTGGGGCAGATGAAGGGGCCATGGTGTGGGCTGGGAGTCAGAAGACTGAGGTCCTAGAAAAAGAAAGTTCAGGCCTGGAGGGAAGAAGAAAGCAAACCACAGGACTCCAGGTTAAATGTTTTCATGGACGGGGCTGGGAAACCCGAACTTCCCCCCACTGTCACCCCCTATTTGTGTCATCGGACCAGACCGATGAACTATTGACTCTATTAACTTATTAAGTATTTATGGGTGTCGTGTTAGCACTGGGCAGGCAGTGGTGACCAGGGAAAGAACCTGCCACCCACAGGGACTTACCTCCCAGTGGCCGGAACGCCCGACACACAACTAAGCAGCAATGATTATAGCTCAGTTGTCGTCAGTTTCCTGCAGGAGAGGAGAGGGCTGGGAAGGCCTGGGATGACTGGACGGGACCCCAGATTCAGGGGTGGGGAAGAAAGCCTGCCCTGAGCAATCTGAGTTTGAACAGGATGGGTGCACGTGTACGGGGAGTTAGGGGTGCTCCTGGCAGGTGGCATGGCCCCTAGGGACGCTGACACTGGAAGGAGCAGGTTGTGTGGTCAGGGGTCGGAGGGCCGTGCAGGGAGCCCGCTTGCAGGGATGGGTGCTCCTGGACCCACAGCTAACGTTGCCTCACGGCTGCAATATTTTGGCACCTCCTTCTGGCCACTGCGTCACCACAACTCCTTAGGTGTTATTACTGGGCTCCCTGAACAGTTGTGTCTGCAGGGTCTTGAAATGCCTTGGAACGGATGGAGCACAGGAGCCCGTCCGGCCAGCTGCAGCCCAGTGGCACCTCACCCTCCGGCCGCTGCCACTCGTTCTCTGCACCCAGAGGTCCTTCTCTTTGAGAGATGATGGCAGCTGACGGGTGTCGGGAGTGTCGTCTTCGTCCCTGGCATCTGTTCCCGACACACCATCTGCCCTAGGCAGCAAGCCCACGTCTTCCTTCTTGTTCTTCCTTCTCCACTTCTTGCCTGGACTAGGGGACGAGGGAGGTCGTTACAGCTCGCGCTCAGCAAGCCTGAGAGGGTTGTGCAGAGCAAAGGGGGCTCGGGAACTGCGGTGTGGGAGGCACAGCTCCTCTGCCTGACATTTTTGCCAGGCCGCCCCTCTATGCTTTCTGGACTCCACTCTCCGGATGGCTGGGACGATGCACTGAGATCTGTCCTTCTAACAAGTGCAGAGACGGATATCCACAGGTTCCTGGGGTTAGAAGGTGGCTATATCTTTTTTATGGCAGGAGCGCACCATTTAACCCACTAGCATATGTTGCACAGTTGATAAATTATAGAGCCTATACTCTTAATTATCACTGGGTTGGGGGAGTGTCAAGTTTGTAGCTAGCAACGCTCACCTCTGTGTCTCCTGTACCCTTCAATCCCTACCATTTTTGTCATCGAGGGCCAAACAATAAATAAATAAATGAATAAATAAAGCCTCACACTCAGACTTCCCACTGATGTTCATTGCATGGGGTGAGGACAGGGAGGGCACATGATTTATTATCCAAATGAGGGCACATTGGAGAATTAAAGAGTAGAAGTGAGAGTTAACAGTCGTCCGGTGATAACAGGTAAACCAGGACTGTGCCGGGCAAACCTAGATGTACATGTTCCCTGCTACTGCTTCCCCATGGCAGGTCCCTCCTGCTGGCTTTCCCCAAATTCTGCACCTTCTCTTTCCCTCTTTTGCACCTGAAGTCACTTCCTTCCCACTATGCACCTCCACTGGAAAGGTGATCAAGAGAGCAGGAGGCAAACAAAAACCAAAAACCAAAAACCAACCAAGCGCAGAGGCAGGGCTAAGTATCACTGCTTTCTGCACAGGCAAACACTGCCCAGCAGGCCGAAAAGGCAGGTGACATTTTACAGACCCCAGGAGTCAGCTTACCTTATCCAATGCTTTTTAAAAAGCATCCTGCAAGCAAGTTGGACAGAAAACTAATGCAGGGGGAGAGATGCTGAAAAAACCTGTTTTCTACTCACAGCATTATCAGTGACACGCCATATGGTTTTTGCCAAACCGTTTGGCTGCTGCAAGATTTTCTATTCCCAATTGTAAAACTGAGCTAATAGAATTTGCCACCCCACCAGGGTATCACAAGCACTAATCAGAATGTCTATAAATGCCTTTGAACTCCTTGGGAAAAACATGCCACTGAAATACCAAGTGAAATTTATATAAATGTCATCCTAAACCCAGACCTTCATTTCTAAAGTGGGAATTTAGGGCTTATGTGGATTCATTTATTATCGTTCTCACAGAAATTACACACAAGTGGAGGCCCTGGGTTTTAATTTTTAAAAAATAAGACTGAGAAATATGCCAGGTTGAGCCTGAGAAATTTTCAGCTACGAACCGCGTTATACAAACCAGTTTACATTCAGGAGCTCTTCTGCGAACACCTGGGTTTGTTCTGCGTGCCACTGCTCTGCAGTCCTGCCACGTTGGGCGCTTCCTTGAACCGAAGTCAAGACCCCCAGTGTTTTGTCGCCAGATCTTTGGGGTGTGCCATGACACATGTCTCTTAATGCTCATGCATGTCTCTGTCCTTTCTGTCGGGAGAACTGAGAAAAATTTCTACCGACAGGTCTGCCGTGGTCCGTCCTCTAGGAAGAAGCCCCATGACTGTTGGTTTGACTCCCTGATACGGCTTAATTATACTTAAGTCCATGTGTTTACTTCAGAGATCTCCGAAATGAGTAGAAAAGATCTAGCAACCCCAAATTAGTTTAGGAACCAGCATGTCCCTGGCTTCAAGGAACACAGTAAACATTTCACAAGCGCGTGCCAGCTCATTATCTAACTCGCTCTTCAGTGACTTCAGGGAAAACAGCAGTAGTTCAGCAATCTTTGCCAAAAGCAAATTTGGGGACGGGTGTTGATTTTAAAAGGGAAGGAAAGAAGAGCTCGCTGGCTGCAGGGTCTCTTGGCTTGGTGGCTGCAGGCAAAGACCGTCCCTGCAGACTTTTCACGGGACACTCCAGCCTCTTCTTGACCTCCTGCTCTTGGGGGTCCCTGAGAGTTGAGCAAGCTGAGGAGTGGTGTGTCCAGCAGGTTTCCCAAGAGATGAGACGCTGCTCCCCAAGCCTGGGGACAGAAGGATGGGTAAACAGTCTTTAGATGTCCTTAGTAGGTTCCCTCCCCAGAACCTGCACAGTCCGCCCCATGCTCAGGGGTGCAGGTCCCATGAGGAGTGAGTATGTCTGTGCTTTCCACCATGATGTCAGGTGCCTCCCCTCATCCTCTCCCCCCGCCCCAATATGCCCTCCTTCACATTCAGGCAAAACGTAATGAACATGGCCTATGGAAACGTAATGAACACGGCCTTTCAGCATGCATGGAAATTCTGGTTGGTTTAGAAAGAAGTAACTTCCTGACTCTAAGTCCAACAGCAAATAAATGTTATTTTGTGATATGCATCTAGATAACTGATGAAAAACATGAGTATTAGCCACCCCCTTCCAGAAAACAAACGAAAATTACAACTGAAAGTTGCCCAGTGGCTGATCACAGACAGCCACGTTTCTTTCTAGGGCTTCGGATCTGGATTTTTTCCCACCCTGGGGAGCGGGAAGACTGGAGCAGCTGACCACTTGGTGATGCTAGAAAATCTTCATTTGTTTTATGGTCAGTCCATCCATGTGGATCCTTGTAATCGCATAGGGCGTGCTTTGTGGGGGCTGGTTACATCTTTTCTTTCGGACCCAACGGGACCTGCTCACTAGGAAGGTGCTTGTGCCTAAAGCTGACTGAGCCATCTAAAGGCAGGCCCTCTGTGAAGCACCCTGGCGTCACAGCGAACCTAAATCAGGAGGCATTACTGGGAGATGTGTCCAGTAGCCTCAATTTACCCAGTGTGCACCCAGGGAATGGGGGCGGGCCCCCGATTTTCTGTGCTTGTTTGCTGCCCAATGTAATGAAGCCTGGAAGGTTTTATGGCAAATCACTGTGGAAGTGTGAGTGTGAGTGGGGGCCCGTCCCTTGTCACCAGACCTTTGTGAACTGCTTCCTCTCTTGTGGGTCCTGCTTTTCTTCTCTGCAAAGGTGAAAGGGAAGAGAGGTCTCAGGTGTGCCTGGACCTGGTTCCATCTCGCCCTCCCCACCTACCAGATGACAAGTCCCTTCCGTTGCCTCTGCCTTGGTTTCCCCAGCGGGAGGGCAGGATGAGATGGGATTATACAGTCTGGGTACAATGCACAGCTCCCATCAGGGCTGCGGCCGAGAGATGGAGGCTAAGATTGATTATGGGAAGCCACCCTCTGCTTCTGTGTCCTTTACATACGGACGGTAACTTTGGGGCAGGTGTTCTTTGTCTTTACCTGTCACTTTGGCTGCGTTCTTCTTAGTTATATGAGTGTGTTAGCCAGGCCCCTATTTCCTTGGGGGAGGGATTGGGGCCCCTTGGGCATTTCAGGACCAGTTTGCAGAGAGAGTCCTGGGAGGTGGTGGGCACATTGGTATGGGAGCCTCCTTGTAGGAAAAGGGGTCAAGATGCCACCGTCTTCCCGATGAGAGAGTTCAGGTACAACACCTGGGGCTGTGCGGGGTGGGGTCGGGGGTGGCTGTGCTAGACTGGCGGGGGCGGGGGCTCTCTGTGGGGTAACCCAAAAGCTGCAGTGCTGGAACCCACTCCAGGGACACTGCTGTGATGCACCCTGCAAGGGCATTCCTGTGGCTGTGGACAAATGACAAATGCCCCTTAGACCAGACGGGCATTTTGCAGTCCGCCCGCCCCCAACCTGATGCACCGGCAATGGGTACAGTCATATCAACTCTTTACCAAATATAAATTCAGCACGCATGTTCCTTACCTCTGGGTCGCCAGAAGGCTTAAGTGTTGACCAGTTCCAGGTGTGATGTGTGGCCATGCAGGAGCTGGGGGCTGGTGTGGAAGTGAGGCTGGGGGGCCGTGGAGAGCAGAGTGCTGGGTGTTGCCTCCCCTCCCCCCAGGCACTAACTACGGTCCTGGGCCAGCTGGTATCCCAGGACGATGCTGGAGCAGAACCTGCCAGCTTGTTCCCCGTGGGTGAGACTGTTTCCTGTGGCAAAGGTGTCCCCAGAGGGCAAATTTAGATTACAGGTGCCAGATGGGAAGAGCCAAGCTCCAAGTTGGCTTTCTGGAGGTGAATGGCTAATGTGACCGACCTCTGACCCCCAGGCAGTTCTCCGAAAGAATTCACAATTTTGAAGAGGCAGATGAGAGAGTCCTCACCCTCCCAGGGGAGAATTTGGTTTAAGTTTAGGAAAGGCGCTGCTTTTGGCAGTGTGGGTCTCTATCAGTCTGTCTCTCTTTTCACCTTCTTTTCCATCCAATCCCTGCTTCCATTTTCAGCACTGGCGTTCTCCCCTCGTCTTCCCTTCCTCCATTTATAACTCGTAAAGTCTATACGATGTGCGCCTATGTTTCGTTATCGCCTCCGTCATCAGCCTCCCACCATCAGCCTTGTCACTTGCACACACCTGAAAAGGCTGAGCGTACAGTTTGAAAACAACATGCCTTTGAAAAGAGGGATGTCAGGTCTACCATGCCAGCTTTTGGGTCAAAAGGAAGTTTGGGGTTAATCTTATTTTCCGATTATTCAGGCCTCTGAGGTGTGGATCCATCTGGTTGGAACGGGATTTACTCAGCGTGTGCCCCTAAGCTCCTTTCTGGAGCAAAGTACACTGGAAGCAGAGGCCAAGTCAATAAGTTGCGGACATGCGCAGTGGGACATGGACAGCCATGCCAGTGACTTTCCTTTTTAGAACATCTAGCTCCATCCAGGAGGAGCGTCCAGGAGAAGTGCAGGATCGGGAGAAGGGCTGCAAAGGGACAATTGGGCCCTTCCATCTGTGGCTGTTCCACACCTCACTTGTCTCTTAATGTCTGTCTGAAGGTCACTGGTGCTGCCAGGGAATGGGGGAGGGATGTTTACACCTGTAGGGGGGGCACAGTGCCACCCCCTGCCTGAGAGCCACTGGCAGGGCAGTCTGATGACTGTCAGGATCCGGATGCCGCCATGCCGTGTGGAGCACGTGGGGAGCCTCCCGTGAAATACACAGCAGAGGTGCCCCCAGCTCCACCCCGAGAGACGGGGTTACCTTCCTGCTTCACACACCAGGGGCACGCGTCGCAGGCTGATGCCATCACAGTCTGTATCTGTCCAGGAAAACTAAAGAAAGGTTTCAAGAGTTACATTTGAGCCAAGGCTGAGGGCCAGACCTGGAAGCAAAATCTCAAAGGATTGAGAAAATGCCCTGAGGAAGAGCAGGTTTGCGGTTCATTTTATACATTAAAATCACAGGGAGAGGTGTAAGGGGGGGTTACAGGAAATCTATTGGTGGGAGGTTAGGGAGGCGGGAGAAAGCAAAGCAGGGAAGTGTCTGGGATTGGCTGAAGAGGGAAATGGAGAGACACACACTTCTTCACACGGGTGGGTGCAGGGCACCTCACATTTAGCACACAATTTACAGAGGTACGTGGGCAGAAGACAGCAGTGAGGGCTGTTGGGGTCGTCTCGCCCTGGCACCGGCTGTTTATCTGGAGGTCTGGAGAAGAGATCGCTCTGACATTTCCAAAGTCTATTATCCTAGATGCCCAAGAACAGCAGACTGGGCCTGCCCAGGGTGAGAATTAGCCTTATTGTTAGGTGGCGACAGGCCTGGGAGCGCCTCCCCCAGGGCCTGCCCAGGTTGGAGTGACCAGCCTGTGCAGGGCTTTTAGTCCCTGAGCTTGTCAGGCCTGCTACGGAGCCTCATTTTTGTTCATGTGTCCAAGGAAAGGCAGTGGCAGTGCTGAGAGCTGGACTTTTGTTCTGCGTTGTCATCGGCTGAATTGTATCCTCCCAAAATTCATGTATTAAAGTCCCGTCACCCCCAGGACTTCAGAGGGTGACCTTACTCAGAATAGGGCCTCTGCCGATGTAATCAGTTAAGATGAGGTCATTCTGGAGTGTGTGTGGGGGGGAGGGCCCAAGTCCCATATGATAGTGTACTTGTCAAAAGGGGGATTTTGGACATAGACACGCACAGGGGGAGAAGGCCATGTGGAGGTGAAGGCTGGGTCGGTGGCTGCAAGTCAAGGAATGCCAGCAGCCAGCAGCCACCAGCTCCTGGGGAGGCCCGGGACATACCCCCTCCCAGCCCATACAAGGGTCTCAGATTCCAGCCTCCAGAACTGCCATAGCCCCTTCTGTCCTCCGAGCCATCCAGCCTGCACTGTTTTGTTTGGCCGCCTGAGCAGACGAAAGCAAGTGGCAAACCCGTGCCTTTTCCACTGTGTCTCCCTGGGCGAAAGCAGAGCCAGAAAAAGATGGTGGGCACCTTTCCTCCTCTCCCGGGCTGGGGCCAGAAAGGCGCTGGTTTGCTATCTGGGGTCCCACAGTGGCACAAGTAGATTCTCGGCTGTCACCTGAGCCCCTACCCCCCAGGAGTGCTGTCCACTCATGTGCTGCCCCCGGGATTCTCCCCCTTCCTGCACTAGGCTGTTTCTTCAAGTGGGGCCTCCCTGGGGGCCGTTGTCTACGACCCTCAGGGAGCTGGACGGAGGGTGGCAGTGTGGAGAGGGAACACCCCGCAGAAATCACTTAGGCATACCCCACTTGTGGGCCCTTGAGAATGTTTATTTTTTGATAATGGGCTTTATCTTTTGTTGGAACACTGTCAACAAAAGGCACCCGTGGCCTCTGGAGGGTCTGGAGACTTTGGGGGTGGGGCTGGCAGATGAGCAGGTCTTTGGGGGCACCCGGCGGGGGCTGCACAAGACTGCAGGTCTGAGGAGCGGCAGGCACCCGGCGTCACAGAGCTGCCCTTTGGTTCTGCTTTGGGACGTGACCCTGTGGATGGTGGTGGGCCAGAGCCATCCGGATCTCATAGAGAGCTCCTCCCAGATGGATGGATGGTCAGGCAAGGGGCTGATTTTCTAAGGAGAGGGTCACACAGGCGGGGTGGGGCTGCAGGAGCGCTGGCTCCAGGATTCAGAGGCTAAACTTGGGCACTCACTCGGTCACGCACCTGGCTCTGATCTCCTCAAATCCTTTCACATCTCGGAGCCACCCCACCTGTGGAGGGAGACGAGTGGCGCCCATCTCAGGGGCCCCTGTGGGGGTCAAGTGGGAAGCGGTAGGGCCAGAACCCTACTGTGAACGTTGTAACTTCCTTTCCCTTTGTCTCCTCAGGGGACTCCTGGGTTGGGAGGCAGGTGTTGGTTCCATTTTGCCCTATTGAGCTTTTCTCGGAGGTGGACAAGTTGCCTGCTCCTCTGGTCCCTATTCTCCACGTCCCTTGTTAAATGACATGTCCTTCTGGCTTAAGTAGGTTATCCGGGAAATTGTAGAGGTGTCCGCTGGAGGGGCAGCTGGCTTGAGGAAGTCTGGTCCAGGTGCCTCTGGCTTTGAATCGAATCTCTGCTCCCTCATAGGAATAACAGCCCCCCCTGGAATGAGACACCAGCTCCTGGCCAGCTTGGTGTACATGTGTGTGGGCTTGTGGGTGTGTGTTCATGTGTGTGCATACGTGTGTGTGCATGTGTGTGCATGTGTGTATGTGTGGGGGCGGCGCGTGCATCCCTGAGCCCCTGAGAACCACAGGGATGAGGATGATGGTCATACTTTCAGGTTGTTTATGATATGGTTGGGATCAATATTTTGTAAGCTTGCTTTGGTGATTTCAGTATTTAAGGCTCTTTCAACAGAACTGTTCACTACAGATAGGGCACGATGCCAGGAGATGTTAAAACCACCACTGTCCTTTATCTTGCGTGCTGGCCTATGTTATATCTGTGGTGTGTGCCTAATGGTGATTTTAGGTATTTTCCTTTGTAGCAAGGTGGGAATCTTTACTAAAACACCGGAGTATTATTTAACATAGGGATTCATAAGTGACGGCTACATGGCATGGCTTCTTGAGAAAGTTTACATCTAGGTGATTGTGACAGTTTACTAGTTCTTGATGACTTCAGCCCATTACGCCCCCAGTCTCACATTGCTTTATGATTCATACTGTGCACGGCTGGAGCAAAAACGTTCCTGGGACATATGTGAGATGTGGGGGTTGGGAGTGGACTTTCCTCTCCCCCTAATCTCTGCTGATAAAATTGAAAGATGCAGGCCTGGCTTTGTAGTATCCCCACTCTGAGCCCTAAAAGCTAAGAGAAAGAGAGAGAGAGAGAGAGGGAGAGAGAGCAGAAGAAGCTTCTGGCCCCAGGTTATTTCTGTGCCTTCAGAACATTAATCCCTGTGGCTTCCCCCAGAAAGGATGGAGACATCTTCCACTCTCATAAAGAAGAAAGAAGAGTCCTTGCTCCCAACAGGAGCTTGCAGGGACTCTGCACTGCTCTGGAAATTGCATGGAATGTAATAGTGTCCACAGGCATTCACAGTCAGCGTTTCCTAGCTGGAGTCCACAGTCTGCCATAGCGACAGGCTGAACGAGCAGTGCGGTCCAAGACGCCGGTTTCAAAAGGAGCAGTGTGCTTGTGTGTGACACAGACCATTTCATGGCGAGAGTGCTTTAGACAAGAAACGACATGGGGTTTTAGGCAGAATTACTGTGACTGTCTGAGCCGAGGCTTACCAGGTGGGTGCAATTACTCAGTCCCTTGCACTGTTTAGCCTCAGAGGGCGTGATGGCAGTGGAGCCTCTTTTCTTTTTGCAAGATTTTAAGCTTATGAGGGGGCATGTGCAATCAGCATCCTCTACACTGCCTAGAACATGACACTTAGGATACCTGGGGAGGGTTAATTAATTAACTGGGCCATACATGCATGGTCATGGAGCAGGCAGGCAGAGCGCACCCCGGTCTGCAAAAATAGGGGCAATTTTACTCTTACATGAAGACTGTATAATTTCCTCCCAGAGGAGCACTGCCTTTCTCTTTCTCTCTTTTTTCTAAGCTCTTACTTGAAGTATGATATACCCACGGAACAGCACACATGCGTACAGCTTGTGGAGTTGTCACACACTGAACACACCTGTATAACCAGCGCCTCGGTAAAGAGACAGAACATTCCATAAGCTCAGAATTCCCCCATCCCCACCAAGGCCAGCCACCAGCCAGACTTCTAGCAATACAAGTGACTTTTGCCTGCCCCTTTACTTCCCAGAAGTGAAATGATATCATCTGCCCCTTTTTTATGTCTCTCACCTCCTGTTCCCACATGTGTGTTTCTGAGAGTTGGCTGTGTTCTCGCGAGATGTGCTAGATCGTTCATTCTCGTTGCTCTGTTGCAAACCATCATGTGAACCCCTTTGTCTGTTCTACTGAGGAGCATCACGGTGGTTTCCAGTGTGGGGCTACCACAAACAGAGCTGCCGGGAACATTCCAGATTGTGCTTTCTGTTAAATGGGAGCGTTTCTGCTTAAGCACACACTAGGGTGTGAAGATCTGTATTAGAGAATGTGTTTCAGTGTGAAACGATGGATCCCCCCATTGGACACCTCACCTGCGGGGAACTCAAGCTCAGGAGGTACCAGCTTTGCCAACATTTGGCATTTCTGTGTTCCATACTTCCACTGTGTTTGCCTTCTCTTTTCTTTTCCTCCCCTCTCCTCCTCTCGCTTTACCTCCAGAAACATGGCCATTGGGTTTTTGACAAAGGGGCAGAAACAACTTCATAAAGAAAGAGACGTCTGTTCAACAAATGGTGTTTGAGCAACACGGGACATCGATATACAGGAAAGGAACCTTGGCCAAAACTTTACTCCACATATACGGCATGTGTGTTCTTTTCAAACACCCAGGGGGATATTTATAAAAATTGTGTTAGGAACAAAATCTCAGGAGAGTCCCCAAAGTAGAGCTGAAAGGCCACTTTCTCTGACTTTAATGGAGTACAGTAACAAATCAGTATTAAAGAGAATGTCAGCTCCAGGAGGCAAAAGTTTCCTTTGTTGTTCCCGGCTGTATCCCCAGAGCCTAGAGTGGTGCTTGGCACCAGTTTTTTAATTAATGAAAAATACAATTAATGAAAAAGATAATTAGCCATATCAGTTAGAAATGCATTCACTGCGAGTGAGCAGAGGACCTGAGGACGGGCATTTATTGTTCTCTGAATATCTAGAGGTGGGTTTGCCAGGCTAGGCTCACCAGCCTCATCACGGATCCAACCCTTTCTTTGCTTCTGCTCTGTATTCTCCTTATGTTGGCTCTTCGTCCTCACGGTCCCAAGGTGATGATGATGATTATCACAAGAACAGCATTAATAATTCTTACAATATGGTCATGATACTTTGTCGGGCTGACTTTGTGCCAACCTTTGTTCTCAGCCCCTGACACTTTTACGCTCGCTAACACTCACATTAATCCACAAGGTAGGCACTATTACTTCTCACTGAAAGATGGGGGAACTGAGGCAGAGAGAGATGCAGTAACCTGCCCAAGGTTATGTGCCTGTCAGCTGATGAAACTAGGAGCTGGCCCAGGCAGAGCCTGTCATCTGTGCTTGCCCTCTCTGCTCTACTGGAAGTCCCAGTGTTTCATTGTCACAGCAAAGCAGGACGAACACAGCCAGGTAGGGTCCCATGACTACCGTGTCACAGAGCAGGCTGGGAAAGTGAGTGAGTGGCAGTGGGAAATAGCACTTCCAGGACTGCTGGAGAAGCCGTGACTCATGCCTCCGAGCTGGGCGTATTGCCACCCTGAACAGAATGCGATTTTTCAAGCAGGAGAGAAGTGGCGACTTGCATTGGTGAGTAATTTTCCTGCCACATTAAAAAAGAATCCATTCACTTGCAAATTAAAAAACAATTTTCTAAATAGCTTGGGTGAAAAAGAAAATTGAAAACAAAATTTAAAACTATTTAGAAATAATTGAGAATGGATGAACTAAAGTGGACCCCAAAAGAGGACAAATCTACAGAGAAAAATAACCTGTAGACAAAATGGGAGAGGTGATCTGAGGGCTACGCATAAAAACAAAAGGGAAAGCAGGCCCAGACCTTAGCAGGCATACTTTAAATGTTTAAGGAGTAGGTGATACCTTATACTTTGTAAACTATTCCACAGGAGACAAAAAGATGACTTCCAACTCATTCACTGACGCTAGCGTAGCTCTCACACTAAAATCCAGCAAGACTAACACAAAAGATGTATAGGCCACCCCATTTAGGATCATGGTGTGAAAATTACAACTAAAACCTTAACAAAGAAAATACAGCACTATGTCAGAAGACCACGTTTCTCCTAGGAATTAAAGATGGCTGAAGTTTGGGGCTCTAGCAGTGTGCATCCCTACAAGAGCAGTTTAAAGAGAAAATGAAAAGACAGTCCTCTCCCCGGCCTTTGGAGGTCTTCCCTGAAGAGCAGGTGCTGGAAATCGGGGAGCTACATTTCCCAGACGTTCTTACAACAGGGGCCCGTTGCGTTCCGCCGACGAGCGGTGCTCACTGGTTTGGTAAACAGGAGAAGGAGAAGACTGGACTGGAGACGTGCGACAGGGCCGCTGAGTGGCTGAGCAGGCCACAGACGGCCTGAGCCCTGGGGCCACATTCACGGGAGGTACCGTGATGTCAGCGTGGTCCTGGCATCATGCAACAGAGACCCTGCCGCCGCGTTCTGCAGTGTCACTTCTGTGGAGAAGAGAGGGCACTCATCTTCAAAGTCTTAGGTACCGAGGGTTCCCCCAAAGATAGAATCTGCCTCTGTGGGGGAGAGTCATGCGAGCAGCAGTGGACGAAGTCCTCTTTCACAGGATTCTCATTTAGATACTGTGTGTGTGTGTGTGTGTGTGTACACGCACTCACGTGTACGAGCACATGCAAAACAGTCCTTGTGTTTTTCTGTGCAACATTTGGTACAATAAAGTCAGATTTGCTTGGGGCTTACGGGTAACATCTTTGGAGAGGTGCCTCATTTACTTAAATAGGTGGGAGCTTCTAGCTCTGTTTTGCATGTTTCTGTGTTAATTAGGTAGAAAATAAAGGAGATGGACATGGCCGGCTTCAGTCTCTGCCGATGACAATAGATGCCCTCATTTATTGGTACTGGCCATCTTTATGGCAGACACGGTGCCAGTTTCTTGACAAATGTCATCTAATTTAGTCTTTGCTGTGTATTGATTAATTCATTGAATTTTAGAGGAGGAGCTACTATGTAAAAAGCATTGAAGTGAAGTCGGGGGAAGCAGTAATTAATATATAGACTCGATCTCTGCCCCATGGTACTTGAAACGTTCCGGGGAAGAGAGATGCGAAAACATAAGTAGGATAAAGGTGGAGTAAGTGCAGCCCATTGTCTCCCACTGATCGGAAGTGAGACCCTGGATGAGGTGCATGGAGCAGCTCTCTGAGGACCCCCGAAAGTAAATGGTAACAGGCTGTTGAGGACGTTCCCCCAGTCAGTGAGTGCCCCTCATGCCCACCTTTTTCCTTTGTCTTCAGCATCTCCTAGTTTGAACTCAAGGCAGCTGGAAACATGAAATTTCGCTCCACATGTGAATAGCAAAATTCCCAAGGAAAACACTATAGTTCTGGTGTGAGGGATGGAGCAGTCAGAGGACTTGGAGTAAATTTTCCGCCTGTGTGTTTGTTGCTGTCTTGCACCCATGGGAGACCTCTGACTCCAGGACCATGGATTTCCCTCACAGAAAGCATGACGGTCAGGCAGTGGGACATTTTTACACTGCTGGGGAAAACAGAAAGGGAATGACCAATATAGAATGCTATATCCATTGGAAACACCCTAGAGGAATGAAGATGAAACAAGGACATTCTCAGATGAAGAACACTAGGAAATATTCTCACCAGCAGACTTGATTCCTGTACCTCCCATTAACGCTCATAAATTAACTCAGCAGTTACAATATCATGGAAGTTGCTACTTTCATCCTTGTCTTTAAAAATAGCATTACGACTTTCAGACCCAGAAGTCCAGGTGTCTTATGAGCAAGCATTAACTTACTTGCCTGCGGCTACACACCCGGTTGGTGATTGAGGGAGGTTGGGACTTAGAGAATCAAACTCATTCATGCAGTAATGTTGATTTATAGAAGTGAGCAGGCCAGGGGGACAGCCACAAATAATACTATATCAGGCCAGGTTCTCCTTTTTTAATTATAATTTTTTTATTTTTCAATTACAGTTGATATATCATCTATTAGTTTCAGGTGTACAACATAGTGATTAGGCATTTATATAACTTATGAGGTGACAACTCCAATAAATCTAGTGCCCATCTGACACCGTATAAAGTTATTTCAATATTATTGACTATATTCCCTATGTCGTACTTTACATCCCCGTGACTATTTTGTAACTGCCAATTTGTACTTCTTAATCCCGTCCCTTTTTCACCCTGTCCCCCCAAACCTCCATCCATCTGGCAACCATCAAGGGGTTCTCTGTATCTATAAATTTGTTTGTTTTGTTCATTTATTTTTTTTCTTTAGATTCCACATATAAGTGAAATCATAGGCCATCTGTCTTTGTCTGACTTACTACACACAGCAGAGTAGCTTCCAGGTCCATCCATGTTTCAGATGGCAAGATTTTATTCTTTTTTATGGCTGAGTAATATTGCATTGTATGTATGTACTACCTCCTCTTTATCCATTCTTCCATGGACGGACACCCAGGCTGCTGCCACATCTTGGCCATTGTAAACAATGCTGCAGTGAACATATGGATATACATGTCCCCTCAAAGTAGTGTTTTCGGTTTCTTTAGATAAATACCCAGAAGTCGGATTATTGGGTCTTTGTCTCTTGTTATAGCCTTTGTTTTAAAGTCTATTTTGTCTGGTATAGTATTGCTACCCCAGCCTTTTTGTTGTTTGTTTCCATTTTCATGAAATATCTTTTTCTATCCCTTTGCTTTCAGTCTGTGTGTGTCTTTCAATCTGAAATGTGTCTCTTGTAAGCAGCCTATGTAAGGGTCTTGTTTTCATATCCATTCAGCCACCCTCTCTCTTGATTGGAGCATTTAATCCATCTATATTTAAAGTAATTTTTGATAGATATGTAGTTATTGCCATTTTATTATTCATAGCTTTAATTTTTTTCTCCTTCTTAATGTAGTCCCTTTGACCTTTCGTTTTATTTTTATTTTTTAATTAAAGTTTATTGGGGTGACAATTGTTAGTAAAGTTACATAGATTTCAGGTGTACAATTCTGTATTACATCATCTATAAATCACATTGTATGTTCATCAC
Source organism: Rhinolophus sinicus (assembly GCF_057876585.1). Taxonomy (NCBI): domain Eukaryota; kingdom Metazoa; phylum Chordata; class Mammalia; order Chiroptera; family Rhinolophidae; genus Rhinolophus; species Rhinolophus sinicus. The sequence goes on along the minus strand of NC_142503.1, from coordinate 198,829,882 downwards.
CCAGAGTCAGTTCTCCTTCCATCACCATATGTTTGATCCTCTTTACCCTCATCTACCACTCCCCTCCCCCATTACCCTCTAGTAACCACTAAACTATTGTTTGTGTCTATGAGTTTTTGTTTCTCACTTGTTTGTCTTGTTCTTTTGTTGTTTTTGGTTTATATACCACATATCAGTGAAATCACATGGTTCTCTGCTTTTTCTGTCTGACTTATTTCACTTAGCATTATAATCTCAAGATCCATTCATGTTGTCACAAATGGTCCTATTTCATCTTTTCTTACAGTCAAATAGTATTCCATTGTGTAAATATACCACAACTTCTTTATCCATTCATCGATCAAAGGACATTTCAGTTGTTTCCATGTCTTGGCCACCATAAATAAAGCTGCAATGAATGATATTTCTTGTAATATTGGTTTGGTGGTGATGAACTCCTCTAGCTTTTTCTTTTTTTTAAATTTTATTATTGTTAGTTTCAGGTATACAAAACAATGTAATAGCTAGACATTTCATCCCTCATAAAGTGATAACCCCCCGCCCCCAATCTATTGCCCCTCTGGCATCGTACATGTTTATTACAATTCTATTGACGCTATTCCCTATGCTGTACTCCATATCCCATGACCATATATATATATAAAATTATAGTTGACATACAATATTATTCAGCTTCAGCTTCAGGCGTACAGTGCAATGGTCAAGCATCTACACTATTCATAAAGTGGTCTCCCTAATAAGGCATATGCCCATCTGACACCCTACAAAATCTTGACAACATTATTGATTATATTCCCCAAACTGTCTCTCATATCCCCGTGGCAGTATTGTAATTACCAATTTATGCTGTCTAACCTTCCCCTTCTCTCTCTTCCTCACCCCCGTCCCAACTAGTAACCATCAGTTTTTCCTCTATATTTCTGAGACTATTTCTGTTTGCTTCGCTCATTTGTTCAGTTCTTTAGATTCCACAAATAAGTGGGATCATTTGGTATTTGTCTTTCTCCGAGTGACTTATTTCACTTATCCTCTAGGTTTTTCTTGTCTGGGAAGCTCTTCACCTGTCCTTCAATTTAAATGATAACCCTGCTGGATAGAGTCATCTTGGTTGTAGGTCCTAGCTTTCCATCACTTTGAATATTTCATGCCAATCGCTTCTGGCCTGCAAAGTTTCTGTTGAGAAATCAGATGAGTCTTATGGGAGCTCCCTTATAGGTAACTAACTGCTTCTCTCTTACTGTTTTTAAGGTTCTTTGTCTTTAACCTTTGGCATTTTAATTGTGATGTGTCTTGGTGTGGGCCTCTTTGGGTTCATCTTGTTTGGGACTCTCTGTATTTCCTGGGCTTGTATGTCTATTTCCTTCACCAGATTAGGGATGTTTCCTGTCATTATTTCTTTGAATAGGTTTTCTATTCCTTGTGCTCTCTCTTCTTCTTCTGGTACCCCTATGATGCGAATGTTGGTACACTTGATGTTGTCCCAGAGGTCCTTAAACTAGTCTCATTTTGGGGGGTTCTATTTTTTTTTCTGTTCAATTGGGTGTTTTCTACCTTATCTTTAAAGTCTGCTTCATCTAATATGCTGTTGATTCCCTCTGATGTATTCTTTATTTCAGTTGTTGTATTCTTCATTTCTGAATGGTTCGTTTTTTTGTTTTCTATCTCCATTTTTATGTTTTCTATCTCTTTGTTGAAGTTCTACCTGAGATTATCGAGCATCCTTATAACCAGTGTTTTGAACTATACATCTGGTAGCTTGCTTATGTCCATTTTGTTTAGTTCTTTTTCTGGAGCTTTGTTTTGAGCTTTCATTTGGGACCCACAGGACACCTACTACATAAGGCCACTCTACTAAGACTGGGAGACATAGTAGCTCTACCTAATACATAGAAACAAACACAGGGTGGCAGCCAAAATGGGCCCTTTAAGAGGAGCACCTGGGACTCCAGCCACCCTCCATCTCACTCAGCCACAGTCTCCACTGGTTTTCACAGCTAGTGTTATGGAGACTTCTATTCCTGGCACTGGAACCCCAGGCTGGGACCCCTTGCTTCTCTGGGAGGACCTCTGCAGCTAAGATAACCCTCCCAATTTTTAAACAGCACACATGGGTGTGGGATCAGCCCATTCTCTATCTCCACCCCACCTACAAATCTCGACATGCCTTCTTCTGTATGTTCTTAGTTATAGGACTTCTGTTCAGCTAGGCTTCAGATGATTCTTAAGGATGGTTATTCTGTAGTTTAGTTGTAATTTTGAGGTGGTTGTGAGAGGAGGCAAGCACAGTGTTACCGTCTCTGCTGTCTTCCAGGTTCTCATTTTTTAAGACATGCATTTATCATTTGTTGATTAATTTTGTGATCAATTTGAAGCTTTTGTTTAGTTTCTATACTTTTGGTTGGTCCTCTTATTTGCCTTTATTGTCATACATTCCATAGTGAAGGGCAAAGTTGGAAGCATAACTGTTAACATTAAGGAACAGAGTTCATTCACTCACTTTGCAGACAAGATATCCTTTTCAAAAGCTGACCACCTATTTTATGTATGGCTAAAATTTTTATTAATTCATTTATTAAGGTACAGTTCCTTGAGGTTTGACAAATGTGAGCTGTGGTAACCATCACCACAATCAAGATAGAATATTCTCCCCCAAACGTTTTCTCAAGGAGACTAGAAGTCTCCTTGTAGTGAATCGCCCCCTTCACCTCTGGCCACAGGCAGCCACTGAACTGCTTTCTGTGAAACAATGGAATCATATGTTAAATGCTCTTTCAAGTCTGGCTTATTATATTCAGCATAATATTTTTGATATGTATATATGTCACTGCATGTTCAGTAGTTTCTCATTTTATTGCTAAGTATATTCTATTACATTTGGATATGTTATAATTTGTTTGTCCATTCACCTGTTAATGGACATTTGGGTTTCCAGTTTGGGGTTATTATGAAACATGTGCTTTAAATATTTGTGTATCAGTTATTTTGTAGACATTTCTTTCATTTATCTTGGGTACACATCTATATATGAAATTTATGGGCCATAGGATAAGTATGTGTTAAACTATTAAGAAATTATCAAAGTACTTTCCATCTGGTTGCACCATTTTACATGAACAGTGGCTTGAGATTATCTATTTCTTCTTGTGTGAGTTTGGTAAAATATGTATTCAAAGAATTGGTCCATTTCATCTACTAATATGCTATCAAATCTGTGGGAATAGAGTTTTTAATAATATCCTTTAACATCCTTTTAATGTCCATGGAATCAGTAGTAACGGCCTCTTTCATTTCTGATGTTAGTAATTTGTGTGTTTTTTTTCCTTTTTCTTAATTAGCCTAGCTAGAGATTAATCAATTGTATTGATCTTTTCAAAGAAGCAGGTTTTGGTCTTGGTTTTCTCTACTGATTTCCTGCTTTCGGTTTTACTGATTTCTGCCCTAGTTTTTTATCTTTTATTTGCTACTGCTTACTTTGGATTTAATTTGCTCATTTTTTTCTAGTTTCCTAAGGTTAAAACACAGATTGACTTTAGACCTTCCTCTTTAATTTATACATTCAATGCTAAAAAGTTCCTTTTAATCACTGCATTTGCTACATTTCACAAATTTTGGTAAAATACAAAATTTGTATTTCCAGTTTAAATGAGTTAAAAATATTAATATCTCTTGAGGCTTCTTTTTTGATCCGTGTGATTCAAATGTGTGTTGTTTAATCTCCAGGTATTTGGGGAATTTTCCAGTGTTTTTCTGTTATTGATTTCTAGTATAATCCCATTGTGGTCTGAGAGCAAACTTTATTATTTCTATTATTTTAAACCTGTTGAGGTATGTCTTATGACTTAGAATTTGATCTATCTTGGTGAACATTCCATGAGAAGAATGTATATTCTGTTGTTGTTGGAGGAAGTATTTTATAGATATCAATTTGGTCAAGTTGATTGATGGTGCTGTTCAATTCAACTATGTCCTTACTGATTATCTGCCTGCTGGGTCTGTCCATTTCTGATAGAATGGTGTTGAAGTCTCCAACTATGATAGTGGATAAATCTGTTTTTCTTTGTAGTTCTTGCAGATTCTTCCCCATATATTTTAACACGGTGTTTTTAAGTGCATACATACACGTCAAGGATTTTTATGTTTTCATGGAGAATTGACCCTTTTATCATTACTCAATGCCCCCTTTTTTAATTTCCCTCACTCTGAAGTCTTCTTTGTCTGAAATTAATATAGCTACTTCAGCTTTCCTTTGATGTGTTAGCACTGTGTGATGCTCCATCCCTTTACTTTTAATCTATCTGTGTCTTTATATTTAAAGTGGGTTTCTTATAGACAGCTTGTGGTGGGTCTTGTTTTTATCCACTGTGACAATCTCTGTGTTTTAATTAGTGCATTTGGATCAGTGTTGTTTAAAGTGATTATTAATACAGTTGGTGTCTTTGTCTATATGGGCTGCTGTAACAAAATACCACAGACAGGGTGGCTTATAAACAACAGAAATTTATTGCTCACAGTTCTGGAAGCTGAAAGTCCAAAGTCAAAGCACCAGCATGGTTACTTTCTAGTGAAGGTCCTCTTCCTGGTTCATAGCCGGCCTGTTATCTCTGTGTCTTTACTTGATGGAAGGGGCTAAGGATATCTCTGGAGCCTCCTTTATAAGGCACTAATCTCATTTATAATGGCTTCACCCTCATGATCTAGGCCCATCTTTTAATATCATCTTTGGGGGTTAGGAAGGATTTCAACATATAAATTTTAGATGGACACAAACATTCAGACCATCACAATTGAATAAATATCTATCATCTTTGTTACTGTTTCCTATTCATTATCTATGTTTTTTGTTTCATTTTTGTCTTCCACTCTTTTTCTGTCTTCTATGGTTTTAATTGAGCATTTCATATGATTCCAGTTTCTCTCCTTTTTTAGTATATTCATTATATTTCTTTCTTTCTAGCTTTTTATTTTTTTAGTGACTGCCCCAGTGTTTACAATATATATTTGCAGCTAATCCAAGTCAATTTTCAAGTAATATGATACTGCTTCATGGGGTTTGTAGGTGCTTTATAACAGAGTATTCTCAATTCCCCCTTCCTATCCCTTATAATTTTGCTTCCATTTGTTTCACTTTTCCATAAGTATAATCACAGCATACATTATTGCTATTGTTATTTGGAATAAACTGTTTGTTAGTGCAATTAAAAATAATAAAAATATACACTTTATTTTATTTTACCTTCCTGTATTCCTCCTCTTACTTTTTTTTTTTTTTGATTCAGCTCTCTGATCTATATCCTTTTCCTTCTCTCTGAAGAACTTCATTTAACATTTCTTTCAAGGCAAATCTATTGGCAAAAAAATTTCTCAATTTTTGTTTGAGACAGTATTTACACTTCACTTTTGGAGGATAACTTCACTGGATATAGAATTCTAGATTGGGGCAATGTTTACTTTCTGCACTTTAAATATGGCAGTCCACTCTCTTCTTGCTTCCATATTTTCTGAAGAGAAGCCCAATGTAATTCTTATTCTTCCTCCCTTGTGATTTTCTGTGCGCTTTTTCTCTCAGTTATTGAGAGAAGAATATTGAAATCTCAAATAATTGTACATTTTAATTTCTCTTTTCAGTTCTTTTTTGCTACACACAACTTGATGCTCTGTTATTAGGAGCATACGAGTTTTTGTTTTTTATGTCATATCAATGAACTGAGCATTTTATCATTATGAAATGTTGCTCTTTCTTCAGAGAATATTCCCTGTCCTGATGTCTACTTTGTCTCCTATTAACACAGACACCCCAGTTTTCTTATTAGTGTTTTTTTAGGATGTCTCTTTTTCCACCTTTTATTTTTATCTCTGTGTCTTCATACTTAAAATGTGTTTCTTATAGACAGCATATAGTTTGCTTTTATTTTTTTCTTGCTTTTTAGAATGCCTTATAATTATTTTGTTGAAAGTCCAACATGATGTATCTGAGGTCTTTAGTGTGAAATTGTATGTTAATATAGGTAGGAGTTGAATTGTGTTTAATGTTTGATGCAGATATAAGTTCCAGAGGTTTCAAATTCCTCTAGTGTCCTTGTTTTTATCTTTCATGTTATCTTTGCATGTCTCTAAGAACTGCTTCCTAAATATACCATGTTTTCCCAAAAACTATCAGCTAGATCTTACTTGTGTCTTTTGGGGAAAAAATTAATATAATACCTGGTCTTATTCAATATAAGACTGGATATAATATAATATAATGTAATATAATACAAAAGACCGGGTTTTATATAAGTCCGGGTATAATATAATATGATATGATATAATATAATATAATATCGGGTCTTATATTAATTTTTGTTCCAAAGGACACATTAGAGCTGATGGTCCAGCTAGGTCTTATTTTCGGGGAAGCAAGGTAGCCTGTGCTTTGTAGCTCTTTGAGTTGTAATCCATTGGCATTATAATGAAGCCCTGTTTATGTGGTGATAAGGTGTGGAGGAGAGAAAGCATTCTGTAGTCTTATGATTAAATTTTAGTGGACCTGTATCCCTGACCTTCCCAAGTGTTTCTTAGCTTCCTCTCTTCCTCTCCTGATTTAAGTGGGACAGGAAGGCCAGAGAGGGTGAAGTTGGTTAATTGCCCTTCCTCCTAACTGAGATGCAGCTCAGATAAAAATCTTCTCCCTGCCGAGTAGGCCTTTGTTATGAAGATGTTCTGAGAGTGTTTCTAATGGTTCATTTTCTCCTCGCCTGCCTGAGACTGGAAGGGATTTTTCTTGGCTTTTAAAGGTGAACACCTTGTCAGATTCGAGATAAAATTTACTCAATTGTGCCCCCCTCTCCCCCAAGAATGTTACATCAGGAGTTTCTCACTCTCATGCTTGTCCACACTCAGTCTCTGGCAGTTTGTCACAATTATCATTTAAGTATTTTTGGCTCTAATGCTTCTGCTTCAGGTAAGCAGGTTTCAGCTGTGACTGGATTCTTTTGTCTCTCCCATTTTCAGTTGGTGGTTTGCCCTGTGACCTCAATTCTCTGGTGAGTCCAAAAAAGGCATTGATTTTCACTTTGTTCAGTTTTTTTGTCTTTTGTGAGGTTGGGAGTGATTACTTCCGAGCACTTTACACATCAAAGCTGAAAGTGGAAGTCTCAAGTCTTGCTTTTTTATCCAGTCTGACAATTTGCTTTTAATTGGTGCATTTAGACCATGTACATTTCTAATTTGATTCTATAATCTTGCTATTTGTTTCTTTCCCATGCATTCTTTGTTCCTTTTTCCATTTTTCTGAATTCTTTTGGGTTGAGCTACATTTAGCATTTTATTTTATCTCTCCTATAGGCTTATTAACTAAACCTCTTTATTTTCTTTAAAGGTTAATCAAGGATTTGTGACGTGCACAAATTTATTGCAGTCTATCAAAATCTGTTCACGTATTCAGTGAAAAAATATAAACTCCATGTTTCCATTTTTCCCTCTTGTCTTTTGTATTATTGTTCTACACATCATTTCTTCAAAGGTTACAAACTCCACAAAGCATTATTGTTAACTTTGCTTTAAACAATCAATTGTCTTTTTTTTTAAAACTATATTGTTTAGAGCTGTTTTAGGTTCACAGCAAAATCAAGAGGGAGATACATGTCATGGTTGCTCATGGGTTGTGAAAGAATTCACAAAAGAAAGTAGGAAGAGAAGAGAGCAGATTTATGGAGTGTACTCTAAGAAGAGCGAGCAGAGTCTAAGAGAGACAACTGCCGGATGAGAAAGTGTGTTGGGGTTTTTAAAGCTATGTTTCTGAGTGCATCTAGCAGGGAGGTTTTTGGGGTATGATCTGTCTCAGATTTCAGTTGTTTGCTGTCCAGCAACCGCTGACATTGACTCAGGGCACAGTGTCCCCGGAATACAGCTGTTCACTGGACCACAACTGCTGCTGCTGCTGCCGATGTTAACCCTTACCTGATCAGTACAGGGATTTCTCATCAGTCCCATGTTCCCGGACATAGACGGCCACCTCCATTAGCAACATTCCCCACAGAGTGGGACATTTGTTACAATTGATAAACCTACACTGACACATCATAAGCACCCAAAGTCCACACTATAACACAGGGTTCACTCTTGGTAATGTAAAATCTATGGGTTGGGACAAATGTATAATGACATGTGTCCATCTTTATAGTATCTACAGAGTATTTTCACTGCTCCCAAATCCTCTGTGCTCCTCCTAGTCATACCTCCCTCCCAACGCTGGCAACCACTGATGTTTTTCACTGTCTCCAGAGTTTTTCCTTTTTCAGATATCATACAGTTGGAATCATATAGATGTAGCCTTTTCAGATTGTCTTCTTCCACGTGGAAATATGCATTTAAGGTTCCTCTGTGTCTTTTCATGGCTTGGTAGCTTATTTCTTTATTGCACTGAAGAATATTCCATTGTCTGGAAATACCCAGTTTATTTATCCATCACCTACTGAAGGACATCTTGGTTGCTTCAGAGCTTTGGAATTACGAATAAAATTGCTATAAACATCGTGTGCGGATTTTTGTGTAGATAGAGGTTTTTAACTCCTTTGAGTAAGTACCAAGAAGCATGATTGTTGGGTCGTGTGGTAAAAGTATGTTTAGTTTTATAAGAAACTTCCAGCTGTCTTCCCAAGTGGCCATGCCATGTTACGTCCTCACCAGCGATGAATGAGCGTTCCTATTGCTCCGCGTCCTCACCAGCATTGGTGCTGTCCGTGTTCTGGATTTCAATCATTCTAGTAAGTGTGTAGTGGTATCTCGTTGTTGTTTTGATTTGCATTTTGCTGATGGCATTTGATGTGGAGAATCTTTTCATATGTTTATTTGCTATCTCTATGTGTTCTAAGGTGAGGTGTCTGTTAAAGTCTTTGGCCCATCTTTTAATTATATTGTTTGCTTTCTTATTGTTGGGTTTTAAGGGTTCTTTTTTATTTTGGATACAAGCCCTTTATCAGATCTGTGTTTTGTAAATATTTTCTCCCACTCTGTAGCTTGTTTTCTCATTCTCTTCACAATGTCTTAAGCAGAGAAGTTTTTAATTTTAATGAACTCCAGCTTGTCAATTATTTCTTTCAAGAATTATGTTTTTGGTGTTGTATCTAATAAGTCATCACTATAGCCAAGGTTAGCTAGGTTTTATCCTGTTATCTTCAAGGAGTTTTACAGTTGTGTGTTTACATTTAGGTCTATGATCAATTTTGAATTAATTTTTGTGAAATGTGTAAGGTCTGTGTTCAGACTAATTTTTATTTTTGCATGTGGATGTCCAGTTGTTCCAGCATAATTTGCTGAAAAACTGTCTTTGGTCCATTGTATTGGCTTTGCTTCTTTGTCAAAGATCATTTGACAGTATTTAAGTGGATCTATTTCTGGGCTCGCTATTTTGTTTCATTGACATTTATTTATTCTTTCACCAATACTGCATCATCTCAATTATTGTAGATTTACGGTAAGTTTTGAAATTGAGTAATGTCAGTCCTCCAACTTGGTTCTTCACCTTCAAAATTGTATTAGCTATTCTGGGGCTTTAGCTTCTCTATATAAACTTTAGAATCAGTTTGTTGATATCCATGAAAGAAGTTTCTGGGATTTTGATTGAAATTGCTTGAATCTATAGATCAAGTGGACAAAAGATGACATCTTGACAATATTAAGTCTATCTATGAACAAGAAATAACATTCCATTTATTTAATTCTTTGATTTTATTAATGAGATTTTTATAGTTTTCCTTACATAAATCTTGTACATATTTTGTTAAATTTATACTGATTTCATTTGGGGGGGGGTGCTGATGTAAATGATATTAAGTTTTTAATTATAAATTCTACTTGTTCAATGCTAACGTGAAAGAAAGTGATAGACTTTTATAAAATAATCTTGTATCCTGTAACTTTTCTATAATCACTTACTAGTTCCATTTTTTTGTTGTTGATTCTTTTAGATTTTTTACACACATGATCATGTCATCTGTGAAAAAGACAGATTTATTTCTTCCATCTCAAGCTGTATACATTTATTTCCTTGTCTTGTTTAGCTAAGATTTCCAGTACAGTGTTGAAAAGGAGTGGTGAGAGGGGGCGTCCTTGCTTTGTATCCAATCTTGGTAGGAAAGTTTTGAGTGTCTTATCGCTAAGTATGATATTAGCTGTAGGTTCTTTATAAATATTCTTCATCGAGTTGAGGAAATTTCTCTCTATTCCTCATTTAGTGAGAGTTTTTATCATAAATGAGTGTTGGCTTTTGTCAAATGCTTTTTCCACTATTAATATGATCGTGTGATTATTTCTTTCTTTAGCCTGTTGATGAGCAGATGGATTACATTGATTTATTTTCACACGTTGAACCAGTCAGCCTTGCGTACCTGGGATAGACCTTAGTTGGTCATGGTGCATAAGTCTTTTTATACATTGTTGGATTTGATTTGGTAATTTTTGTTGAAGGTTTTTGCATCTATATTCATGACTTATATTGGTTAATAGTTGTCTTGTAATGTCGTTGCCCGGTTTTGGTATCAGGATAATGCTGGCCTCATGAGATGAGTTAGGAAGTATTCTCTCTGCTTCTATACTCTGAAAGAAATTGTAGAGGTTGGTATAATTTCTTCTGTAAATATTTGGTAGAATTCACCAGGGAACCCATCTGGGCCTTGTGCTTTCTGTTTTGGAAGGTTACTAATCATTGATCTAAAAATGTAATAGATATAGACATATTTATAGCATCTATTTGTCCTTGTGAGTTTTGGCAGATTGTGTCTTTCAAAGAACTAGTCTATTTTATCTAAATTATCAAATTTGTGGGACTAGAATTTTTCAAGTATTCCTTGATATTCCTTTTAATGCCAATGTGATCTGTAGAGGTGTTTTATCTTTCTTTTCTGATATTAGTAATTTTTGTTCTCTCCCTTTTTTTGTTAGCTCGCATAGCTCGAGGCTCATTGATTTTATCGATCTTTTCAAAGAATGAGCTTTTGGTTTCATTTATTTTGTTTATTGATTTCCTGTTTTCAATTTCATTAATTTCTGCTTTAGTTTTTATTATTTCTTTCCTTCTGCTTACTTTGGATTTAATGTGCTCTTCTTTTTTCAGTTTCCTAAGGTGGAAATTGAGGTTAAATTGGTTTTAGATCTTTCTTCTTCTATAATACATGCACTCGATTTATAAATTTCCTTCTAAGCACTGCTTTTGCTGCATCCCACAAATTTGAATAAGTGTGTTTTCATTCTCATTTAGTCTGAAATATTTTTAAAATTTTTAGAGAACTCTTTGTCCTGTGTGTTATTATTATTATTTTTTTTAGAGAAGGTGCAGCTCACAGTGGCCCATGTGGGGATCAAACCAGCAACGTTGGTGTTATCAGCACCACACTCTCACCAACTGAGCTAACTGGCCAGCCCCATGTGTTATTTTTAAGTATGCTATTTAACCTTCCTGTATTTTGAGATTTTCCAGTGGCTTTCTGTTATCAATTTCTAGTTTAATTCCATTGTGGTATGAGAGCAGATGTTGTATGATTTCTGTCCTTTTACATTGTTAAGGTGTGTTTTATGGCCCAGAATGTGGTTTATCCAGGTGAATATTCCATGTGAGTTTGAGAAGAGTGTATATTCTGCTTTTGTTGGGTGAAGTAGTCTATCAGTGTCCTTTATATCCAGTTGATTGATGATGTTGTTGAGTTTAAAAATGTCCCTACTGATTCTCTGCCTGCTGGACACGATTTTTTTTTTATAGAAGGGTGTTGAAGTCTCCAATTATAACAGTGAATTCATCTATTTCTCCTTGCAGTTCTGTTAGGTTTTGCCTCATGGTCTGTTGTCAGGTGCACGCACGTTAAGGACTATTACATCTTCTTGGAGAATTGATCCCTTTATCATTATGCAAGGCTCTGCCTTATCCCTGATCATTTTCCTTGCTTTGAAGTCTGCTCTGTCTGAAATTAATATAGCTACACATACTTTTAAAAATTTAGTGGTAGCATGGTGTATTTTCTCCACTCATTTACTCTTAATCTCTAGATATATCTTTATGTTTTAAGTGGTTTTCTTGTAGACAACATACAGATGGATTTTGTTTTTTGATCTACTCTGATGATCTCTATCTTTTCATTGGTATATTTAAACCATTGACGTTCAAAGTGATTATTGATAGCTGAATTAATATCTATCACATTTGTTGTTTTTTTAAATTTGTTGCCTGTGTGTTTTGTTTCTATTTGTCTTTCACTGTTTTTCTGCCTTTTGTAATTTCAGTTGAGCATTTTATAAGATTCTATTGTCTCTCCTTTTTATATCAGTTATACTTCTTTTATGTTTTAAATTTTTTTTAGTTGTTGCCCTAGAGTTTGCAATGTACATTTATAGCCAATCCAAGTCACTTTCAAATAACACTGTTCTGCTTCATGGGTAGTGTGAGTGCCTTATTATAACAAAGCAATCCTATTTATTCCCTCTTATTCCTTATATCATGGCTGTCACTCATTTTACTTATGTATAAGCATAAATAGGCATATATGTTACATATGTTTTATATAATATACACGTGATATATACATAAGCATACATAATTTAATACATTGATGCTATTATTATTGTGAATACACCGTTATCTGTTAGCTCAATTAAGAATAAGAAAGATAAGTTTTTATTTTACCATCACTTACTCCTTCTCCAATGTTCTTTCTTTATGCAGATCTGAATTTCTGACTTAATGTTATTAACTTTGTCTCTATTTCTTTCAACATTTCTTGAAAGTTATGTCTACTGGCAAATTCCTTTAACTTTTGTTTGAGCCTCTAGCTCTTTATCAGTTGCGGCTCTGGTTTTCTCTCCGTGGCCCTGGTTCCCACCGTGGTCCCCAATCATGAAGCTGTGACTCCCTGTATTCACCTGTTTGTCACTCCAGTCTGTGGGCAGTGCCTGTGCCCTGTGTCCTCAGCTCATTGCAGATCCAAGAAGAGTCGCTGATTTTTCAGTCTGTCCAGTTTTGTTCTTGTTCTTAGGATGGAGTGGTGACTTCTAACCTCCTTACATTCTGAGCCAGAAACAGCAGGAGCCAATTATCTTTTATAAAGAAATTTAAAAGTAAGAAAACAAGCATCTTTTATATCTACTCACAGTTTCACCATTTTTACTGCTGTTCATTCCTTTGTGTAGGTCTGGGTTTTCATTTTGTATTATTCCCTCTAAGCCTAGAAAACTTCCTTTATGTTTCTTACAATGTAGATTTGCTGATGGTGGATTTTCTCAGTTTTTGTTTATTTGAAAATGTCTCTGTTTCACCTTGATTTTTGAAAGGTATTTTCATTGATGTCGAATTATAATGCATATCTTTTTTATTACACTATTCTAAAGTTGTTTTCCATTTTCTTCTGGCTTGCTGTATTTCTGATAAGAAACAGGCAACAGTTTTATCTTTGTTCCCTGTATGTGTTGTTTCTTTTTTCCCGGATCCTTTTAAGATTCCCCTTTATGAGTGAATTTTAGCAATTTGATTATGATATATCTTTTATGACTCGTGTGTGTATGTTTATCCTTGTGATTTGTCGAGTTTCTTGGATTTGTGGGTTAATGGCCCACATAAAATTCAGATAAACTTTGACCAGCTTTTCTGAATATTTTTTTGTCCCCACCTATCTCTTCTGTTTTCGAGTCTCCAAATATATGTATGTCGGACACTTCACATTTTCTCACAAGTCACTGAGGCTCCTTCATTTGTTTTCAACCTTTCTTCTCTCTGTATTGCACTTTGTTTTAGTTTTTATTGCTATATCTTTTCAAGTTCACTGATCATTTCTTCAATCTCAAATCTGCTGTTAATTATGCAGTGAATTTTTCATTTCATATCTTTAAAAATCTCTATAAATTGCATTTGATTCATTTTTATACTTTCTGTACCATTCCTTATTGTGTTCATGTTTTTCTTTAAATCCTTGGACTTCCTCACCACTGTGGCATCCTTGTCCTGCGCTCTAGTCCCCTCCTTGTGCCATGGTCCAGAAAGTTCATCTAGGCAGGAGGCCAGAGCAGTCAGGCTTACTTCATTTGTTTCCCTGCCTTCATAAATGACTCTCTTTGCTGCTTGTTTTTCTATGTCTAAAAACCATTGTTTCATGTGTTTTATCCAGTTTTCTAGTTGTTTATGACAGGAGAGCAATTCAGTAGCAATCACTCCATCCGGGCTAGAAGCAAAATTCTATAATCTACATTTCACAAAGTGGAGAGAATTAAATTGATTTTATTTAGAAAATTTGTGAGGAAGATAAAATTAGATGATACATTCTGAATTCAATCAAAGCTTGATGTTAGAAAAACATTTTGCTTCTAACAAAACATAGACCATGACCCTGGGAAAGGAGAAACTTAACATGCTCAAATGACCTTGGTCACTGATGAGGGAGTGGGGGAGAGGCTAGTTCAGACACATGATAACATCCAGAATATATATCAATAAAAAGACAAAATAATCCAATAGCACAGGCATCAGTAAACCTCTTCTGTGAAGAACCAAATAGTAAATATTTTAGGCTTCACAGGACACATATCATCTGTCACTTCTTTTTCTTCCATAACCCTTTAAAAATGTAAAAACCATTCTTAGCTCACAGGCAGTATCAAAGTCGGTGGCTGGGTTTGGCCTACGGGCTGTGGTTTGCGAGTCCTTACAATAGAATAGCAGAATCAACAATTCACAGAAGGATAAAATGGAAATTATTAATGCACATATGAAAAGATGCTTAGCCTCCCTAATAATCAGATCAATGTGATTTAAAACAAACAAGAGGACATTTCACATTAATCAGATTGGTAAACATTTTAAAAGACTGACAATATCAAGCATTAGTGAAGATAAGGCATGAAAGGAATTCTCAGACAGTGCTGGTAGGAGTGTAAATTAATTCACCCACTTTGGAAAGCAATTTGTCAGTATCCAAGCAAAATTAGAATTGGAAATGCGTGTTCGCAAAGACTCAGCAATTCCAATTCTAGATCTATTACCTAGAGAGACTCGTGCATAATTACAGCATTGTTTGTAATAGAAAAATAAATTGGAAACAACCTAAGTACACACACACACACACACACACACACACACACACACTCATAGCAACACAATTACATCTCAAAAACATAATGTTGAGTGAAAAAGCAAGCTTACTGTGTAATATATTTATGAAAATGTTTAAAAACACACTGCAGACCACATTATGAATTATTCATGGGTCTCTCTTTCTGTAGGTGTAAACGTGAGAACAGTAGACTGGGAAAAACACACACCGAATTCAGAAGGATGAAATTCGGGTTACCCCTAGGGAGAGGATACCCCAGCAGTGGGGACAAGAAGGGCAGCACTGTCTAACATTCCATTTGTTTTATAAAAATGTCAAGCAGCTGCAACACATTATTGACACTTGTCAATTCTAGATGGTGGCCATACAAGTGTCTGTATGTCATTCTCTTCACTTCTGTATTAACGTACCTTCCTAATTTCCTATGAAAGAAAGGAACAGACAAACTGGTTTTGGCCATGCATAAAGCACAGCAAAAGTCAAAAATCATTGGGACTGGCGTCTGGCAACTCGCCTCACCGCCCTCATGGCCTCTGGCTCTCTGTACAGTTGGGGTAGGTTATGTCCCCGCTGTGTGCCTCAGTTTCCCCAACTGGAATGAGGGGTGTGCAGGTTTTCAAAGTATAGATTGTGATTACATCCTGACTAGCATTTGTTTCATGCAGTAGACCAGAATGGATCAGAAGACATAGGAGGGCTTTGCAACTCCAGGGGTTCGGGGCATGAATGGCGAGTCACTGTATAATGGGTGCAGAGCTTCTGTTTGGGATGATGAGAAAGTTCTGGAAAGGGATAGCGGTGATGGTGGTACAACAGTGTGGATGTACTTAATGGCATTGAACTGGACCCTTAAAAGCAGTTAAGGTGGTAATTTTATGTTATGTATATTTTAGTATAATTAAAAAAGAATGCATTTCATAAAGCGAGGGCAAATACTGTTTCATGGAAATTGGCTTTTCATGTATTGAAACAGCTCGAAACTCAATACCGTTGGGGTGGCACATAGCACTTTCAGAGGCTCTGTGGCTCCCAGAGCTGGGGAAGGAGAATACAGAGCCCCTGCAGGTTTGCCCGGCTTCTCTGCCATCTTTACCACTGTTTCCCCTTGATGGTCTTGAGGCTGCTTCCAGCTCCTGACAGCCTCGTCTGCAGACATGCAGCCCGCTCACCTCGTCAGTGGGATGTAAATGTCCTTCTCCTGAGGAAGAACCGCATTCTGTTGCGAGCAGGGCCCGTCATTGTTAAATGCTCGTCATCATGATTGCTGCCATTAGTCTGCCAGGCTCTAAGGAGAGAAAGAGGAGAGGAGAGAGGCGCAGTGCATTAAGAGATTTAAGTGGCCTAGGATGTGGGGATGGCCTCGGCCAGGGCTTGCGGGGGAAGGAAAGATGCATTAGTACAAATTAGCAGAGTGCTTGCGGGAGAGCGCACGCTCGGCCGCTCAGTCAGGGTGCCACTTTGTCAGGGCCCATCAAATAGAAAAATCAGCCTGGGGCTTTTAATGCGCAGTTGGGAGAATTAGTTTCAATTAGTAGAGAGACATTTTAAATCTCCAGAAATATTCAGCCTTCACGGACTCCATTTAGCATTTAAAATCCACTGGCAGTGTTAATAGAATCATAGGATGTAAAACCAAAGGGACCTTAGAAATTATCCTGGGCAGCCCTTCGTTGTACCGGGAGGGGCGGGGAGATTGATTCCATGTGGCAAAGCTGCTGAGAGGCAGAGCCCAGCTTTGAAGTCAGCCTCCCTCCCCAAGCCCGGCCTGCTTTCCATTGACACCATCCGGCCTCCCTCCTCTTTTCTCAGGGGGTGGTGGGGGTGAGTTTCCCCATGACAGTTCCGGCTGTGTGCATGTTGTGTGCGTGCATGCATGCATGTGTGAGTGTGTGTTGCATGTGCATGTGTGTGAGTTTGCATGTGTGCTGCATGTATGGGCGTGTGTGAGTATGTGTTCACCAGTGCTATGGGCAGGAGATAAGTGGCCACTGACCCCCCAGACACCCTCACCCCTAGCAGCTACCCCTAACTCTGCAGACCTCTGGTTACCCAGTAAATCAGTCGCTGCCTGGGCGGTGCTGAGCTCCGTCTGAGCCGGTACTGGTCCACACCACGGACCCAGTGTGCTTTCTCATTGCGCCCACACCTCAGGGACGAGACGCGCTCTCCCTGTCTGTTCTTGCTGCTGGAAAAGGGTGTCCGCACCTCCTACCTTGCAGGGCACATTTAGGTTGGGAATTAGACGAAAGTGTCAGTGGGTCCTTAGTAAATCACTGTCGCTTTTTATCTCCTGCTAAGAACTCTCTGAAGGCAGCCTCGTGGCAGATGTGGTCTCAGGGCCATCAGAGCCCCTTTTGTGGCATCTGCAAGCCACACTCAAGTAGAAAATCAGATCCAACTTGTCTACGTCGCTTACATCACTACCCCCTTTTACTAATAGGGGTTCATGTCTTCTTTTCCTTGCTCCTTGCCTAGAGGCAGGAACGCTTGTCTTTAATCAGTGTAAGGTAATTGAGCGCCCTTACATCGGTGGGCCAGAAAAAAAGGAGCCATTAATTTCCTGGAGGTTTCAAGAAAATGCTTTTATCTGTTATACTAGAAACATATTGAGGCTGCTGGCTTGGGGAAAAAAAAGTCGGCTAAGTCCCCTGTTTACCAAAAATGGCTTGGTAAACACTAAGTGCAGCGGCCAAGGTTATCTCTTCTCTTTGTGATGCACTTAGGTGTAATTGGGAGTGCAAAGTACAACCATGTTTTTGACCAGTATTTGTGTCAGAGAATCTGTTTCACTGTCTGTTGATACAATTTGGTTGTGCAATTTTCAGCCTGGGAACTGTACAGGTAAATGGAAAACAAGACTCGGGGTGGGTTCACATTTTATTTTGCCTGCAGTTGGCCAAGGGCCCTCTCTCCACCTTCACTGTCAGACCCGCGATGTGCTGCTCCCTGTAGAGGTTTCTGGGTAAAAGCTGCATGTCATGCTTTTTTAGGGATCACTTTTGACTCTCTCTCCCCACCTCACAGAAGGCGTCCGGGCAGGCAGTCTGTTCTGACCATAGGTCCTCATGGACCATCCACACCCTCTCGTCAGACACCTGTCACATCATCCTGCTGGCTGCCCACGCTGGTTCCTTTGCTCCTTGGGAGGAATTCCTGCATCCCAACCTTCACTTGCTCTGTCCGTCTGACCTCCCAAGAGATTCCTTTAAGGATCTGTCCATTTCAGGGGCTGAGGGCAGGGACGACACGGAGGGAGTGACGTCTCTCTGATTTTCACTTCACTGCTTGGGTGTGGAAGGAATGATCCAGAAGTCCAGCCTGCCTCCACAGGGAGTGGGGACGGCAGGGAGGCGTGGGCCTTCTCCTCCCTGCTGCTAGGGGTGGCCATCGCCTTGAGAGCTGCTGCTGGTGACTCTGTGACAACTGGAGAGGCCTGGGGAAGGGGTCGCAGCAAGCCATGCTTCGGTTTTGACAATTATTGACCGACTTTGCTCTTAGGCAGCGCGGTCTTCAGGGGGCTTATCACACCCATTCGGAGTCTTCTCCAGCCCCAGACACAAAGTGGCTCATGTTGGCACGAGAGAGAGTGGTGCTGGTTCTTCCTTTAAGATACAACAGGAAGACTGGCCATTTCCTCGCTCATTAGACTTCCACCTCCTCCGGCACCTGGGAGGCCAGTGGGTCAGGTGCCCTCCACAGGGCAGTGCTGCAGTCCCCTGAACTGCACTTCCTGTCCCCACCACTGACTCTGGGGACATGGGGTCCACTCCCAGCACCAGCCTGACTCCAAGGAGAGTTCATAGACTCTCATTACAGTGTGGTAAGCGCCATGAGAGAAGTAAGCACAGAGCACACGCTCTTTGCTTTCATTCAGCAACAAACAAACCCGGGCAAAGCTAACAGGAAGTGAGGACAGATAATGCAAATATAATAGCATGGAAACTGCCACAATTCGAGCGCTCATCAGTAGCGCCCTTGCCTGTGCCTGGCATCCTCCTTGCCTTGGGGACCCCCACTCTACAGACCTTCGTGGGGCCCCTGTCCTGGAGCTGGGTCCTAGAGACACAAAAGACAGACTGGGGCAGGCAGCTCTGGAAGCAGGCATTCTGTGGGCAAGCCCAGATGCAGAAGCCGACCGGCCGGCAGGGGTGCCACAGTGGGAAATGGGAGCGGCCTGCTGGAAGGGTGTCCTCCAGAAGGACCCTGTGATGCTGTGGACCTACTCGGTGTCAGCTCCAGCTCAGAGACGCAGTGATCAGTCAGCTGCCAGCCCTGCCTTCAGGGAGATGGTGGAACAAACATGGTTCTAGATGGTGCCATAGGTGCCATAAGAGCTGGGCACCAAGCAGGACACTGGCCACATCCGTTTCATCACCATGTGATGCAAGCAGCCCCCTCTGCGACCCCGGCCCAGTCCAAGTTCACGTGGGTTTCTGTCTGCAGGGCTTGGTGGCAGCCACGGCGTTGTGGCTCCATAATATGTGTCTTCAAAATCAAATTTAGATCGCAGGTAGAAAGCGGGCCCTGTCACTGTTAAGGTCATGTGTGGGGGTCGAGGACAGAATGAGGGCAGAGGGTGAAGTTTGGGCCTGATCTTACTCTACCAGACACGCTTTAAAAGCTGCCAGCTTATTGATTTGTTCTTTTAGCCGTTATGTAATGTCCCAAGTCAAAATAGCACTGTCAGAAACTGCTCTAAAATGTGTGGAACCCCCAGAGGGATCACGTACCCCTTCCTGGCGGAGTAGGGAGAGGGCTTTGGTAGGAGTTTCCTATTGCTGCTACAACAAATCACCATCAACTCAGAGGCTTGAAACAACACAAACATGTCACCTTACAGTTTGGAGGTCAGGAGGCTGAGATGACCTCCGGGCTAAGGGCAAGGTACTGGCAGGACAGTGTTCCTTCTGCGGGCTCCAGGGCAGAGAATCTGTTCCCTTGCTTGTTCCAGCTTCTAGAGGCCACATGCATTCCTTGGCTAGCAGCCCCTTCCCCACCTCCAGAGCCGGCAATGTGGGGCTGAGTCCTGCCGCACCTGCCTCCCTCACTCACATGCGAGGGGCCCTGTGATCACACTGAGTCCCACCTGTAGCCAAGTCACCTCCCCACTGTAAGGTCAGTTGATGAGCAACCTTAATGCCATCTGTGCCCTTAATCCCCCCGCCCCCACCCCCTGTAAGTCACTAGTCACAGCTTCCAAGATTAGGATGTACAGGGAATGTACTTTGTGTCTTCCTGGAGGGGTATCACTTACACTGATGCTTGGAGGCGGAGCAGAGCTGGCTGGGGACTGGTGGGGCAGCATTGCTTGACAGAGCAGATCTCTTAGGTGTCTCCTTGGAAGTTCGGGAAAGGTGGGCAGAAGGGACAAGAGGTTGGAGATGGGGCAGCTTTTTGAAAAGGAGATTGGTGTGTGGGTCGGAGCTAAGGAAAGCAGTCTGGGAGTACAGCAGCCACACGCCAGCAGGTCACACATATACCCGTGTGCAGAGGGCCTGGCCACAGGCAGGCCTGTGGGGCAGCGGCCTCCAGAGAAGGAGAGAGCAGTCCTGTTTCTGTATCTGGGAGCGAGGAAGGCTGCTGGGCTGGGGACGCCCGCCAGAGGGCCCTGCTGATGGAGTCCACGCACATAATAAAGCCGTCCGGGTTCGGTCCGAAGGCACGCACTGTACTCTGAAGCCATTTATATTTGGCCCAAACCCTAGTGTTCGAGCCAGAAAGAAGACCTCTAGTTGGAGTGGGGGGGTCGGGGGGGGCGCGGGCTGTGGGTACTCTGTAGTTGTTTCATAACATGCTCAGTTAATTTATTTGTTTGGACTTGCGCCTTTTAAATCGGGTTTCATCATGTAATGTGTTTTCCATCTTATCCTGTTACACGAGCAGGGGACCTTGTATTTTTGTTTACTTGTGGGATGCTTCCCGTCCCCAGAGTCCCATGTCACCGCTGGGCAGGGAGATAGTATTTTTATAGCCTGTGTTTTCTGGTGCCTTGCTTCCTTCCCCATTCCCACTGCCCTTGTTGGTTTGAAACACCGCCCCACCAGCATTTTTCTCTTTTACTTCCACACAGACAGCCAATTCCATGCAGGAATAGTGCCCGTCTCCCCTGGTCCTGCCACCACCCTGCTGTGCCCCTGTCCCAGGCTTTTAGCAGGCAAAAGACCAGCATCCCTGTTGGCACTGAAGGTGCCGGCATGGGAGGCAGTGAAGCATGGGGAGGACCCCAGAATGTAGGGCAGGAGACTTGGAGTCCAGGCCTGGCCAGGCTCCTCCTGGGGTGCAGTCTGGGGCCGACCACGGCTGTTCTCAAAGCTTGACAGGCCCATCAGCCACCATCTCCCTTATGTGGCATCTCCAGGCGTTGGCTCAGGGGACAGAGCCAGCAACCTGTGATAACTCACCATCCTGCCACCATCTTGCACGAACCAGAAAGTCACTCAGCCTCCTCCTTTTAGAGATGCGGAGACTGAGACTCAGACAAACAGCTCACTCACTCATTCATTCCGTTTGGTAAGCATTCACGGATGCCTACTCTGTGCCAAATGGCAGAGCTCAAATCCTGGGCGTCCTTGCCCACCATGTGCAAGAGTGATCTGAGCACTTCTCTCCAACACACTGCCCGCAGGTTAGACCTCCTTCCCAGTCCGGCCCCCTTGCGTGTCTGGGCCCGTCTCCCTTTAATTACTCCTCCTATTCCAGCAAAGTGGTAGGTCCGGCCATCACACACACAGCCCTCCACACCGTTCGCAGGATGGCACCTCTGCCCAGGACGCCCCCTCCCTCCCTTGTGCCTCTTCATCCTTTAAGACTCGGCTCAGCTACCACCTCCCCCCCTCGAGTGTCCTCCCCTTCCTGTGTCTGCTGACCGTTCCTGCCCTCGGCTTCACCTCCGTGTCAGTCCTGTCACATTTTATTATATTGTCTATTTTTGTTTGTCATATTATTTGAACTTTTTTGGCTCTTCCCCACCCACATTTATTGAAGTAGAATTGACCAATAAAACTTGTCTGTATTTAAAGTGTACAGTGCGGTAATTTAATATATGTGTATGTTGTGAAATGATTTCCACAACCAAATTAATGAACATATCTGTTACCTCAGCTTTTTTTTTTTTTTTTTTTTTTTTGATGGCAAGAACACTTAGCATCTACTTTCTTAGCAAATGTCAAGTGTACAATACATTGTTACTATGACCACCATGTTGTGTATTAGATCCCCTAGAGCTTATCATCTTATAATTGGAAGTTTGTGCCCTTTGACCAACATCTATTTCTCCATCTGTCTCCCCCAACCTCTGGTAACTACTCGTCTACTCACTGGTTCTGAGAGTTTGACTTTTTTAGATTCCACACATAAATGCGATCACACAGTATTTGTCTTGCTATATCTGGCTTATTTCACTTGGCATAAGCCCTCCAGGTTTAGCATGTCCCAAACGGCAGGATTTATTTCTTCTCTTATATCTGAATAGTATTTCATTGTATATATTAATATCACATTTTCTTTATCTTTCATCCACTGACGGACACTTTAGGTTGTTTGCATATCTTGGCTATTGTGAATTTTCCTGCAGGGAACATGGGAGCATAACTATCTCTTTGAGATCCCAGAAGTGGGATAGCTGGGTCATAAGGTGGTTCTATTTTCAGTTTTTTGAGGAAACTTTATACTGTTTTCCATAGTGGCTGCACTAATTTACATGATCACCAACAGTACACAGGGTTCCCTTTTCTCCACATCCTTGCCAACACTTGTTGTCTTCTGTCTTTTTGGTAACAGCCATCCTAACAGGTATGAGGTGATATCTCATTGTGATTTTTGATTTGCATTTTCCTGATGATTAGTGATGGTGAGAACGATTTATGGTGAGAACAAATGTTGACCATTTGAAAAATGTCTATTCAGGTCGTTCGCCCATTTTTAAATCAGAATATACATATATTGCTATTGAGTTGTTATATATATAAATATATATATATAGAGAGAGAGAGTTGATATGTGTGTGTGTTGCTATTGAGTTGTTTGAGTTCCTTATATACTTTGAATTAACCCCTTATCAGATATATGGCTTGTGAATATTATCTCCCATTCTGTAGGTTGCATTTTTCATTTTGTTGATTGTTTCCTTTCCTATACAGAAGCTTTTTAGTGTAATATAGTCCCATTTGTTTATTTTTGCTTATATTGCCTGTACTTTTTGTCAGATCCAAAAAAATCATTGCTAAGACCAGTGTCCAGGGGCTTTTTCTCTATGTTTTAGTCTAGGAGTTTTAGAGTTTAAGGTCTTACATTTGAGTCTTTAATCCATTTTTAGTAAATTTTTGTGTGTGGTGTAAGATAAGGGTCTAGTTTCATTCCGTTGCATATGGTTACCCAGCTTTCCCAGCACCATTTAATAAGGGACTATCTATCCTTTCCCAATTGTATATTCTTGGTGCCTATATCAAAGATTAGTTGACCATGTATATGTGGGTTTATTCCTGGGCTCTCCACTCTGTTCCATGGGTCTATATGTCTGTTTTTATGCCAGTACCATGTCATTTTACTACAGCTTTGTAATGTAGTTTCGAACCAGGAAGAGTGATGCCTCCAACTTTGCTCTTTTTCCTCAAGACTGCTTTGACTATTTGGTGTCTTTTGCAGTTCCATGTGCATTTAGGACTGTTTAGCTAAACTAACCGAGAAAAAAAAGAAGAGAGAGGACTGAAATAAATAAAATTATAAATGAAAGAGGAGTCATTACAACTGATATCATAAAAGACTACAATGAACAATTATATACCAACGAATTAAATAATCTAGAAGACATGGATAAAGTCCTAGAAACATAAAACCTACCAAGAATGAATCATGAAGAAACACAAAACTTGAATAGACCAATAATGAGTAAGGAGGTCTAAACAGTAATAAAAAACCTCCCAACAAAGAAAAGCCCAGGACCAGATGGTTTTATGGGTAAATTTTATCAAACATTTAAAGAAGTAATGCCAATTTTTATCAAACTCTTCCAAAAAGTTGAAGCGGCGAGAACACTTTCAAACTCATTTTATGAGGCCAGCATTATTCTCATATCAAAGCCAGATTGAAGAACACTATAAGAAAAAAAAATTATAGGCCGATATCCCTGATGAACATAGATGCAAAAATCCTCGACAAAGTACTACCCAGCTAAATTAACAGCACATTAAAAAGATCATACACTATAATCAAATAGGATTTATCCTTGGGATGCAGGGTGGTTCAACATACATAGATTGATAAATGTGACACACCACATTAACAATTTAATAACTTAAAGAACTCTTTTTAGCATTTCTTGTAAGGCATGTCTAGTGGCGATGAACTACCTCAGCTTTTGTTTATATGGGAAAGTGTTTATTTCTTAATTTCGGAAGGACAGTTTGCTGGGTAAAGTATTGTTGGTTAGCAGTTTTTGCCTTTAATATATGAGTATATCGTCTCACTTTTTTCCTGGCCTGCAAGGTTTCCACTGAGAAATCTAATAGTTTCACGGAAGCTACCTTGTACATGATAAGTCACTTTTCTCTTGCTGCTTTCAAAATCCAAGCTCAGAGAAGGGGGGGAATGGGTATTGTTGCTCAACTGGTAGAAAGTTTCAGTTATGTAAGATGATTAAATTCAAGCGATCTGCCTGTAGTAGGCAATATTGTATTATACACTTAAAAATTTATTAAGAGTTCTTAACACACACACACACACACACACACACACACACACAAGGAAACTTTTGGAAGTGATGGATATGTCTATTAACTTGGTTATGGTGATGGTATCACAGGTGTTTACATGTGTCCAAACTCATCAAATTGTATACATTAAATATGTGCAGTTTATCGTATATCAAGTATACCACAATAAAGCTGTTTAAAAACAAAAGTGTAAAAGACTCCTGAAATCAAAAATTGAAAACAAAGAAAAAGAAATGTTAATGAAAGGGTTTTTTTAGCATGAAGGGAAGGGAATACTAGGTAGAAATTTGGACCTTTTGGAGGGGATGAAGAGCATTGAAAATAATAAATATATGGTAAATAAAGAAACTTTTTCTTAATTTCTTTGAAACAAATTATTGCTTTTATTGCACTGTAACAAGTAATGTGGAATTTATTACATGTAGAAATAAAATAATAAAATTGCACAGAGGATGGGAGAGGGTTAAATAAAAACATATTGTTGTAAGGATTCTTATATATAAAGTGGTATAATGTTAATTTGAGGTAAATGTGATTACCTATTGTAATTTTCATAGTAACCACAGAAAAGAATAATGCAAAGGTCTAAATATCTTAGTATGTGCCTAAATATCCAAAATAGGAGATAGATTGGATTGCTAAATGTATTTGATTAAAGCAGGAGAAACAAAGAAAGAGAACAAGGGGAACAAATAGAAATTAAATAGCAAGACAGTTTATTTAAACCCGACCGTATCCGTAGCCACATTAGATGTAAATGGATTTTAACAAAGATAAAGAGGGACATTTCATACTAGAAGTATGAATTTATTAAGAAGTAAACTTTTGGGGATGACAGATGTATTCATTTTCTCGATAGTGGTTGATGTTTTCACAAGTGTATACATATATCAAATCTTATCAAATTGTACACTTAAAATATTTGCAGTTAGTTGTATGTCAATTGTTATATCTCAATAAAGCTGTTCAAAAATTTATATGGAAATATAAAGGACCTAGAATAGCCAACACAAGAATGTAAAAGATGAACAATGTTGATGGACCTACACCACTTGGTTTCAAGAATTGCTACTGTGGACCACCTGGTGTCTCAGATGGTTGGAGCGCTGTGCTCCTAAGGCTGAGGTCACAAGTTCGATTGCCACATGGGCCAGTGAGCTGTGCCCTCTACAGCTAAGATTGTGAACAACGTCTCTCCTTGGAGCTGGGCTGCCCCTGAGCAGCCAGAGGTCAGCGTGGGCTACACTGTGCTGCCAGGAGCAGCCGGTGGCCATTGTGAGTAGCCAGCAGCCCGCGAGAGCTGCCGTGAGCTGCTATGAGCAGCCAACCAACGACCGACTGCCTGCGCCGGGGGGGAGCGCAAGGCTCATAATACCAGCACAGGCCAGGGATCTGCGTCCTACACAACTAGACTGAGAAACAACGGCTTGAACTGGAGTGGCAGGGGGAGGCAGAAGAAGGGGAAAAAAAAATTGCTACCCAATAAATTTAATTTAAAAAAAAAAATTTGCTACCATGTTTCCCCGAAAATAAGACCTAGCCAGACCATGAGCTCTAATGCGTCTTTTGGAGCAAAAATTAATATAAGACCAGGTCTTATTTTACTATAAGACTGGATATAATATAATATATAATACCAGGTGTCATATTAATTTTTGCTCCAAAAGACACATTAGAGCTGATGGTCCGACTAGGTCTTATTTTCGGGGAAATACGATATAATGTTACTGTAAGTATTTCAGTATGGTATTAGCGTGTGGTTACACAAACAGATCAATGTAGCAGAATATAGAGTCTAGAAATAGATTCACATATATATGATCAATTGAAATATCATGAAAACTCCAATGTAATTGTACAAGGAAACTGGAATTTTATACTTTTATTTTTGTTTTTAAACAGCTTTATTGTGGTATACTTGATATACAATAAACTGCACATATTTAATGTATACAATTTGATGAGTTTGGACATATGCAAACACCTGTGATACCATCACCACAATCAGGTAACAGACATATCCATCACCTCCAGAAGTTTCCTTGTGTCCCTTTGTGTGTATGTGTGTGTGTGTGTGTGTGTGTGTGTGTGTGTGTGTGAAGAGCTCTTAATACATTTTAAGTGTATAATACATTATTGCCCACTATAGGCAGAGCTCTTGAATTTAGTCATCTTACATAACCGAAACTTTCTACCAACAAATGATACTGGAACAACTTAGTATCCATATGGGAAAAAAATGAATCTCGATTCCAACCTCATGCCATCTAAAAATTATTTTGATATAGATCATAGACCTAAATTTAAAAGATAAGTCATTGGATAATATCTTTGAGATCTTGATCTCAAACAAATTCTTACATAGGTTCCAAAAATGGTAATCATAAAAGAAAAAACATGATAAACTGGATTTCATAAAAATTAAAGATTTCTGCTCTGCTCATTAAAAGACTCCTTTAGTAAAGTAAAAATGCAAGCAACAGATTGGGAGAAAATATTTACAGTACATAGATTTGGAAAAGGACTTATTTCCAGAATATATACAGAGCTCCAACAAAACAAAACTTAAAAGATAGCTCTATAAATTCTGAGCAAAAGATTTGCATAGATATTTTACAATGGCTGACATGTTGATAAAAAGTACTTAGCGTTATTAGTGATCAGAGAAATGCAATTTAACACCACAATGAGTTTAATCCATTTCGTACCCATAGAATGACTAAAATTAAAAACTGACAATATCAAATGTTGCTGAGGACATGGAACAATTGGATGTCTCACAAATTGCTGTGAAAGTGTCAAATGCTGCAACCACTTTGGAAAATTGTTTGATAATTTCTTATAAAAGTAATATATACTTATGCATTGATCAAGCAATTCCACTCATAGGTACTTCCCTAAGAGAGATGAAAACATAAAACCATAGAATACTTGTACAAAATGATTCATAGAAGTTTTATTCATAATAACTGAAAACTGGAAACAACCCAAATGTCCATCAACAGGAGAACAGATAAACACATTGTGGTTTATTCATACAGCAGAAAACTACTCTGCAGCACAAAGGAGTGGATGACTGATACATGCAACAATGTGAATGAAGAGCCAAAGCATTGTGTTGAGTGAATAAACCTAAAACAAACGAGTACCTACCATACGATTCCATTCACCAGAAGTCCTGCAGCAGGAACACTAGTGATTGTGGTCATGTTAGAACAGTAACTGGAGTGGGCATGTGGTGACTATCTGAGGTGACAAAAATGTTCTCTATCTTGATTTGGAGTTGGGTACATGGTGTGCACATCTGCCAAAGTTCATCAAACTGGGTACTTAGAAATCTGTGCATTTCATTTTATGTAAATTATGAAAGAGTACCGTGGAAAAATGAAACAATCACGAACATATTTGTTCTCCTAAAAGATAACATTGGGCTATGTGAAGCCACAACCAAAGAAACTGGCAAGAACTAGGTAAATCAACAATCATAACTGTCATTAAAAATATCCCTCTGCGAAACTGATTAATAGATCAAGCAGTCAGAAAAATAAAACAAAGACATAGTTCAGGGGAGTCCAAACTTTTTTCAACGGTTTTTACCAAGGGCCGTATGCGGTAAAATACACAAACAGCCGGGCCACTCCCTCGAGGTGAAGTAAGTATTGCCTCACCTGGTTTATTTAAGTAAACTAAATATATTTTTGGAATTTGCTGCATGCCAATTAACAATGGACCGCAGGCCGCAGTTGGCCCGCGGGCCGCAGTTTGGACACCCATAACCTGGAGGATTGGAACAACAGAAGCTCTTAGGCTGAAATAGCAAAGACATCCCCTTCAAAAAATTCTCAGTCTTTTAATAGCTTTAGGTGAGAGTTCTATGAAAGAGTTAAGGATCAGATCAATACTCTTAGAGAACTTGTTCCAGAAATAAGGGAAATCTTCCCAACTCATTCTATGAGGCTAAAATAACACGTATTCCAAGTTCAGATAGGGCCTGTACAAAAAAAAAAAAAAAAAAAAAAAAAAGGTTCTATTTCAGTTATATAAATAGAGGCAAAAGTCCAAATAAGCTGCTAACTAATTAACCCTGCAGTGAATTTTGAAAAATGAACTAGTCAAGTTTATTCCTGAGTGCAAGACCAGTTTAACACGAGAAAGTCTATCAATGTTATTTACCATAATATTGGACTAAAGGAGCAGATGACTCTCAACAGATGCAGCAAAATATATATGACGAAGTTCAACATCATTGTGTGATTTTTTAAAAATTCTCAGGACACTATAAATAGAAATGAACATTCTTAATGCAGTGAAGACTTTGTGTATTAAAAGTTTACAGAAAACCTGCTCTGTAGATAAACTCTAGACTCATTTCCTGCAATGTTGGACCACGGCTAATGAAGCACTTACAGGAGGCTGTGGCTGATGCCCTAAGATGAGAAAATGAAAGGGCACGGAGGGCAGAGGGAAGAGACACGGCCGTCAGTGTGTGCAGAGTGCATGTCATCTACATGGAAACCCACCAGAATGAACAGAAAAGGACTAGAGCTAATAGTAGAGTTTAGCTAGATTGCTGAATTCACGATGGACTTACTAAAATTAGTGGCTTTCCTCTACACCAGTATTAACCAATTAGAAATATAATAGAAAAAGATACATTCTCAAGAGGAACAAGCACTATGAAGTATGTAGAAATTAAGCCAGAAATACATGCAGAAAACCTTTAAAGAAGGAAAAATAAAATTTAAGAAATGTAAAGGACACAAAAGAAGACGTGAAAAACTGGAGCAATAACATGAAAACATTTTTTTCTTTTTTACTATTTTTTTATTTTTCAATTATAGTTGACATCCAGTATTTCAATATCATATTAGTTTCAGGTGGTTA
Source organism: Rhinolophus sinicus (assembly GCF_057876585.1). Taxonomy (NCBI): domain Eukaryota; kingdom Metazoa; phylum Chordata; class Mammalia; order Chiroptera; family Rhinolophidae; genus Rhinolophus; species Rhinolophus sinicus. The sequence continues at coordinate 198,800,220 of NC_142503.1, read as the reverse complement.
GACATTTATATAACTTATGAAGTGATTCCCCTGGTAAGTCAGGTACCCACCTGGCACCATGCATACTTATTACAATATTATTGACTATATTCCCTGTGCTGTACTTTATAAAATGAAAATATTTAAAGGACACTGTCTTAGTTGGCTCAGTCTGCCGTAACAAAATGTCATACACTAGGAGTGAGGGACTTAAATGGCAGAAATGTATTTTCTTCTCACAGTTCTGGAGGCTGGTAATCTGAGATCAGGGTGCCAGCGTGGTCGGGTTCTGGTGACAGCTCTCTTTCTGGCTCTCCAAGGGCTGCCATCTTGCCATGTCCTCTTACGGCAGGGAGAGAGAGCAAGCTCCTTGCTGTCCTTTTATGAGGACACCACTCCCGTCCTAAGGACCTGCCCTCATGACCTCCTCTAACCCAGATCACCTCCCCAAAACCCTCTTCCTCAAACACCGTCACACGGGAGGTATTAGGACTTCAACAGATGAATCTGGGTGGGGGGACACAAACACTCAGACTGTAACAAACATAAAGGAAAACATGGATAAAATGGAGAGATAGACCTTTTTATGGACACTTGAAATTGTCCAACTCGTTCTAAAACATGAATAAGCCTTAATGTCCAAACTGCTAAGCTGTTTCGAGAATGAAGAGCCCATGGTTGGGGAGTGGGGGGTGGCTTGTCCGATCAGGCATGGAGACATCCTACAAAGAGAGTGGATTTGCTCTCACTGCTGTAACAAATGACCACAAATTCAGTGGCTTGTCATTGTATAGTTTGTTGTATAGGTCAGAAGTCTGGTGTGGCTCAGCTGGGTTCTCTGCGGGGGCCAGGTCTCACATTGCAGATATCGCTGCTTTGTCTCTTTCTAGGAACCTGGGGGAGGGAAAACACACTTCCATGCTCATTCATGTCGGCCAAATTCAGTTCCTTGCGGCTGTAGGACCGAGGACCCCATTTCCTCGCAGACTGTCAGCCCTGGGCTGCTCTCAGCTTCTAGAGGTCGTCTGCATTCCTTCGGCCCCACCTTCGGAACCAGCAGTGGAGACTCCCTGTTGTCTGAGCCCACTCACACTTGGAATCAGTCTTTCAGGAAGGGCCCGGGCCTTTTCTAAGGGCTCCCCTGATTCTGTCAAGCCCACATGGTTAATCTTTTTGATTAACTGAAAGGCAATTGACTAGTAACATAACTGCAGGAGCAACCCGCCATAGGACTAGGGGACGGGGTCGTACGCAGTGGATGTATCAGTGTGGGCTCTTGGGGCCATCTTAGCATTCCATCTACCATGCCCTACTAATAGAAACGGAATAGAGAGCTTCAAACTGCACCCTTTACATATGGGAACATAGTATGTGATGGAGGTGGAATCTCAAACCAGAGAGGAAAGGATAAGTTAGTTTTCCGTGTAGGGAAAATTGACTGACTGATAGAGGAAAACACTAGATTGATCTCCTAGCACCTCCTACCACACGCATGGTGAGTGTAAAGACAAACAGGTTAAATAGTATATGTGAGAAGTAAAACTGTAAAATTAATTTTAAAATGTGTAGAATACCCTTAAGACCTTCAGACGGGGGTGGGGTGGTATTTCTAAAATGAGAACCTTCACACAGAACAACTGTGGGATGACTTGCTGGTGGGTTTAACTACATCAGCATTAAAGAGATTGGTCAATGGGACATAGACTCAGAGTTAACAGATGGGTGACACTGTAATGTGATATTTACAACTCGGAAGTGGTAAGGGGTTACTATCTTGAACAGACAAGGGCTCAGACAAATCAATAAGAAAGAGATGGGCAACCTGCAGAAAGCAATGAGCAAATTAAGGAATCAAGCATCTGAAAAGCTAATGAGTACATGACGAGATACTCAGTTCCACTAGTAATTTGGAGGGAAATGCAAAAATAAGAAGAAGATGCCAATTTTGTAAGATTAGTTGGATAATGCAAATGTTGGCAGAGACAGGAGGAAATGGGACCCCAGTACCCTGCTGTGGGGGTGGGGAGATGGGCTGGCAGCATGGTTCGTATTGTGCTGTGTGTCTCCTAGCTCAGCACCCCCCTCCTTAGGACGTGCAGGGGCTGGGGAGCAGGGACACGGAAAGGGACCTGCGTGGCAGCCCTGTGTGTGGAGAAAACAGCCCGGGGAAAGCAGAGCCAAGGTGCAGAACCTGGAATTATGTACACTTGTGGGGAGCATTGAACTAGCAGCATACATAACAAGCAGCTTGACAGATTTTTAAGGCATATTGTTGACTGAAAACGGCAAGAAACAGGAGTTTTATAGCACAACAAAATGTACTTACAACTGAAACAATACTTACCGAAAAACTACAGTTACATCTCTTTCAAAATTCGTGGCGTATTAAAGAACACGTATGAAACACTTTCCAGAGGCTTGGGAACAAAAGGGGAAGATCGCTAACATGAATAGAACAGGCAGCTGATAATTATGTGCGTGAAGTAAGGGGTCTGATGAACTCAGCTGCCCGACCCTAAGATGCAAACTTTAAAAACAAATCCGTAAGTCGGATGTGGAGGTTGGTCCCCAAGGATGCCCCCAGCTCCAGGGGTCTCTGGTGGTGCTCCCCAAAAGCCAGCTCCAACTGTATAAGGCCACCTATTTCCCCTGGGGCATTCTTCTGTGCTGGAGCCTGTCCAGCTGTCCCTGTGCCTTCCCCTACGGAGGGGACCTTTCGGGGCTGTAAAGAAGGTGGGTGGGCATGCTTATAGCTTGTGGCAGATTGTTATGTTGTTCCAATTATTTGCAGTTCCTCTCGGCTGGAGGATGGCATTCTCTACCCCATTCATGCGAAGGGGGCCACAGACTGGACCCAGCCAATGAAATGCAGGTGGATGTGTTGTATGTCACTTTCAGGGAGCAAATTTAAGAGCCAGTGGGCATTTCTGCATGATCCCAAGGCCATGGGGACTGTGCTGTCTGTTGAGGTCCCAGGGCAAAGGCAACAGGGAAAGAGAAAAGTCGCCAAAGATGGATATGTGGGGTGAGAGGGACACAAATGCGTGCGGTTGGAAGCTACTGAAATGTGGGGGCTGCTTGTTTCTAGAGCATAACCTCGCCTAACCTGACTGATGCAGAGCCTCTGTTGGGGGCCCTAACCCCGATTTTTGTCTTCTCTGTAATCCTAAAAGTTGTAAGAGTTGAGAGATTCTGATCACCTTTCCCACTCCCCCCACGCCCTGTGGGAGTGGTGACTGCATACACCCAAGAAGGCTCACGTCCAGAGAAGGTGGAAATGTGACAGCCACCCACCGGCTCTCAGGAAGTAGCTGTCCGAGTCCTGCAGTGTCTGGACAAGAACAAGCGCCTTCTTGAATGTCCATAACAAGGGACGGCTTCATCCAGGTGGATGGAGAGCAGAGTGAGGGCCCTTGGGTGGGACAGTGAGGTGGTACTTGAGATCCACCCACCATGGCAGCAATTATTTAATTATCCTGGAAAACCAGCAGAGTCGTGATGAATACTTGGCTAGTTTCAGATTAGTGCCCTTGATGTGAAGTACCTTCCCAGCTGTCCCTCAGGGAGTCTTGCTGAAGGCTTGTGCTGAACAACCGGTCAGGTTTGGCTGTCTTTACCCTGTTGGTTCACCCACAGGCTCCAGCCCCCGCAGACCAAAGGAATTGTGTATGTGTGTGTAGGGGGTGGGTGTATTTTTAACTTTTATGTTCCATGTTCGTTTTCAAATTCTTTGGCTGCAACTTTCATCCCCTGTCACGGGCTGAGTTGCGTCTCTGCAAAGTTCATATTTTGGATTTCTAACCCCCAGGACCTAGCAGGTGACTGTATTTGGAGACAGGGTCTTTAAAGAGGTGATTAGGTTAAAGTGAGGTAATCAGGGTGGGGCCCGATCCAGTATGACTGGTGTCCTTATTACCAGAGGAGATTAGGACACAGACACGCACAGAAGATGACACCAAGATGGCCATCTATAAGCCAAGGAGAGGGGCCTCAAAAGAAAACAACCCTGCATACACCTGGATCTTGGACTTCCAGCCTCCAGGACTGTGAGGAAATAAGTGTCTGTCGTTTGAGCCACTTGGTCCTTTGTTCTGGCAGCAGCAGCAGACTGATACATCCCCACTCCACGTCTCCAGTAACCCCACATCCTCCATCTGCCTGCAGTCTGGCTTTCGGGAGCCTATCCTGCCGAGCCCCCTCCCTGCCCCCAACGCCCGCATCTCTTCCAAATCGCTGTTCCTTTTCTAATCACAGGTCTAAATATAGGGGCAGCTCCTCTCTCCTGGAAGTACCCTGTTCTTCCTGCTGCTGACCATGTGATAACCCATGTGGTCTACACGGGCCATTCACTGACCCACGTGACAACCCTCTGCTCTGTGTCACCTCCACAGAGAAGGCTGAAAGTGATGGGGCTTGCGACAGAACTGTCCAAAGTAGGAACCCAGGAGAAGAGAGTACAAGGAGCAATGGTGTGGGCTTGTAATAAGTAACGTGCTTCTTTGGCCTGTGGTGAGCCTGGAGGCTGGAGGGAGGGTTGTCCCTCATTGTCCTGGAGAATTTCCTGCTTCCAGGCTCTGGATGTGGATGCTCCAGAGCCAAGTTCACAGGACCAGTGCCCACGTGCTAATGCTTAGTGAGACACACAGCCTGTCATATGGCCTGGTCTTGTGTGGGCACGAGGGTACATTCTCGTCCTGTAGCTGGACATCCAGGGAAGGAGAGTCAGGACCTGGTGTCAAGCTGGCGTGAATCAGGAAAGGTGGCAGGCTGGACGACATGGGTGCTCCCTGAGATACCTCGATGGGCCATTACGCAACATCCGGTCCCGCCAGCATGAGGGGAGTTACCTAGAGACTGTTTTGTGTTGACCTCACACCCCAGAACTCCATGGGCTCAGAGTGCTAGCATGTGGGTAGGCGGGACCTTGCCAGCCTGTCCCCTCCCACGTGCCAGGTCCAGGAGCTTCCTGGATGACCAGGATCTCTCTGATGTCGCAGTTGTTCTCTAGTCTGACTAGAGCCAAGGTTTGACCCTTGGGGAGCCAAGTGCATCACTGAAGTGACCAGCATCTGTGTCTGCCAAGCATTCCTGTGAGGAAGGCAGACATCGATGGGACAAGCAAAGAGTTAACAGGAGCGGGTTTGTGAGCTGGCAGGAAGGAGCTTAAACATTAACCACTTGGCCCTGACTCCCCCGGCCAGCACTGCACCTGCAAGCTGACAAGCACCTCACATCCATCACAGGTGGGAGCAGAACAGTTCCCAGTCACAATGGCAACCCCCTGCACACTAACAACAGCCATCAGAGATGGGAATAGAACAGTTCCCAATCACAAGAGCAACCCTGTGCAAGCACACATTTGTCAGAGAGGGGAACAGGACAGTTCCCAAGAGAAGACAATTGTAACGTCAGCCCCCCTGCAAGCTGACAAGCACCCTACATCCTGCACAGAAAAATATAAACCCCAGCACTCCTCATCGGTGCAGCTGTCTCCTTTGGACTCTGCCCTGGCAAACTTCTTTGCCAGTATTTCTCTCTGCCTGACTTTCAATAAATCTTTACTTCCTCTCTGCCACTTTGTAGAGTCTTGTGAATGCATTCACATTCTGCAAACAACCAGGGGTTAATTCTATGCCAATACAGACATGTTTACTTTTTTCCATGCTTGGAGGAAGTTTTCCTCATGGCCTGGAGCTCAGGGTCCAAGAGGACGGGTTAGGAACGAGGTGACCAGGTGGGTCTGCATCCAGGTCCCTCCACTCCGCAGGGCAGCTCAGCTGGCTTCCTCAGCTGCTCTGTGTGGATGGCTGTGCTTTGTCCCGGTTCTGGGCATTGGGGAGCATGTGAAAAGCATCTGGGCACACAGCAGGTACACAAGCAGTCTGCAGCTGTGACAGTTTGGGACAAATGGAGTTTTGGTTCTGCCTACTCATCCCCCCTCCTTGACTGCCAGACTTCAGAACAAAGAAAGAAATGTTTAGGGATGGAGTCTGTGTGCCGCTCTGTCCACTACCATCAGAGGGTCTCCTGGGTGCTGACAGTGTCCACTAAGCCTGAGAGTTGTGGACAGAGGTGGGGCAGCATTTTCTGTGGTGGGAGCAAGGGCATGGAAACTTATCAGTGCTCACCCCATGTGGATTTCAGGTTGCTCCAGAATGATCCTGCAGAGATGCTTTCCCTGGGCTCTGTGCAGAAGGGAAACTGAGGCAGCTGGGCTGGAGGAAGAGACCGTGGACCCCACAGCATGATAGAAGAGGAGGTGGGGCCAGCACCCAGAGCCTGTGGCTCCCGACCCACTGGCCCCTGTCCCAGGAGAGCTGCCTGCCATCAGAACAAGGACTCCCTCTGGTATAAGGACATGGGGGGTGGAGGGAGGGATGGGGCTCCATGCTGTGGAATCTGGGCTTCCTGGTCCTTCTGTCCTTGCTGGGAAAGCCTGCCCCGCCTTCCTCCTGCTTGTCTCGTTCACTCTGTCGTCGAAAAAGCATCCAGCCTGAGAGAAAGCTTGTAAGAGTCTATTTGAGCCAAACTGATGACAATTGCCTGGAAGAAATATCTCAACTGATTTAGAAATTGCTCTGGAAAATGACAATTTTGCAACTTATTTTATACATTAGAATCAAAGGAAGAAGGTTACATGAAATCCATTGGTGGTAGATTAAGGGGGTGGGAGAAAGCAAAGCGGGGAAATCTCTGGGATTGGATAAAAAGTAGAATGGAGAGACAGATACTTCTTTCACATTGGTGGGTACAGGATAGTTACTAGTATTTTACAGCACATAGAGATGGCAATCAACAAGAGCAGCAAGGAGGGATTCTGTAGTTTCCTGCTCGGTTGGGTGGGGGTTGTACCCTGGGAGGTCCGTAAAAAGGGTTTACTGGCATTCCAAGCTACGTTATCTTAGATGCAAAAAGACAATAGACAGTCTCACTTAAGGTAAAGACTGACCTTTGTCAAGGAAGCTACAGGCCAAGGATGTGACTGCAGGCCAGGACCCCTTTTTAGTTAGGGCTTTTTATGTTCAGATCATCCCGTGTGGTTACTTTCTTGTGAGTTTGTAGGGCTCCCCTGAGCTTGTCAGGTTTAGTACGCGGTCCCTTTTTTTGTCCACAGCTCTCACAAAACACCTCACTGTGACACTTCTGGTCACCAGGTGTTTTCCCCACACCAAGCAATTCTTCACACCAGCTGGATGGCCTACACTTTAACTCAGTTCTGACCCTCCCTGGAGATGCCATCGGATCCCACAGTTTAAGGGCTCATCCCTCCCGCCTGCCCCAGTTCAGAGGCCAGTTGCAGGTAGACACCCAGGTCACCCCACAATGTCTGTCTGACGGCGACAAATCAGAGGTTCTCTTGACCTCTCCTTAGGTAAAGTTATTTGTTAGAACAGCTCACAGAGCCTGAAGTACGTATTTACCTCTACCAGTCAGTGTGTTAAAGGATGTGACGAAGGACACCGAGGAAAGGATACACAGGGCGAGGTCGGGGGAGGTCCTGAGTGCAGGCGCTTCTGTCCCCGTGGAACTGGAGCTCATCACGGTCCCAGCACGTGGATGTGTTCACCCACCTGGAAGCTCCCTGGACCCCCTACTATTGGGGTTAGGGAGGCTGCCTCATGTAGACATGATCGACTATTAACTCCACTTCCAGCCGCCCACCCCCCTGCAGAAGTGGGGAAGGGGTGCTGAAAACTCCAAGCCTCTAATCAGTGCTCTGTCTTTCTGGAGACCACCTCCATCCCGGAGCCCACCTGGAGTCCCCTCCACCCCATTAGAACAAAAGACACTCCTATCACCCAGGAAATTCTAAGGGTTTCTGGAACTGCGTGTCAGGAACCAGGGGCAGAGGCAAATATTAGGAAAAACAGATAATCCCAGTGTTCTTATCACTAAGGAAATTCCAAGGGTTTTAGGAGCTCTGTGCTGAGAACCAGGGCCTGAGACCACCCACATATTTTCTGTCATCTCACAGCTGCTCTTGTCTTCTGGGTAGGATGCCCGGTCCCAGTCTTTTCCTGCCAGGCAGCCACACTCCTTTGCTGCCTGTATCCTCCATCTGCTCTCTGAAGGGTGACCCCTTGGTGCTCTGTGCTAGGTCCTCCTCTTGTATCTCTGCGCCCCCAGGGGTCTCAGCTGGTCCCATGACCAGGTGAGATGGCCACCATCTGAACGCTGAGGACCTCCCGCCCAAACCACCTGCCCTGTAAACATTCCACACCCACCTGCCTCCTTGGCAAACAAAACCTGGAACTCTAGGCTGCGTTGGCACTTCCAGCTTCTTCCTAGAGCATTGCTCGGTGACCTGGGCACCGAGGACAGCCTCAGCCTGGCTTTGCCAATGCCTGTCTCTGTGACATATGGGAGGCAGTCAGCGGAGACATAGATTTGAACCAGTGTCCGCTCTGTTTCCTGGGTCATGTGTCTCTGTAGAACCTACAGCTCATGGGAAGTGCCTCACAGTGGGCCCTGCACCCCCCAAATCATGTCTCCCCAGCTCTGCGCTGTGAATCTCTAAAGCTCTTTGCCTCCTCTCACCTCTGCAATGCCTTCCCCAGCTACAGCCGGTGCTGGCTTACACTTTAAGGCTTCCTTCTACGCCCCTGCCACCTTCTCAGCCTTGGGTGGGGGCTGAGCCTCTCGCGTGTGCTCCAGGCGGCCCTGGTCACGCTACACTAAGTGTCCGGGGGGTGGGCCAGGGTCACCTGCCTGTGAGCCCCAGCACCTGGCAGAGCGTATGTGCTCAGCAAATGTGGAACTTCCCTGCCCTGTGCCCACGGCCAAGCCCGAGTGATGCAGCTTGCAGGGGTGCTAGCCTTTTCCAGCTAACGCCCACCAGCCATCAAAGTCAGCACCTCTGCTCACTCGCAGCCTCCATTTGGAGGCCTCCAGGCTCCCAGTCTCCATGACCTTGACCTTGGAGTCTCCTCCAACGTGCGGCTGGGGGCCTCCTAGACGGAGGGGTGGCTGGGGCTCCTCTGATCCTGCCTCCCTGCCTTGTTTTGTGGTTGAGTAAAGCAGTGCTTTAAAGGGAATTTATTTTTCCAAATGGCAGAACAAAGAACACAATGTTTAGGAAGAGAACACATTGCTTACATTTGAGAAAAATTAGCAGCATTGTATAAGGAAAGACACTTGAAAGGGCTGACTCACCCTGGGCTGACACACATCTTTGACTAGTTTGTGAGATACTCATAAAATTACATCCTGTTAATTTATGGCTTCTTATGCTAATTTTCAGTCAATTTTATTTGCCTACGAGATTTATTGGTGGCCTCCAGGGTAACAGCTGGGTTTGGCCCAAGTATGTGGGATCCTTGTTAAAAACACCACGCGAGGGAAGTAAAACAGAGTTTGGTGTGAGGGCCAGAAGGATGGGAGCACAGGGTCGGGGCGCTCCGGCCCGGGTGGGGCGGGCTCTCTGTGCTCCCCTGCCCTCAGATCCGAGCCAAGGCAATCCTGAGGGATGCTGGCCTGTTCCGAATAGACCAGAGCAGCCCCGCTGGGTCCAGTGCCCTCGCTTCACAGATAGGTATGCTGAGCACAGAACGGTTGACATTTCCCAAAGTGGACATCCACGGAAGGATCTTGATGGTTCCTCAGCCCCATGCAGCCCACGATCTCATGTCAGTGAAAGGAGGTTTTTGCAGATGAAGAATGTTTGGGTGATGCATGACCACACAAGACAGCAAAGGGAAGCCATTTTTATATGCTGGCCTCCATCTCTTTAGGCAAAAAGGCGAATCTGTACTTGGGGCTCTCAAGCAAGGCCGTCTTTGTGGACGTGCAACGGGGCCCCATTCTCAGAAGGGCCATACTTCTGTTGCCATCTTAAAAGTTCCTGGCAGGGAGCCCCAGGTTTCGTTTTGCACAGGGCCCCAAACAATCACATAGCCAGCCCCCAAGCATGGGCCCACAGAGCATGGGAGAACCAGGGGTCCACGGTCGTGCCGCCCAGGCTGTTCCGACAACATTCTCCTGATCTTGGCTAAGCCCACCTTCTCCTCAAAGGGAGGACCCTGTAGTGTGCCTCCAGAAACACGGCAATGTGGGCAGGGCTCTGTTTGTCTCCCCAAGACAGCTGGGATGGGAAAAGGCAGGGAGACTTAAAAGGAGACAGAAGGCTCAGTGGGGGCCCCAGGGAGGTACCAAAGAGTTCTGGAGGTTCCAGGAAATGGGTGTGGGACTCTGGGTCCAGACTGGGAAGCATGGAAGATTAAAACTAGGGGAGATTTTAACACAGGATACTGGAACTATTGACCCCTCCCCCCCAGGCCCAGAAATGAACCTCAACCTAAACTCACATCTTATATAAAAACCAACTCAAAATGGATCAAAGATTTAAGTGTAGACATGTAAAACTATAAAACTTTTAGAAAAAATGCATAGGACAAAATCTTTGGGACCTAAGGATGGGGTAAAGAGTTCTTAGACATGACACCAAAAGCCATAAAAGAAAAAATGGCACATTGTATTGGCCTTCATCAAAATTAAGAGCTTTTACACTGTTCAGAGGGAGAAAAGCAAACTGCAGACTGGATAAGTTAAGTCTGACCTAGGACTTGTATCAATAATATATAAAGAATTCTCAAAACTCAACAGTATAAAAGCAAACAATCCAATTAGAAAATGGGCAAAAATCAGGAACAGACATTTCACCAAAGGGCATATCCGGGGTGGTAAATGGGCTCATGAAAAAAATGTGCACTGTCTTTAGGCACTAGGGAAATGTAGATTAAAACCACAACGAGATGCCTCTCAGAACAACTCAAATTAAAAAATAGAGACAATCATGAGAAGAACATCAAGTGTCCCCCAACTGAAGAACATTCTAAACTAAAAGAAACAAAAAACAGTATATAGTGATAATACCAAATGCTGGCAAAGATGAAAAGAAATGAAAGTTATTGTACGCTACTGCTGGGAGTGTAAAGTGGCCACTCTGGAAAAGTTCAACAGTTCCTTTAAAAATTAGATATACACTTACAATATGATCCCGAACGGCACTCTTGAGCATTGACCCCAGGAAAAATGAGGACTTCTGTTCACACAAAAACCAGTGCACGGTGTTCAAAGCAGCTGTATTTGTGACAGCCGGAAACTGCAGGCCCAAATGCCCTTTAGTGGGTGAATGGCTACGCAGACTGGTACATCGGACCCTGAAACACTACGTGGCACTAAAAACGGACAAGCTGTGGATGTACACAACAAGGGGGACTTTGTGCCGAGGGGGGGAAAACATTCTCAAAGGGAAAATTAGAGAACAGACTGGTGGTGCCAGGGCTTAGAGGTGGGAGAGGGGAAAAGAGGGGGTGAGTGTGACAATAAAGATGAGCGAGTGACATAATGGTTCTATATCTTGAATGTGGTGGTTGTTACACAAGTCTAACCATGTGATAACATTGCATAGAACTAAATACATGCACATGCTCGTGCACACGTGCACACACACGCATACACACACACACACAGAATGCCTGTGCTGTAGACTGTTTTTGTCCCCCCCCAAGTTTATGTTAAAGTCCTAACCCCCCATGTGATGTGTTAGGAGGTGGGGCCTTTGAGGGTGATTAGGTCCTAAAGATGGAGCCCTCTTGATTGATGGGATTAGGCCATTATACAATCAGCCCCAGATAGATAATGTTACCAGACCTCAATGCTTGCGTCCATCTGCCTGCACCCATGGGTGTTTCTCATGAGTAGGACTTTGCCGTGCAGAAAGGTTTGTGGGAGAACAGGCCAATCCAGAGTGCAGACAAGCTAATGCCCTGAAAGACCCGGCGCTCTGATGGCGTGTAGGGTACAGATTCTAGAGGGCAAAGTCACAAGACACCGTGGCTTAGGGGTTCGGGGTCGTGCATGGAGCTGATTGGTCAGAGGTGAAGTAAGGGTAATAAATCATTTCTTCAGATCTTGAGGACACTTATGAGGTCTGCTCCGGCGTCCTTCTGTCTGGTCTCATGGGAAAGTATCCAGGGGGTCGTTCTACCTTAGGGCTCAGGAGCTGAAACATAGCTTAGGTCAAGATGTTATCTTTATCCTACTAAAGGTCCCAACTGTGTGATCATGGCCTGGGCTACTGTCTTATACTACTTTGGGGACTGCTGATTATCCGG